>NC_065539.1:52993750-53305500 GCF_932294415.1 Quercus robur
ATAAAGTCCTACTCGTTTTACTTTTTTGAAAAGCTATAAACTTATTTTTATTTGTATGGCTTTCTTTCTATCTATTCACAATCAAGGTTCCATCATGATGTATCACGCATAAATGCTTTAGTAGAATCTGGAAACTTTATGACTAATACATCCACTAATTAATTTAGTATTAGCAGTGTAAAGTAGCTGAAGAAAGTGTTCAAGCAGGTCATATTACTTTAGTTTTCTTTAATCATACATTCGAAACTGATAGGGTGACTTACTTAGTTAAAAACTGAAAATGAAGATAGTAAAGTATTTTGGGGAAAAAAAAAGTAAGAGCTAGGAGCAAGCAAAGTTTGTAATCGACATCAAAATCATTGACATTAGAGCTGCTTTGACATCAACTGAAGAATCTTTACCCTTTCAAACTAACAACTATGCCTCTTTAAAATGAATAATGGGATCACTCTACAAATAACGTCATTGTTCTTTAAAAAACTGAACATGCCAATTAATGAAAGGGTGTCCAATAAAACTTAGCCTAGTAGCTTAATCTATTTCATGCCTTCTCATGATGTGACTTCATTGGTTCCATTTCTTTTCATTGAATAGTTTGTTGATTTTTCATATTTTAGAGCAAAACATTTACATTTATATGAGGTAAAAGTAAAAATGTCACCAGATAGGATTATACATAACAGCATTGTTTGTTAATTTTTGATCTCTTTGAGTGATGTTGCTATTAATCTTTGCCCTTTTGTACATAGTTCAGACCTTTCACTATGACAAAATGTACGATGAAGATGCTGAGAGAAATGTGAGCTTATTTTTTATCTGCTTTAAATGCAAGCCTGCAAGGCAATGCTTCTTCCTTAGCTAGATTCGTTTATAATCTAGTAATTTTCTACTTTGCTATAGATATCTCTTGAGTTGCAACTTGCAACTATACAAACATTTTTCTCCTGTAAATGTTTGATAAATTACTAATTAAGTAATTATTATGTTTTTAGGTGAATATGTAATTAACCATGGAATAAGAGCACGAAATCCTTAGTTCAATCCTATCTCTACTCTATCTTTAATTTAAAATGTTAAAAACCCCACAAGTTAGGCCCTACTTTTTAGGAAGGGATTTAAGCTTGCATGTGAGGGGAAGTGTTAAATTATGGTTAAATGATTAGATTCACAATTTTTTAACAGTTTAAACTTTTGGGAGAAACGGTAATTTACTAATGCTATCCAAATTTGACTAGCCTTGTTGATTGACATTCCAAGCCAACTCTCAGGCTCATTAGCATTACCTGTTGGTATAAAATTTGGGGGGGGGGGGGGGGGGGGGGGGGTGGTAGAAAATACCATTTGAGCTACCCAGCTCATTGGCAATTTTGACTATCCATTAACATGTGGAGAATATCAACTAAACATGAACAATTTTTGCTGAAAGTAACTCTAAAGTCCTACTATTGAAACAAATTGGCTATATATTATCCAGACTGCTAAAGTTAACTCTCTTTTAATAGAGTTACAAGCCCAAAAAATGTTCATAAAAGAGTTACAAGCAAAATTAACCAGGAATCTAACCTCATTAGTGACTCCTGTACACAGCAAATGTACACCACTGGCATTCTCCAACTTTCTTGCACTTGTGTTCTTCAATCAACGCACCAAGTTGCCAAGGAACCTTCTTCTTTTCCACAGGTCCTCCAATCTTCCACTAACCAGAACAAGCCTGGAAAATATGCTTCTCAAACAGTAAGCTTTCACTTTTTTGCATACGGCATTACTGGAACAGGCTGAGAAATTATCTGCCAGCCCATGATTTAGCTACATAGGCAAAACAACCCCATTTGCATCTGCTCTGCCAGTGCCCCTCAACTGTCAGCAACACTTGCCATCCCTCCACAACTGGACACACTACCCTTGGAACTCTCCAGTAGTTACTCTAATCAACATGTTGTGCATCAGAGGCTTGTGCATACCTACAAAACAAAGCTTTACTGAGCATTAACACATGATAAATACACTTTTTTGCACCCTCAAACATCACTGTGTTGAGGTTATACAGCCCAAGCAAGACTTGCTTCAGGAATGAACAATCGAAATTGTCTTCCTCACTGCATAAGACACTTGGTTTCACTCACTATGTTGTGTTGTATGAGGCCATAGCAGCTTATCAGTAACTCCACAGCTTGAGATAGCTAAAATTTGAGCAGCTACTTCTGGAGAGTACAGCTCTCTAATCAGGTCCTGTTTTCAAGCCAAAGTGTAAAGATAAGTTTAAATACCTATTAATACTAGTAGCTTATTTTGACTTGATTGAGGGATTACTAAAGTAAGGTTTTTATAACCTAGCAAAATAATAATTTTTTATTATTGAAAAAGATTGACACACACATACATGACTAAACTTAAATTCTAGACAAAACACATCAAAATAAAACTGTAGGATCTTTCCACTACAAAATACAATACATCAGGCTAAAAAGACAAAACCAAGCAGAAAAATATGAAAACTTATATTCTGGATGTAACGCATCAAAACAACGATAACAATTAGAGCAGGGCTTGCCAATCAAAGCAGGATAGCTTCTCTATTTTTCAACCTTTTCTGCACAGTTGCTTGCCTGATTGAATATGCACCAGAGAATTAGGTTAGTAATTTATGGCTAAGTTTGTTGTAGGCTCAGGTTTAACTTCCGTTATCCTTTGATTCTAATTCTAGTTGAGTCACTTTGATAAGGTAGCCAAGCTAAGTTACCTATGGAGATCAAGTCTTCTGGTTTGTTTTATCCTGTGAAATGAGCATGAACAGTTTTGCCCTGCTCATGATCTCATTTAGGTAAGTACAAATTTCAGTCAATAATTTCATTTAGAGTTAAAGGTATAAAAGTTAGAAAACTTCAAGAACATCAAGAGGAAATAGCACAAAATTTATTTGGCCAAAACTCAAGAAAGTAAAAAATATATATCTAGGAACATAAAATAAAATTACTGCAATTGATTAGATGCAATATTTGTGTGTTATGCAATCAACTTTAAATAAATCCATCAATCTTAATGACTAGCCACCCATCCTAATTCCTAAATGAAGAGAATAACACACAAATAAAAGAAATGAAAAATAAGTTAGTGTTTAGCATCCCATGACAACCATATCCACCCATTACAATGCCATGACATTTGAGCCAAAACATTGATTAAATGACATCCTGATAACTAAATAGAAGTTGCAGACTCGCCATAAAGCACTTAACTTTCTGATATAGGAATTTTTTTACTCTATGTAAAAAAAAGGGTGTGATAAATTTACAAGTAATATAATTACATTGGGAAATCAAAGTGACTCAAGCAGCGCATGACGCTTCATGACAACTGTAATACAATGAATAAAGTCGAAAATCATACAAAGTGAAACCCAATAGAGGTAACTTTAATGCTAAAAAACTCTGCACAGTGACACAACAACTTACTGCAAGAGCCTTAGCTGAATCTCCTTCAGTTAAAATCAAGGTACATTTATCAGCCACCCACATTAAAAGCCTACAAAAATTTTGAAGCTATGGCTGTATAAATATAAATTGAGTTTGTTTTTCTGATAAAAATCTCGTTATGCTAATTCAAGGTTGCAATATTTGGGAAACAAGCATACCTTTTTATTCAATTAAGGTTTCAAAACCTTCATTCAGATTAGCTCCAACATTAGTGCAGCTACTTGAACGTGAGACGTAGGGTCCAAGGAAACTGATGAAAAGGCTGATGAGGTTCTAAAGTGGGATATTCTGGATTGTTGGACTCCAGAAAATCATTACCGATGGTCTAAACCCAACATGTTTAACACTCAGATTCAGTCCATCCGTAGTGATTTTCTGGCGTCCAACAATCCAAAATATCCCATTTTAGAACCTCATCAGCCTTTTCATCAGTTTCCTTGGACCCTACCTCTCACGTTCAAGTAGCTGCACTAATATCCACTGCATGTGATTGAATCCCCACCTACAAAGAGTCATACAGTAGTCTGTGAGATATATACACCTCAGGAGGGTTCTAATTGAAGTGAAATGGGTTCTAGTATTGTTGAGAATATAAAAGAGAGATTTCAAGTTACCTGTGCAAGCTGAGCAACTTTAAATCCAAAACTTCTCTCTGAAACACCAGTTAGTAGCTTATATAGGTAAATAAAATCTTCATGATCTGTTGTTCAGTCAACCATATCCGTATCTTTAATATCTTTATGTGAGGTCAGATATGACACATGGTATGCCCCCACAGAGCCTGGAAATTCAGTTCTAATATCAGCAATTTTGGGGTAGTGGGTGACGAAGAGGACCATGCATCTTTTCTGCTCTAGTAGATAATGCAATGTAGCATAAGCAATAGCTACACCATCATGCGTACTTGTGCCTCTTCCAAGTTCATCAATGATAACCAACGAACGTGCTGTGCAATTATGGATTATATGTGAAGCCTCACTTAACTCTTCAAGAAAGGTGCTTCTACCTTGTTGGATACTGTCAGAAGCACCCATTCGGGTGTAGATACCATCTAACACATGGAGTTTTGCTGATGATGCAGGTACAAAGGAACCAACCTAGAGTGACCGGAGAAAATTTCCTTAAAATATTTAGCATTCAACACTAGCTGAAGAGAATTCAAACAAAATCTTATTACAGAACTTTTTTTTTTTTTTGAGAATCTTTTTACAGAACATAATTAAATAAATAGAGAGATAAACAAAATGACTAATAAAAAGTACTCTGCTTGACATTGAAACACCCAAACCAATTGCATTGTTCTCAGATACTTGGCCTTGTTACTAACAATAAAGAATTACATTATATAAATGCATGGAGTACGAGTTTAACAATCCAAAATTTACCCCACTTTTGAAATCCAAGTGGAAAATTTATTCCAGAACGTGCAACTTTGGAAGGAAGGCAAAAACAAGAGGACCAGACATTTACCTCCCACTTGTTTAGATGAAAATAATTAAAAGATACCATGCAAGAATTTTCAAGGAATGTAAGTAATATGATATGTTCACAGTGTTTTATGGTCAATCCTTTTTTTAAAAGAAAAAAATGACACCCAATTCTTAAAACTAGATATAGCAGTTGGAGCTTTAATTTTACCTGAGCCATGATAGCAATGAGAGCAACTTGGCGAATATAGCAACTCTTTCCACCCATGTTGGGTCCGGTAACAATTTGGCAATACTCTCTGTCAGCATGCAAATTTGTGTCATTTGGAAGAAAATTGTCTTGTAATGTAGTATCCAAGACCTGCTCAAAAGTAGCAGGCAGTAAACATTAGGCCATGACTTATAAGAAAATGGCCTTTCCTTAACAAATCAGTGACATAAAACTTGAGTTACAAAACCAACCCCCCCCCCCCCCACCCCAATCAAAAATAATAATAATAATAACTTTGCTTGCATATATTATGTCATATTATTTGCAATTCAACAATATTGATGAAACTATGATTTATCTGAGAACCAGTACAAACCAAAGGGTACAAGCTAGCTGTATTCTATCAGACAATTGATTCATCCAATTATTTGCTAAAGGTAACTAGCTATGTCAGCATAAACTACTAACTACAACCGCCAAATAAAATTCACCCCCACCCTCACCCCTATCTCCCTAAATCACAGGTCCCAGAGGGCAAGTTCAGCTTGCCACCCAGAAGGTAGGCAGAAACCAGGAACCACGAAACATAATAGCTCACTGTGTCTCCCCCAGTTTAGAGAGAGAGAGAGAGAGTCAGGACTTGTTAATAATTATGCTTAAATATTGAACAAAAATCACTTTCCAAAGCATTAGCTTGACTCATATAAACTAGAATGGAAGAGTTGGAACAATCAACCCCATCTTCATGAGCTACTTTCCCCCAGAAGAAAATGAGAACCATGGCTAGAAATATAATTTTCATTAAACTTAATTTTGGCAAGAATAATATAGGTTCATCAATATAATAAGTATCGCCATTTCTCCTACATATACATCTTTAGAGAGTTGGAATGTCAACAGCATTAATGTTTCTCTTTTTTTTGATAAGTAACACTAATGTCTCTCTTTGAATAGAATGTAAAAGATGATCCATATTTTGAAATCCCAATTCTACTCACACATCAAATAGAGAGAAATTTCTCAACTGGCAATCATTATTGTAGCCCAGTAATACCCAGAGCCCCAAGATTAGATAGAGAGACTGTCATCAAACCAGTTGAATAAGACTCAGCGAATTTATACTAGAATGTAGTTCAAAGATCACAATACCTTGAGTGAATAAAAATATATTATCATTTATACAATAGTATCAGTTCAACAGATTTTATAAAGTTTATAAGATACCTGACTCTATAAAAATTGAATCAGTTTTAAACACATACCGGGTGCCGACCAGCATGGATATGTATCTGAACAGGTTCATCATCATAGACAAAATCTGGACGAACATAATTCTGCAACAGATTAATTGAGAGGATTACACAACAATCTAAAATCAATTTTAAGTTGCAGATATAGTGGAAAATTTTACTCCCCCAGTCCCTGAGTTTACACTTAAGACATAAATTTTAAGAAATACTAAATACTTTTCCACCAACTCATCATTATGGGCTTCTCAATGTTACCCTTACTTTTATACATTCAAAAGTGAAATTATATATGTGATAAATGGATAAGGGTTATGTGGGGAAATGCAGGACCTATTTTCTCGATATTTTGACAGTAAACAAGAATTCTGGAACATCCCAAAAGGGATATGTTGACTAATTTTGGAACAGAGGGTAATTATTACTCCAGGTGTATACCTTATTTCTGCAAAGAATGGCAAGCGAATGCAGACAATCCAAAGTAGCCAGTGCTTGAACAGCTGCTTGGAACTCGGCATAATATTTACTGAATTCCTTTACAAAGCTATCCCAAGCAGCTTTAGAGGCAACATTTAGTGATTATTTTTCCAGGGATAACTGCTCCAATGCAGTCAATACTTCAGGTGGGTGATAGCGAACCGTTTTTTTGGTACTATTTATTTTAACCCAACTCAAAGGCACCTTTAGATCTAAGGGCAACTGCAGTAAAGACAAACCAAGTCAGGTATACCAACTCAAGCTATATTTTTACAAGGGAAATAACCAAAAGTTAAGGCCACGCATATCTGTGAAAAATAAAGACAAAGGAACTAATACGAAAAACAATGGATAACCAATAGATATATGAATAACAGAAAGACAATAATGTAAAAATATTTCAGGTCACAAAAGTTTGAACTTAAAAAAAAAAAAAAAAAAAAAGCTACTGTCAGTTTCATATAACTTAACCATTCACAAAACATTATGTAACTATTCCAATAGTTGTAGTTAAGACCAACATACATGGAATGTGTTGTAACTTAGTTTAAGAGTTAAAACTTAGCCCTAAAAGCACAACAAACCAGTCAGAAGAAAAGAAAGTGGCACTCAAAGTACAAATTAGGAACCAAGGAGTAACTAGATGGGTGAAATCTTAAATTAAAAAGGAAAAATTGAAATCTAACTTGAATAAGGAATTATTTATAAGAAATGTTTCCAGCTGAATTTCAACTCAACTACCTCTATCAAATGTGTTGTTCCAGACACACTAACAAATTCTTAATGTGTTTCCTTAGTCTTGCATATGGCATCACTCAAGTACACAAAAAGAGGATGATAATTTTCAACTATTTTTTCCGTTTTGATGCAGGCAAAGCATGATAAAATTAATTAAATAAATAAAAATAGACTGTGGTATCATAAAAATATATGTAAATTAAAATAACAAATGATGCAAGGAATAAAATTGCAACAAAAGCATTTAACAACCAACACATGTTGGGTTACCTCCATTGTCACATTTAAGAACCATATCCTTGTTGGAATATCTACCTCCAGCTAATGTCCTTATTTGAGGCATTCACCTAGTTCCAATAATGTACGTTCAAACCATATTGAAAACAAAAATACTCTTATTGAAATGTGAAAAGAGAAATAATAATGGAATAAAGTGTGTTGTTTCACATTAACCTTTCAGATACCTTTTTTGAATCTTACGCCGTCTCGTATAATGAGGAGGAGGTCTTGCATGTCCTTCGTCAAATGCCTCGGGCCCAACATTGTGTCCATGTTTGTGCCCCCCTGTCCCACACGGAGGTGCCTTTGATATGCGTTTAGGCCGACCTTCAGCCGCTGTAGGTAACCCAACCGCCTGCTCAGCCTGAACATGGGGTGGGTCAATGGCTGAAGAAGGGGTACTAAACGAACTATGGGAGGGTGGCTCCTACTGCATGTCAGGTGGGGTACCCAGGTCAAAGGATGGAATGGGTGACAGCTGAAGAAATGACTGTGGGGTGGGTGGACGGGCGTCAGAGCCAGAACAAGGAAGTGGGGTGGGTGGAGGGATGGTGGGGCAAGGAGATGGATGGGGGGTGGGTGAAGGGATGGTGGGCGTAGGGGCTGGATGTGGGCTAGGTGAAGGGATGGTGGGCGTAGGAGCTGAATGTGGGTTGGGTGAAGGGATGGTGACGGTAGGGGATGGATGTGGGGTGGATGAAGGGATGGTGGGGCTGGCGGATGCATGTGGGGTGGATGCAGAGGGATCGGGGGTAGGGAGAAGCTGAGAGGTAGCAACAGGCAGACGGGATTGACATCCGGCCGGAGCTGTGCTCGTGCTTGGGCCGGTACGCATAGCTGCCTCCTCAATCGGGGCCTCAGGGATAGGAGGTTGGACACGTGTCATCGCCTGCACTGCCGTCAGCACCTCAGTAATGTCATTGTGGTCCTCCGTGCCCACTGGATGATGTCTCAACAAACGGATGTATCCTTCAATCTACACATGGAAAAACCACACATATTAGACGTGCAATACGAAATCAACAATGCCAATTGATACTAAAATAAATACACGTTCAGTATAAAAATTGCAAATTAAAGGGAGATGAAGTGCTAAGCAAAAAATTTAGTAGCAAACATCATGCTCTCTAAACAGTGGTTTCATGGTAAGAAACACGGTAACATGTAGAAGACATTGAGAAGTTACCAGCAGAGTCACTACAGCACCAGGCCTATCGATGAACCTCCGAGTCACCCTTTTGAACCAGTCGTGGTACTCGTGCTCTGGAGGCATATCACCAAGCACTGCTTCACAACGCCGAACAAAGCGATTACCCCACTCAAGGATATGCACAGCATGTTTCTGCATCCAATTAACACCGATCTTCCCCCTCAAATCAATGCCATGAAGCACTCTGTCAGTATTAACAGCGCGGGGAATTTCTTGGATCATCCCGAATTGACGAACAACACGATCCGGTGTATGTTTCTCTACTAGGTGGAAACATACAAGCGGCACCGTTGCCGTCCATACGGCCCTCCCTGCAACACACCACGGCGGGAGGTCGTCAAAATGAGCTTCATATGGCTGCCACACCACCTACAATAGCCAAAAAAGAAGTACACAACACATTAGGGAACAATGTTTATATTTCAAAGTTCACGAAACCTATATGGACGTTCGTAAAAGCGTAAAATAAGGCATTTTCATACCTGGTCTGGCAACATGGAAGCTAGTTGCTCGCGATACCTGTCCCTGAAGATGTGGGCGGGCCTATTTTTCTTGTTTGGGACCCACAACCACCTACAATCAAGAAGAATGGATCAATAAGTACTGAGATAATCTTAAAACTATAATGTAATCACATATATTAAATATCAATATAATACTAAAAGCTGAAACGTAGCAATTAATGTTAATTGGATGTTAAAACTAAGATATTAAACTAATTAATAATATCAATATCAATATAAAACTTATGAGTCTGTTAAAACTAAGATAAAGTAATCACATATAACTACTGAGATAATCTTAAAGATATTAAACTAATTAATAATATCACTGGAATAAGAAACGGCCCTTTTAAAAGACAAAGCACAAACCAGCTATATTGAGAGTCACAAAATTATAGTAGATTAACATAATCAACTACATTGGACCTCGGTTTAAAATGTTGTTATGTTGACATAAAAAATTGCTAGAAGCCTTTAAAATCAATAAATAAAATCAAGTTACATGATTGTGGAGTTGGTAATGATCAATCCGGAATGATAAGTGTTATTGGACCCCAATGTTTCTGTGTAGTTCATGATTGGGATGAAACAAAGGAGAAAAATCAAGATTTGGGTGGCTGTGAACAGAAAAATAAAGAAAAGATAAATTCCTTAGCATCACACGAACCGTAACCGTCTGTAACTGTAGACAAAGCTTCTTAGCTCTTAAGTCTGAAAATATATTTTTCCTCCCCCAGTAGAAAGCATTACAACCCTTTAAATAGAAGTCTAATACCTTTTCCTAGTTGAACCACGAATTTCTTAAAACCCTAATAACACTTGAACTCCTTGGGCTTTTTCTACTAAGGCCAACTAAATAACTAGACTTAAATAAAACCCAAAATAAGACCTAATGGACTATTAGTACAGCCCATGTCTAGAATTTAGGAAATTACAAAATTTCCCCTGACACAATCAAATAAAATATAAAACTGAGATTGGCTTTCCTTTGCCTGCAACTATACTTGTTCAAGGATTGGAAGTTTGGAAATTAGTCTCAATTGCCATTCTCAATATAGTCAAAGTTGCAACTGAAGAAGATCTTTTAATGAAACAAAGACTCTAAAGAGGTGGAAGCTGCTAATGAAGTTGAAATTGAAGAAACAAGAGTATAAAAAACGCAAGGGAAAGGCAAAGAATATGGAGGCCGAAGCGTCTTATTCCCAGTTCATGTTGCATATCAAAGAAAGGTTCTGTTGCCTGCACTAACTTTTTCAAGATATTGATTTTGTCATATTGAAAAGTTTAATGGTTTAAGTGGATTAGTGAGTGTATCATTATCATCATTGCTACTTAAGATGAAGAAATAAAAGGAAATTTAAATTTGATCATTTTATTTTAAGTCAAGGATGTACTTCAAGAAACCAAGATTTCTCTTACTTCAACACTTTAAAACTCGAGGGCAAGTTTTCTCTACCAGGAGAGAATGACGCAAGTAGCAAGCTAATATCATTTTAATTTTAGGTGTTATGACCAATGTATAATTTGATGGTTTTTAGAGATGGGTTGTCCTAATAGTCTTATTTTGAGTTTAGTTATTTAGTTTGGGCTTACTAGTAAAATCCCAAGGAGTCCAATTCTCATGTCCCACAATCGAAGTGGAGTAGGCATTGGTCATCTATCATATGGATGTCATGCTTTCTATTCAGAAAGAGGATTAAGTTTCTAAATTTTTAGAGGCCATGAAGCATTGTTTGATACAACCTTCTCGAAGGTGTGATGCCTACGAAATCCTAGGCGTGATCCCTAGAAGTTTATTGTTTTTCTTTTCCTTTCTTAAATACCCAATAACTTAAAACCTTGCAAACACACATTCGTTTGTAACCTTTTAAACCCTAAAATCCAAAATTTCAAACCCTAAACTACCCATCCATGAAATATCCCCAACAATGCTTATAGAGAGCCAAAACACTTTTCATGGGTAACTGTTCACAGCCCTGGAACAACAATCTAAATCTTAGATTATCTTTTTTGTTTCATCCCTAAATTCTACTGTTGTTGAAGCTGAAATACTTATTTTTGTAGACCGTATATGAATGGACTTCGACATCTCTTACGTCTTCTATTGCAGACTTTCTTGAGTTCCTGGATTCCTTGAGCTTTCATTAATTTTTTGTTGTATGCAACAGAGCTTTGCTCCTTGCATACACCCCATGTATTTGGTTAGCATCCCTTTGCTTTACTTATTTATTTATTTTAATGGATTATATATAAAAATAAGTGCATATTTTTTTTAATGTCCTATTGTCCAAATAAACTCACAGCATCACTACATTCCAAACTGGTTGGGTTCTGATACGTACACACACTTTTTTTTTTTTTTTATAAGCACACAACAAAGCTGAGAGAAAGAGAGAGTGAGAGAGAGAGAGAGAGAGAGATCTGACTTTGTTTCTGTGTTGTTGTGTACTGTACACACTCACGCCTCCCAGCTACAACCATCTATATGACTCTATATATAAGTGTACCTTCTTAAAAGCCTTTTAAAACCTAACACAGTGCTTGCTTTTAAGGAAGATAAAAGCTTTAGCAAAAGTTGAAAACATAAAAGAGGGCCGGCCTATATGATCAAAACTTGATCTCTCTCTCAGTCTTTTTCTGCTTCAGATTTAAGCTATAAAGCAGGTGATGCAGTAAATAGCCGATCTGAACCAAACTCAGTCTCTTTGTATTTAAAGCTTTTGCTGACCCTAAAAAATATGCCAGCCAGCCCATTACTACATTCGCATTTACATTAGTACTAATCTTAGATTCTTAGTCATAATTAATTAAATTCCCCACTCATTAATAATTAAAAAGACACACTTAACTGTCCCAAATTTAGAAAGAAAAAGAGCTAGAAAAAGATGGGGTTGTGAATCAATTGTGAGCTCTATCTTGTGCACCCAAGTCTTGCAGTTTAAAGCTAAACAGTTTTGAATATGCAATGGTGTAAATTGCGTCTTGTCTGCATAGTTTGTGCTATAGAAGTTTCAATGGACGTCCATTTGAAGGGAAAAATAGTATATCAAGTATCATTTTGTCTGCTGGAAAGGCTTCAGGGCAGTCCAATCTTTGGTATTTGAGGGATTAAAATATCATGTTGACGACTAGGTATAATTTTAATTCAGAGGGCAAGCACATCAAAAGTTTGGTTGCAAGCATGTAACCATTAGTAGCTTATTTATGTGCAAGACAGTCTTGCATTTTGTTCAGACTATAATTACTCAGTATCTAGGCTGTCATTTGCATAATATTAGACAGTATAATAAGAGGACAATCGATGTAGGATCTTTAAAAATTCAGTACTAAATTAAGGTTTCTGACCAAATCTTGAAGGGTTCTTAAATAGACTTTGATATTTGATGGTGTGGGTTGGGCTAATCAATAAAAAGATTGGATCTTGAATGAGTAAGTTGTTGTTTGGTTTAAAAGAGTGAATAGAATGGGAAACAAAGAAAGATAAACCCTAAACAAACACTCTCAAAGGCAAAGCGTAAAATAAGCTGTCATCATTCTTTTAAAATTCACTCTCTCTATGAGTGTTACTGATTACAATAAAGCCTTTATAAATAACCTAAAGAGACTAGGACTTCAAATAGCAAATAAAAATACTCAAGAAGAAGTTAGAACCAAATAGAAAAAGAACTCAAAACATAATATAAGACTCGTGCTTTGGTGAAGACAGTATGTTATAGCAGTATGAGGTAGAGACTTACTTCAGGGATAGTGGACCACGTACTGGAGGACCGTAAGCACCCACTGGCGGGCCTCACTCAACTGTCGGGCACAAATAGGGGAACCTGGCCCATGCCCAGTACTGGAGCAACAGCAAGCACCCACCAATCTGACTGGTGTCCTCGCTTGCCCTGCATAGCTCTCGATACAACCATGCAAGGCAAGCACTTCCCCAACTGTACCTTCGTGGGTTGTGAAGGTCTTCCAACTGCTGCACCCACATTAGATGCACCCTATCGCCGGATTTGTCCATGAATATTGTGTCCCCCAATAGCGCTAGGATGTAGCATCGTGCGTACTTATGCAGCTGATCCTCTTCAGCATCAGGCGGCAATGGGTTAGCAACTTCCTCCAAAAGGCGATTGATGAGAATCCTCTGCCCATCAAGTTGCTTATGGTTGTTTTGAGTTACAGGTCGAAAGCCAAGGAAGTCCCAGCTCACATCCACCCAAGTTTTTTGTGTGCTCCCTGTTATAGCGTCACCATCAACAGGAAGCCCGAGAAGAACCTCCACATCCTGCAATGTGATGGTCACCTCACCATGTGGCATGTGAAAGGTGTGAGTCTCAGGCCGCCATCGCTCCACTAAGGCCGTTATCAGGCCATTGTCAATCTCTCTACCCGGGACCCACAGGAGTCCCTCCAAACCAACTGTGGTGATGATGTTCCTCACTCGGTCGTCCACCATTGGAGGTTGCTTGGAGAACTCTGAACTACGACTACGGCAGGTAATGGACCCTGGATCCTGCACATAACAAAATCATGGATTAATATAGTATATGCAAATACGTGTACATTGTATGGATTAAATGCATGTGCACAAGTTACTGTTTTAGTTGAGTGTTTTACCCGCCCATTCCAAATAGCTTCGGACCGATGCGTCGCCTGCTGTGTCAACACCGAGTGGTCAATAGGTCCAGGCTGTGTATAGTCAATGCGTCCAGCATTTGCAGCAGCCATACTGAGGAAGAATGATAAGCAGTTACTTTCAAAATTGAACACACAATATGCTTAAATATATAGGTATGAGTTAGAGCAACTAAAGCCAGTTTGTACAATGAGAATTCAGTAAAAGATGAAAGACTAAACCAAAAGAGGCCAATATGAACACAAAGCTTTTTAGACTTAGGATTTTGTTTTTAAGGTTACAGTTTTGAACACACGCAGTTTTTGTATTTATTTTTATTTTTTAAAAGAAGATCACACACAGAATAATGCTTAGTTATAAATACCACAAGACAATGAAGGGCTTTGATAAACTTACTATCAAACATGAGATTAAAGGGTAATTTAGGAACATAAAAAAAGAAAAAGAAAAAACAAACTAATGTATTAAATACTATTGATTGATTTCATATCAACAACTAAATAAATTAATTTTTGAATGAAAGAAACAATTTTTTTTATATCAATTTTATTACAAAATGCTTACAAATTGACATGATAATTCTTCTCCAAAAAAAAAAAATGACATCATAATAATTGTGATTGATGTCATGACAACCACATAATAAGTAAATTTCTTAATTACTTTTTTTTTATGTGTTTTAAATATCAAAATTATTAGACTTTAATTATTATCTCATTTAAAAGTATACATAAAACATAAGTTCATGGATTAGACAATAAAAAAAATCCTATTAATACAAAAATAGGTGTCCATAGTAAGAACAAATAAAATATATAATACAATTGTGGAATTTTCAATATATTAATCCAATTAAAGGTTATTAAATAGTGTGATAATTAGCAGCTTTTTCCTATTATGAAAACTGTTGTATACAAATTCATTATGACACAGAAAGGTTACTAGTTATAATTGAGACACGGCCTTGTAATTACGAGTTTCATCTTTTTGGCTCAAAAGATGCAGAATCTGTCATCACTCAATTTCTGCATCCTCTGTTCATTTATGCAGTAATGTATAGGCATTGTGACTTTGTTACCCAGAGGAGCGTGTTCTGCATAATTTATCTCAGAGACCTCTGACCTAGGAAGCTGAATACGTACTTGAGTAAATTTTTGGTATATGATAAGACCTTATTAGAAATCTTGAAGAGGGCATAGCTCTAGTACATGGGAGGTATATTATTGTTCATATACTATTGCTCAATAGATTTTAGTGATTAGGCTATTTGAAAATTCTTCTTATCAATAAAAAATGCATTTTCTGGCTAAAAGATACTAATACCCTAGCCATATCAGTTCTGCCTGCACAAGCAAAGACTTTTGCAAACCATAAAACATTTTGTCTCCCTTTGTTTATTAGTTTTCCTTGAAGGTGAAGCATCAAGAATAATTAACATAACTTATTTGCTTCCTATGGTTTATTTGGAAGGGGAACTTCACCAGAGTGCCAGGTTTGTCGAAGCTAACTAGGAATGAATTATATGATGCCTTTCCGAGTATTTTATATGTTATGAATGATTTTGGTAATATAAGAGGATGTGATGTGATGAAGATTACATAAAACAGTGCTTGAGACAGTAGTAAGCCACAATTTTGTGGTTTGGTCGTCTCATGAGGTTCTTCAGCAAAGTTAGAGCAATGCTTTGTTATTTGGGCAAAATATTTGTGATTTGGGGTTCCCTTGAACATATCCTTCTTAGGCTCATTAAAGCTTTGTTGTTTATACTTATGGTGGAAGTATGATCAAGAGATGTCATTTTATCACTTGTTGGTGTTCCATGCATTGAAGTGATGTTTTGTGCCATCTTTGGGTCCACTCTACAGTTCTAGGAATTGTTTTCTCTCTTTTCTGTTTTGCTCTGTGCTTGTGTCTGTGGCAGTATACCTAGATCACTGTTGGATTTGGTGGCTAACTACAGAGGAAGGTCCTTTGTAGTTGGTATGGTGTATATAGAGGAAGAGGGAAAAGCTGTACTTATTGAGGGCAGGGAGCTTCTTGTTTACTGACTTGAGATGGTGCTATAAAGGTCCTTTTTTAATGGCTTTTGTTTATCTTCTTCTTCCTTTTTATTTTTATTTTTGATTTTTGATTTATTTTTAAATGGGCAAGTCATAGACGACCCAATGGGTTTTGAAACCACAACCTCACTATCCTCCTGCTTTTAATGGCTTTATGCCACTCCTGACTTCTCTTTTCTTATTGTTTGAGGAAACCTTAATTTGATTGGAGAAAAATCACTAGCAATAGACTGGTAATACTTCAAAAAATGCAAGGTGGAAAACCCATGCTCATCAGATACATATAATGACAACCCCAAGGCAACCTGCGGAACACAACCTGATAGCTATACTATAGTATTTTTGTGGTGTATGATTATGTTTTGTGTAGGCTACATATATTTTGATGGGGAAAAAAATTTCAGCTTGTTATATGTTTTTAGTTGTGCATGTAGATTTGAATTTTTTGATTGCTATTGATTAAGTTATTTCTTCAAAATTTTAAGGGTATTTATTAACGCTTTAACAAAAAATTTAGGGTTGGAAACACCTTTTATATGAATTATTAATGTCTGTTTAAAGTTAATGCTCCATAATATTTCCAAATTCTTCCATCCTTTCTCTGTGTTTTCACAAAAAGTTGAACTTTTTCTTTTTTATTCCACCGTATTGATTTTGTGGCAAAGGACTACTTAACTAAGGTCATTGTCACTTTGTGTTGAGCATTTGAACTATTAGTACTTATTTTTTTATTACATTTTCAAAGTTCTTATTTGTTATTATAATGGAAACCAGCTGTTTGGAGATGCATCATACAAATTTTTCTACTCTCGTAGATACTAGTTTGCCCATATTGAGTGCAATTTACTTAAAGTGTGTGGATTGAGGATTTTTCTAAGTTGATATGTTCCATTATCATGTAAGTTACACAGTCGGGACATTTTTCTTCTGAAGGTAACAATAGTGCTTGCTTTAATTATGTCTTTTAATCTGTTCTCATGCCAATTATTTCATTTTTATTTGCCTATTTAAGTAAGTTATCTGAGAATCTTATTGTAGGACCTCACTAAATACAAGGAGCCTACCTCACTCTTTGAACACTTTATTGTTGTGGGGCTTCATCCAGATGCTAATCTTGAGATTGTGGAGGATGCATTTGCTAAAAGGAAGAAATGGCAGTTACAAATGGCAAATTCTGAAATATTAGATTTTAAAAAGCTGCAGCATCGGGCGCCTTCAATTCCAACATTGGAACCTCAGGTTGACTGCATGACTAAATTCTTTCCTGGAACCATTTTATATTTTTTCTATTTTCAACAGTATATGATCTGATCTACTGGGTCATTTTATTTGTCACACATATGCATTCAGGTTCTTTTTTAAAAAAGTATTTTAACTAGCTATCTTCTATGTTGCTTTATTACTTGCCTCATTTGATATTCTAGTTCTATAATTTTTTTCAAGATCTCTACTTGTGGCATTTGTATAGTGATCTTGTCTCTGCTTCATGTGGCACGTGATTTTATAGGCACTGCATTAATAAACAGTTAATTTGCTGCCGAGAATTTTTTGCCGTAATTCAATTTTATTTTATTTTATTTTTATTCTTTATGGGAAGGCTGTTTTGGTTGTAATCAGAATGGTCATATCTGGTTGGTTATCCATCATTGTTTGATGTGGTGCATATGGCATCTCTGGAATAGTAGGAGTTTTGAAGACATGGAAAGTTCTATGCCTAATCTCAAGTTGTTCTTTTTTAGAACATTATTGGATTGGCTATCAGCCATGAAGAGCCTTTCCTTTTTTCTATTGTTGATTTATTAGATTTATGCAATTTTGTAATTGATTGTTTACCCCATTATACTTCTTGTGTACTTGGGTGACTTGTTTTCCTGATTTATATAATTTTATTACTTATCAATTTTTTTTTTTTTTTATCTGTTGTGTTCTTCCCTTATAAACTCTGATGATTTATTGGTTGGTATATCTTGAATAATGAGTTTTTGGTCCTCTACTCATATTGGCTGACATAACTATTGTTTTATCTTTCATCTTCTCGGGTCATAGATACTTTTTAGATACCCTCCTGGAAAGAGGTTAGCCATTCGTGCACTTAACTATTTGCAATTGCAATAGAGGCTTTTACTATGATTATGCAGCTAAGTGTCAAGGAGTACAAGGAAAGCAGGTTGCTTTTTCGGTACCCATTAATATCAGGGAGATTGAGCTTTCATGATCATCTCTGATTGATAAAATTATGGTGGACAGCTAAAAATCTCTCAGCAAGAAGACCTCAGCTCCTTCAATCAGTATTCTATACAAGTGCTAGGTGATTTGGCTAGTTGTTTCAACTGCCTACGAGTTTGTAAAAGCTATCGAGCAAGAATTCAGTAGCTTTTTGTAGAAAATTTGAGAGAAGTATGTTGGGGTGCTACAGTTGTTTTGGGCTTGGATTGTGTGCCAATGAAAGGAGGTTTGGGGTTGAAAAGGATAGAGGAATGGAATAAGGCAGCCGTTCTAAAGCATAATTAGAATTTTTTTGTACAAGCAGGTTCTTTATGTGTGACCTGGGTGCACTATAACATTCAAAAGGGGAAGAGCTTTTAAGTTGTTACGGTCCCTCAATAGTGTACCTGGGGCTGGAGGAAGATCCTAAGCTTGAGAAGCCTTGCTAGACCTTATCTGAAGTTTCAATTGGGGATGGGATCCTTATTTTCCTTATGCATGATTGGTGGCATGCTGATGGGGGGCATATGAAAAATATGGATACAGAGCAGTATATGGTTCTGCTAGCAACATGGATGCCAAGGTTGCTGTGTGTCGAAGGGTTCTGACTGGTGTTGAAATCATGCAAGGCCAGATGACTTAGTCTCCATCCAAAGAAAATTATATCTAATTAAGCTAGAAGATGTGGATCAGCCTATTTGGGTGGTTTCTCTCTCTCTTTTTTTTTTTTTTTTTGGTGGAGAATCTATTTGGGATGTTTTTAATTATGCTAGATTTTAGTCATACTGAAACCCGGAAGGATTTCTATCCAAGCCTCCTATGGTTAATTGGTGGAGGTTGGTTTGGTTCCCTTTAGCCATCCCTTAGCGTGCCCTTTATCGGGTGTTTAGCACTTAGAAACAGGTTGGCCCAATTACAATTACACTAAGCATACGCTTCATATGGAAAATTTAAAATTACTAAATGCGAAAAAAATTTAAAATGACAACCCAATTGAAATATTTAAATGTAAATAAAATTTAAAGGAGCACAGATGCAGAATTCACAAAATTAGAAAAATAAAAAGGGGTTTAAGACATTATCAAATTTACCAAGAAGAAAGTCATCAAACTTTCAGTAACATGGATCAAATTAAACACTAAATCATCAATTTTAACAAACCCTATCATCAACTTTAACAAACCCTAACATCAACAATTTAATTTAACAAAGACCCAGTTAACAAACCCTAACATCATCACTGCAAAACAATGCATAGTTCAAGATTTGAGTATGAAATTTCCCTCATATCAACACATCAACCCACGAACAGAACAAAGCACAAAACAAAAAAAAAAAAAAAAAAAAAAAATCAAACCCACAGACCAATTCAATCTCAAAACACAATAAAGTTTCGCTCTTTTTTAGCAGGTTTAACAGTTTTATTACAAATTCAATACAGAACCCAAAATAGAAAACAAATTCGTGACTGATGACATGCAGTAATTTTTCATGCATGTTTCTCGGCAACCAAACAGTCAACGGTGGGTACAAAGCAACTCACCTTTTTCTTTAGTTTTGAGAGACCGCGTAGACTCAAAGCTTGCTGTGGCTTGATCGAAGCTTTTGGCGAAGGCTGACTGAGACTGAGAGTGAGACTGACTGAGAGTGAGACTGAGAACAATGAGATGGAGATGCAGGTGAGTGAGAGCGTGAGTGGAGAAAGTGAGTGACGGATCAGTGTGTGAGAGGGTGAGACAGTGAGTGAGAGCGTCAAGCATTTGCTGTGTGTGAGAGAGAGGATGAGGGTGAGTGACAGTGGAGAGTGATTTGTGTGAGGTGAGTGAGGCGTTATTTTTGAAAATGTATTATTTGAAACTCGAGTCTCTGAGACTCGGTTTAGTTAAAGTGAAACCGAGTCTCAGAGACTCGAGTTTAACACGTGGCATCTACGTGGAACTTGAGTGTCTGAGACTCGAGTTTCATGTAAACGCCACGTGGATTTTTGCCACATCAAACAACCTAAACCGAGCCTCAGAGGCTCGATTTAGGGGCCCAAAATCGAGCCTCTGAGGCTCGAGTTGCTAGTTTCCCAATTTCTTTCAGAACCGGGCCAACTAACTGAATAGTTTCATCTTTATGGGTAATTACCCATTTTCGCCATCGTTTGAGCCTCTTCATCTACTCGACCTGGACAACCTCATCAGCACCCTCAAGGTCCTTTCTCTTCTCTTATGCAATGCTTGTGTGAATTCAGAATTCTCTGCTTTTGTTTTTATATTAAATTTGTGTATAGTTTTATTTGAATGATCAGAAAGTAGGGGGAAAGGAGAGGAAGAGAAAATTTATTTATTGAGTTTTACGTTTTTCAATTATTTTATAAGTCGGTTCTCCCTTCGTCAGCTCCGCTCATCACCGCCGGAGGTCGGTTCTCCGGCCATTAGCGGTGCGGTTCCTGGACTCGGTTCGATGCGGTGCATCGGTAGATAGACGTCCACAGCCACTAAGCCACAGATTTATGCCCATAACCACAGATCGACATCCTGAAAGCCAAAAAAAGCAGATCAACACCCACAATCATACATCCAAATATCTACACCCACAAATTGAGACCCAGTAACCCACAAAGATCAAAACCCACAAAACACAGAAAACATAGCTGAGATTGAAGCTTATGAGTGTTGGATATCGAAGATCCGAGTTTGAGGAGAGAGAAGAGATCGATGGCCGCGGCGGTTAGGGTTTGGTGAGAAAAGGGATCGGTTCGGTTCGGTTTTGCTTTGGTTTTTGTATTTCGTCTCCGAAGACTTCACCGCACCAGCGTCGGAGCAAGTTCCGATCTCCGCTTGCGGTGTTCGGCTTCATCTGTCGGTTCCTTTTTTGGCGCGGTTGCGTCGGTCGGTTTATGCACACCTCTGTGAGTCTGATGATTTCTCACCAGTGTTTTGCGTGTTGGGAGAAAGGGGGGAAAAACAGGAGAATTTTACTCATCTCCAAAAAAAAAAAAAAAAAACCTTATAGTTTGTCAAAATGCAATATAAATAGGACTTTATAGCTTGCCACCAAGAAGATAATCTTGCCTTTCTTTTCTTTTCCCGAACGTTGAAACCAATTGCTACAATTCTTCAAATTGTAAGTTATTACTTTTCTTGCACGCATCCATGTTTTTATTTCACCTTGAAATAAAGTATCCACAACAAATTGTTTTCCCTCTTTTCCAATTTATTTTTCTTCTAATTTTTTACTTCAGTTTTATATTTTAATGGAATGCACTTTTTATATAAATTGTGGTTCCAAGATATATTAGGACATGCTACGATTATTCCTTGGAAACAGATGATGGGGTTGAGAGTCGGTGAAAGGGAGGGAGGGAGTTTTGAATTCTGGGTTTATGTGGGCTTCAGCTTGGTGTGGGCTGGCTCTAGTGGTCAGTGAGTTCTGTGATTTGGACATGATAGGGGTCTGAGTTTTGGTATGTGCTAGTGTTGTGTGTTGGCAATGTATGTTAGCTTGGTACATTCCTGAATGTAACCTCTCTTTCTTTCTTCTTCTTCTTTTTTTTTTTTTTTAATATATTTTATTTTTTGCCAGCATATTTTTGATGGCTTCCATAAGCACTCAAAAAGAATCATCTTCCTCATCATTTTCATCTTCAACCTTACAATGGAAATATGATGTCTTTCTTAGTTTTAGAGGTGAGGATACCCGCAATGGTTTTACGGACCATCTATATGCTGCCTTGATACAGAAGGGCATTGTCACCTTTAGAGATGAGGAAAAACTTGAGAGAGGTAAATCCATTTCACCAGAGCTCTTGAAAGCAATAGAAGAATCCAAGTTTGCAATTGTCATTCTCTCAAGAAACTATGCATCTTCTTCATGGTGCTTGGATGAACTTTCAAAAATCATTGAATGCATGAAAGAGATAGGAACAACAGTTTGGCCAATTTTTTATGATGTGGATCCATCTAATGTGCGTAAACAAACCGGAAGTTTTGCCCAAGCCTTTGCTACACATGAGGAGCATTTCAAGGATCACATAGAAAAGGTGCAAACCTGGAGAGCTACTTTGAAAGAAGTGGCCAATCTTAAAGGTTGGCATTTACAGGATAGGTAATCAAAAGTGAAAATTTTCTTTCTTTTAAATATTCAAAACATACGCTTCTTGTCTTTAGTCTTGTTGTGAACCTTAGGCATACCTATATATGCATTCATGGTTCTTTCAATTTTGATTTGATCCAATTAATTTATATTTTCATATTTCTTTCAATTATGTCTTGAGCTAAGTTATTTAAAATTTTCCGGTTTTACTAGAGTAGAACTTTGGATTTCAACTGTTTTAAGCTCACCAAATGTCATACTCTCTCAATTGCAGGCCTGAGTCAAAATTTATCCAAAATATTGTGGGAGAGTTATGGCATAAATTGAGTTGTGCATTCTCAGAAGATATTGAAGACCTTGTAGGAATAGAATCTCGAGTGAAGAAATTGCAGTCATATTTGGCTATAGAGTTTAACGATATTCGCATTGTAGGGGTTTGGGGGATGGGGGGAATTGGTAAAACAACTCTTGCTAGAGTTGTTTCTCGTATGGTTGCTAAGAAATATGAAGGCTATTGTTTTCTTGATAATGTTAGGGAGGTTTGTGAAAAAGATGGTTTAGTTCCATTACAAGAACAACTTATTAGTCAAATTTTAAATGAAAATATCAATATACAAAATGTTGATGATGGGGTGTTCGTGATCAAGAATCGATTACGTGATAAAAGAATTCTTCTTGTTCTTGATGATGTAAATCAATTAGACCAGTTAAAAAAGTTAGCTGGGAAGCATAATTGGTTTGGTTTAGGTAGTAGAGTTATCATAACGACAAGGGATAAGCATTTACTACATATTCTTGAAGTAGATGAAATATACGAGATTGAAGGATTGAATGATGATGAAGCTCTTCATCTTTTGAGTTTGAAAGCTTTTCATAATGACCATCCTCCCAAAGATTATCTGAAGTTGTCAAAAGATGTTGTACAATATACTAAAGGTCTTCCTCTAGCTATTGAGATTTTGGGTTCCTTTTTGTTTGGTAGAACCATTAATCAATGGAAAAGTACATTAAGTAGGCCTATAGAATTTCCAGAACGAGAAATTCTGCAAGCACTTAAAATAAGTTATGATGGACTACATGAAATAGAGAAAAAAATATTTCTATATATTGCATGTTTCTTTAATCATAAGGACAAAGATAGTGTAGTAGAAAAACTAAATTATCTTGGCCTTTACCCTGATGTTGGATTAGAGGTTTTTGTTGACAAATCTCTCATAAAGATGAGTGACATTGAAGTGTGTATGCATGATTTAATACAAGAAATGGGCAGGAAAATAGTTCATGAAGAGAGCCCTGAAGAGCCTGGAAAGCGTAGCTGTCTGTGGTCATTTGAGGACATTAACAATGTTCTAACAAAAAATACGGTAAGTGGTTATTTAGAAAACTTGAGCACATACCCTATCATATTTTAAAAAAAGTTCAATTTAGAGTAGCTTTGGCAATCATACATTTTGCAATTCTCTAATCCCTTTTGTTCATGATTATTAGGGAACAGAAGCAATTCAAGCCATAGTCCTAAATCTGTGTGAATCGAAATAGGCATATTGGAATCCTGAATTTTTTTCAAAGATGCATCATCTTAAATTGCTCATAATTAATAATGTTCAACTTCTCCATGAACCTAAACATCTTCCTAATGGCTTAAGATTTATTGATTGGAGTGGATACCCTTCAAAGTCTTTGCCATTAAATTTCCAATCAAACGAGCTTATTGAACTTCACATGTGCAGTAGCTACATTAAGCAACTTTGGAAAGGTGCAAAGGTAATTTAAGTATACTTGTACAAATTTATTTTTAAGTTCCATTAAACTGTAAGGTTTTGTTGAAGTTAACTGTTTGTTTGTTTGTTTTTTTTTTTTTTTTTTTTTTTTTTTTTTTTTTGCTTTCAATAGTCTTTTGAGAGGTTGAAAATCATCCAAATGAACCAGTCTTCAAATCTTATAGAAACCCCTGATTTCACCAAAGTTCCAAATCTTGAGCAATTGGTCCTAGAAGATTGTATAAATATAACTGGGGTGCACCCATCAATTGGAGTTCATAAAAAGCTTACTCTTCTCAATTTAAAAGGCTGCAAAAACCTAAAATCTCTTCCGAACAAGTTTGAAATCGAGTCTCTTAATATTCTTATTCTTTCTGGTTGCTCAAAAGTAAGAAAAATCCCAGAATTCAGAGAAAATATGCAATGTGTATTGGAGCTTTACTTGGATGGAACTGCTATTACTAAACTACCCACATCAATTGGGTATTTGACTGGCCTTGCTTTATTGAATATAAGAGATTGCAAAAGTCTTACGTGTCTACCAAGCACCATTTTTAATTTGAAATTTCTTAAAAATGTGGATATTTTTGGATGCACAAAATTGGGGAGACTGCCAGAGAATTTGGGGAATGCAGAAAGTATAGAGAAGCTTGATTTGGGCCAAACTGCTATAAGACATGTGCCTTCTTCCATTGGTCTGCTAAAAAATCTTAAAGTGCTATCTTTCTATGGATGCAAGGGGTTGTCATCATCTAATAATTCATGGTATGAGCTCCTCACTTTTTATTTTATGCCAAGAAGTCCAGATCCTATGGGATTGTCCTCTATATTGGGTTTGTGTTCTTTGACTGAATTGAATCTTAGTGACTGCAATCTCAAGGCAATCCCCAATGATATTGGTTGCTTAAATTGTTTAGAAATGATGGACCTAACTGGAAATAGTTTTGTTTGCCTTCCTGAAAGCATCGATCAACTGTGTAAGTTGAGAGAAATGTTTTTGACGAATTGCACAAGTCTTCGATCGTTGCCAAAGATTCCGTTAAATATTGTTTCTATTAAGGGATATGGTTGTAGCTCATTGGAAACGGTACCAGATCTACTGAAACCTAATTATTTATGTGAGGCAGAGCTTGTTCTTTCAAATTGCAGTAGACTGGCTAACAATCAAGGTGTCATTGACATGTTTTTTGCAGTGATAAGAAAGCACCTTCAGGTCTCTCTCTCTCTCTTCTGTGTGTGTGTGTCTGTTATAACAACCTTCTTTGTATGTTTCAGGGACTTTCTTTTGACAATAGACATGACTTTCAAGATTTTGACAATAGATATGACTTTCAAGATTTTGACAATAAATGGTATTATGAAATCCTTATTCCTGGAAGTGTAATTCCAAAGTGGTTTAGCCATCAAAGCATGGGGGCTAAAGTGACTATAACAGTATCTTCTTATTTGTGTGACGAGTGGATGGGAATTGCTGTTTGCGTTGTATTTTGTTCACTTCCACATCACCAAATTGACCTGGAAGGTGTACTTGAGTGTTGGTTGATGGTCAATGGAAAATATATGTCTTGTGCACCAAGCATGATCACATTTGTTGCTTTATCAGATCATATTTGGCTACTTTATGTGCTTCGTCAACGCTACAAGGATGACGAGGTGGACGTAAAATTACTGAAGGAATGGGAAGCAAATGAATTCAAACAGATTGGTATTGAAATTGTTGCCAGTCCAGGCTTGGAGGTGAAGGAATGCGGGTTTCGTATGGTATACAAGAAAGACATAGAAGATCTCAACCAAACTATGGTTCAGAGCAGCAACACCAGCATCATTCCTTACGAGGACTTAGGTGTTCTCTATTATAATTTCGACAATTCGGTAGTGGTAGCGGAAGGCAACAAAGAAAAGCGAACCCGTGATGATTATGATGGGGTTGGAGCTAGTGGAGACGGAAGCTCCAATGATGTGCCACACCCAAAAAGGATTGAAAGGCTTGCAGAATTTAACAACCCTGGTAACTCTGATTGTGTGAAGTCAAGTGAGTACAAGGATTGAAGTGATGAGTTTAGTGAGTGGCGGGAATCTAGTGAAACTGAATTGGAATGTTGATGGAATTTGAAGGGTTCAAAATACTTTGTAAGTCAATGAATTATAATTAATTCCTATATTTTCTCTTGATTACTTGTATGTCATTGTCTTTTTTCTTTATCTCTAGTTTTGTTGATTGCGGCATTATCTTTCTTCCTTGAGGCTACTTGTTTAATATATATATATATATATATATAAATAGTTTTATAAAATAAACAATGATTATGGTAATTTTGGTTAAGTGATTTGTGTTAGTTGTTTGTTGTTGGTTTCCTCCTTGATGTAGGATTATTGGACTTGTTCATAAGGAGAAGCTATCACACAGCCAAGAGACAAGAAGACTAGTGCGGTCCATTGTATGCTTCTAATTTTCGCCTACTCTAATAGATTACAGGGTAAAATCTTCACTTTTGCTGCCTATATAATTCATCTTTTTAAAAAATTTTCAAAGCTTGAAAACAATATGTGTGCCACTGCAAACATCATAATCGGAATTAATTATTATGTTGTTACATATTATATATGAGAACTCGTGTATAGATCACAATTAGAATGATTAGTCTAGCTAGATGTAGCATCAAGCTTCATCGCTAAAGGTTTCCTACGGTTGTACTGATAACCTTCAACCAAAAAAACATTTCCTTTGGTTTGGTTTAAGAGAATGGACAATTATTCTATTATTGTTTTTTTTTTTTTTTTTTTTTTTTTGCTCTGAAATTTTTATTATTTTAATGTAGGATAACAAATTTTTTTTTGATAGGTGTAGGATACAATTTTAATAGTTCTTAAAATGATTTTTTTTTTTTTTGAGGAAAAGTTATTAAAATGATTTGTATCAGCATGTTTGAGGACTTTGTTATTAAAATGATTTGTAATTCTCATAATGTAACAAACTTTAAGATTACGCATAGTGAAGGTTCAAAATTTAACTTTCTTTTTATGAGGAATTAATGTAAATATGCAAAATTCCCTCATTGACCAAATCATTCAATCAAGTTCTTGATATATCCAATATCATCAACATTGTTCATAATTGATTGATCCATGGATCAACTGAAAAAATGATCTGCATCAACATAAGTTATGTTTTTGTCAATTTTCTTAAGCTATCATCATTAGGAACTTAAGCTTGTACCTATGTGTAAATAAATGTGTGATAACCAACAAAATTAAAAGCTCTCACAAGAGACAATCTTCAAAGCTAAAAGCATGCTGTTATTGTTAGACAATTTTCAATTTATATTCACCAAAATAATGTTATGAATGACTATATATTGCTTGATTGTTAGACTTAGACATGTTGCGATGATTCAATGATTTATCATAAGTTGAATATTGAATGGTAAGTAGTACTGAATAGCATTAGCCATGTGTTGCTTTTATTTTGCAATGTAAGTAAATCATCATTCACATCAATGTCCCCTGTAATACTTGTGTAGAAGCATTGGTGAGACCTTAATAATATTCAATCCCACTTAAAAACCATAGTCTTTTCCCTCTGCCCCATACATATATATATATATATATATATATATGATTTCGATCAAGTTTAAAGAAAACTAGTTGACCCACCCAATATTTTAGAACCACCCCCCTCCCCCCCCCCCCCCCAAATTTTAATTAGGACTTATTAATTTTAGTCTAAACACAATTAAAATGGAATTTACGTAATTAGCCAATTAATTAACCAAAGCACTCTACAATTGCATGGATAACCATAGGAACAAAAGCAATTGAGTAAAGGGAAAAATGAAAAGAAGATGCAAACCAAAAATAACACCCAATGTGTCAAAATAAAGAAAAACATTGGCCTGAAACATAATCAATCATCTTTTCTCCCTCTCAACTCATCATTATCCCTTCATTACTTTCCAAACTTACTTTTACACATTCTCCAACTTTTCCCCTCCCTTTTACCTTTTCATATCCTTACTATTATTTACCTTAATATCACTCTTCCTCAATCCTTTTATCTTTCTTCTATTTTTGGTTCTTATTATTCCTATCATTTTACTATAAATTTGCAACTCTCTTTCTCTCTCTCTCTCTCGCTCTCTCTCTCTCTCTCTCTCTCTCTCACATTTTTTGGTGGATTTTATTATTTTTCTTGTATCTCTACTTTAAGTTGATGAATTTTCCTGTTTTTTATAACTCTATTATAGGTTGATGTGATTTAGTTTTGTATTTTTAAGTTGTTATATTTTTTCTTTTCTTTGATTTCATAGATGTTATCTTATTGAATTATAAAGATAGTATATAAAAAATATAAAGTTATTTTATTACATAGTATGACTTAATTTGGTGTTTATTACTATATCTTTTATTTTTTTTCTATTTTTCTTCTCTCATATTCTTTCTCTCTTGATTTTAATTGATGAATAATTGTGTTTTTTAAAACTCTATTTTGAGTTAATACGTATTGATGTTGTATTTTTGAGTTCCCCATCAAAAGCAGCCTCTCTCCCCTCTTATAGCTTTGATTTGATTTTTCTTTGAGTTGCTACTTAGTTATTTTCGAAGTGATGATTGAATTTATATCAAAATACAATATTGATTATGCATTTGAGTGTGCCTATATTTGTGAGATATTAAGTGCAATTTTGTTATGATTTTTTATTATCATGATAATCTTCTTTAAGAGGATGAAGAATTTGAATAATTTTTTAAAAACTTAAAAAGTATAACATAATTTGAAGAATATGTACTACCTCGTAAAGGAATAATACCAATCAAACACACTCAAAATAATTGTATGATATTGTGGGGGTAAAAAACACAAAACTAAAGAACTAAACTTGGTTTAAGATCAACACAATTGATTTCTTAAAAATGGGAGGTAGAATTCCACAATGGAAAGATCAAATAGGTGGTTGAAGTTGAGAATAATTGAATTAAGATCTTGTATAAATGAAAAATGGTTTCCCGAGGTGCATAAAGGAGTTTGAAGGGGGAAATACAAGTTAAGACTCTTCTCACTTTCTCTCTCTTGTTCTTCCTCTAATTTTTCTGGATCCATTCTCCTATTGTCATCCTCTTCCTTTATAGCCATCTTCCTCCTCCTCTAGTTGTCTTGCTCTTAGAAAGATTTAGGGGGATACTTGTCCCATCAGCACCTCCTCCTACCATTTCTTGATCATGAAGATAGATTTTTAAGGGTGCTTTTACTGTTCAGGCCAGTCATTCAACATTTAACGTGATTGACATTAGTTAGGGAGAGTTTATTAATGCGGAGGTAATTGTCTTTGATATGAATACAGTAGGAAAAAAAGAACTTTGATCTGTACATAAATTTCGTTTTCTAGTGGCATTGCACACTTAAATACTAAAAATTGCTAAGGTTGATTTTTTTCAATGAAGAACTTCTAGAATCATTGCCTTCTGTTTTGGTCATTATCTTATTGCTTGATTGGTATTGGTTTATATGTTAGGTGTTGTATTACATATAACCTAGAAATCATCTTTATTAAGAAGGGAAAAAAACAAGATGTCTCCTCAGTAATAAAAATCCATATTAACCCCTAAAAGAGGCCACAAAAAATAAATATAAATGAACCCCACAACCTAAGGGAACCCTATAATAAATGAAGAATACAATAATAATCATCATAAATCAAGTAGGAATGTGGTGCTGCAGAAGGCAGGCTGACAAATGAGAAGATCAGTACGTTGTGAAGGTTGAAGCAACTGTTGCAGCACATATAAGGAAGAAGAGATGAGAAATCGACAACTTGATGGAACTTCCAGCTGATGTACTACCTTCTGTTGATGGCACGGTTTTAGATCCACTTCCTACACAAGTGAACATCAACACCAATGAACAAAGAAAATAAATAAATCCAATTATGTTTCATTGATGAGTATAAATTTAATAGAACTTGTTCAATGTCACTTATTTCTTAAGGTTCTTTGTAAGGATTGAACAATCATGATCAACAATCATGGATGTAAAAATTATGAAAAAATTGTGTTCGGAGAAGCCTGAAGTTATCATAATTGGTGATAGCAAGGTATGGACTTATGATCTCTACTACGTTCCAAAGTCCAAATGGTAAGATTTACAATAATATTAGGAAATATTAAACAAACACGATTTATCAAAGTATACACAGAACACACGACTCCACCTCCCATTCTGCACTGCCATAGATCTTGATATATAGACTTTTTAAATAATTCTCTAGTATATGTGTAGTCTCACATTGAATAATGATAAGAAGAATTAATAGTTTATATAACATCAATTGATTTTTTTATGTTTGCAGTGATTGAACCTTAAATCTCTTATTTAAGAATAAAAGACTTTACTCGTATAAATGAAACCAATTCTTCTAAAAATACTCCATACTCATAAATTGCCTTCAAATCATTCTTTTCTTACATGAAAATGCATATTAAATTAGGAAAGCAAAAGACTGCTAAGACACCTACAAAAGCATTTCTAACTAAATTTGAAAGGTGAAACAGGGAAATCAAGAATCAGCACCCGGAAATCCCACGAGGCTGATAAAGCTCATCCTCAAGGAAACCAATCTTTCCTCTTAGAGTCGGGCACTCCTGCATCATCATTTCACTTTCACTCTCTCTCCTTGCATTCTAGGCTAGAAGCTCCTGAACTTCAGCATGATGCCCCCTCTGACGTTCTTCGCCTCAAATACGAAGACGCTCAACCTCAGCTCTCAAGGCATCCCGCTCTGCTTTTGCCCCCTCAATTGCCTTCGGAGCTTCATCAAAGTATCTTCTGAGCGGACTTCGGCCTCAGTAGCATGATCACGAAGGGAAGATTAGGATGGCCCGGCAGCCTCGAGACGAGGAATGAAACATGGGTCCCTAGTGGCTCTCATTCAGCTCAAGACCAAACAAATAATCGACCCATCATTTCCCATCACCAGAGAAGGGAAGCTTGATTACCAAAGTCACCCCACCCAGTCTCGCAGAAAGAGTCGTGTTTGACTATCAAACAAAGAAATGCCTTAGGTGACTGTAAAACCAAAGCTGTAGCAAGTGAACGCAACAGTAAGGATGGCCACCGCCTTTGTTCCTGCAGAGCAATAAAGATCTAACAGTCTCACATAGTATGGCAGAAACAAACGACTGGGATGGCAATTGACGCACCAGATTTGCAACAACAAGGCCGATATAGTCCACTACAAACTATAGATGTTTGATACCTAATAAACTGTTTATTCAGATCATTGATTGTCTAAATCTATGATTCCTACATAGCCATAGGTGTTCCACGGAATTAGCTGATAGATTAGAATTTTGAAGGAGTGTGGATAAAAGTTTCTCTCTTAAAATTGGAATCATCATGGACTACCTAGCCGAATTGTAGGGAAGGTATGATATTTCAAATGATTTGGGATCTAGGGAACACATTTTAATTTTAGAATTGGACTCCACATTGGTAATTTCTAGGCAAACATCTTGTGGTATTCTTTTTTTGTTTTTTGTTAGTGTTTTCATTTGTTTTCTCATCTTTATTATTTGGTATTGAAAGAATTAAGCTGAATTCTTCCATGAAGAAGGATATGAGAAACATGGAAAAATCCTAGCATTTTTAAAAAAAAAATTTTAAAACCCGCTTTTCTTTCACTAATACTGAAAGGAAAAACACATAGGTTTCTTCTTCTTCTTTTATTTACTAAAAAAATTACCTTCTTTTGTCACAAGTGTGTATATATATTATTTATTTAAATATAATTTTGAATATATAGATTCTTTATTTAGGTAGTTTGGAAGATGAAGAAGAGGGTCCCATAGGCTTGAAGCTCTTCCGTTGAGAAACCGGATTGTGGGAGCTGAGTTGATTGAGGTTGAGGTTGTGGTTTGAGAGTTTTTTCCAAGGCGGCTTTAGCAGAAGCCGTGTGTTCTTCTTTCATGTGGTAGTCTCTGTAGCACTTGGAGCAAAGGTTCATGGTCGCCGGACTGCCTAAGAACCCACAGTTGTTGGCGCAGAGCATTGGCACTGATGGCTGGTAGCTTGTACCAGCGTCCTGCTCAGAGCTCATCTTTCTCTTCTCTCTCGGATCTCTCTCTCTCTCTCTGTTGAAAAGGAAAAATTAAGGGTTCATTTGATACGTGTTTAAACAACAAGTTTAAAATTTTTTTGAGAATACATGTAAATGAAAAAATATGTAAAAATACGTGTAATGTTGTATGAAAAATAAAAATACATATTTAAAATTATGTACCAAACAGCCCTTAGAATTTCTGAGAACGCTAGCGTTGTAGTGCGTGTGAATTTCAATGACTATCTTCGATTCTTTGTATAGTATAGTTTCCACAAGGTTTAAATTAAAGTTGTACACACAAGGGTGGGATTAAAAAAAAAAAAAAAAGAAGAGAAAGACCCAGTTGTCCCAAGGAGATTCGGCCTTTCGCCCGACCTCATGAAAAGCATCGTCTGGAACTTTGATATACTTTAAAATAACAAGAGAAAAAAACTTTAATACATTGAAGGAACGTTGATATAGTGTCAGAGCCTCAGAGGTTTGTCTCAGCTGCTAATCATTTTAAGATATTGAAAAGAACTTTGATATGAACATAGTAGAAAATAAAGAACTATGATATGTCTGTAAATTTTGTTTAGCCAGCGACACAATGCACGCTTAAATACCAAAGATTACTACGGTTGATTTTTTTTTGGCAAAAATGGCCCACTACCACTATTTAGCAAAAAAAATTAGTCATTTATTACTGTTTTGGAAATATGTAGGGGTGTATCACTTTTTTGAAACTCGAATTTATGAAACTCGAGTTTGCCGTAAAACTTGAGTTCCAAAAACTTGAGTTCTTTAAAAAAATATACTCTGAAAAATTTTGAAAATTTTTTATAGTACTCGAGTTTAGTTCCATAAACTCAAGTACCGTGGAAAACTCGATTTCCCCAAACTTAAGTATCCAAAAAGTGGTAGAAAGGAACGGTCCAACAAGTTTTGAGGCCTAAGGCGATATATTTAAATGGGGCATTTTTGTTATTAATTAAATAAGATTTAACTAGTTTTCAATATCATAATTTTTATATGAGTCATGTTAACGAGTGTCCTTAGGGCATTAGTTAACAATCCAATTAAAGAAATATTTTATGGAAAAAAAAAATTAATGTTTTGACAGTTTTTTTCATTTCCCATAAAAATAATGTCAAAACTTTCCTAAAATGGATTGTTAACCAATACCCTAAGGGCACTCGTTAGCATTTCCCTTTTTATATAACAAAAATGCATTCTTTTTATCTTGTAATATGTTTTTTTTTTTTTTTTTTTTGAAGAAATGCTAAAACTATAACAAATTTTACTAAAAAAAAATGTACAAATGTTGTAGCAATGAATGTAATTAATGATACTTCAAGAAGATAATAAACAAATATTTAAATGAAAGATGTTAGGGATATTATAAATTTTACAACATGATGCTTATAAAGATGTATCACTAAGTAATTTAAAAATGCATTTAATAGGTTGCTGATGTCTACAAATCATATTAATTGTCACATCAATTTGTATAAAGGTTTTAAAGTAAAATTTATAGTATTTATAATATTTTCCTATCTAAATTATTTCTTATAATTGGTGACACATATTTGTAAGCCTTATGTATTTAAAATTGTAATATCTCTAGCATCACTCAATTCTTTGATACTTTTTAAAAGTAGAAGAAAAATGTAAAACTAATTTTTTTTCCTATATTTTCCAAAAAAAAAAATTAAATATATATATATATATATCTCAATTTTTGCCCCAAAATTTGGGAGCCTTTCTCTAGTAGGGGGTCCTAGGCGATTGCCTAAGTGGCCTAAGCCTAGGGCCGGCCCTGGTGGTAAATCTCTACATATTTTTGAAACAGTAATAGATTGCAACATAATTTGTGAAAAGATGTTATTTGACTATTTTCAATGAAGAACTTCTGGAATCGTTGCCTTTCGATTTGGTCAGTTTTATTGTCTTATAACTTAATTGGTTTTTGTTTATACTTTATATGTTAGGTGTTTTATAACATAATTTACATATAACCCAGAAATCGTGTTTATTAAGAAGGGAAGAGAGCAAGATCAAGATGTCTCCTCAGTAATACAAAGTCATATCAACCCCTAAAGAGGCCACAAAAAATAAATATACATCAACCCCACAACCTAAGGGAACTCTTATAATAAATGAAGAATACAATAATAGTCATCATTAATCAAGAATAGGTAGGAATGTGGTGCTGCAAAAGGCAGGCTGACAAATGAGAAGATCAGTACGTTGTGAAGGTTGAAGCAATTGTTGCAGCACATATAAGGAAGAAGAGATGAGAAATCGAAAACTTGATGGAACTTCCAGCTGATGTACTACCTTCTGTTGATGGCACGGTTTTAGATCCACTTCCTACACAAGTGAACATCAACACCAATGAACAAAGAAAATAAATAAATCCAATGATGTTTCATTGATGAGTACAAATTTAATAGAACTTGTTCAATGTCACTTATTTCTTAAGGTTCTTTGCAAGGATTGAACTTTTTGAACCTAGAATTTGGTTTGTATAAGTCAAAATTTGACTGATCATGATAATTTTGCACAATTGAACAAATGATGAAGCAGTTTGTACCTGAGTCCGAAGATGTTGGTGATCCTGCAGGAGAGTTGGATGGTGAAGCAGCTGCCGATATTCAAAAGTTAAGTTAGCATAGATGAAAATGATGCTCGTTTATGAAAATTTTAAATCCATCCACAAGCTAAACAAGCAGTTTTGATGGGTAAATTACTAATTTTAACAGTTAAAATATGGGCTCTTACCATTACAGCTACTGAGAGGTGGGGTCTGAACATTACAAGCACCAGGCAAGGCTAGAGCCTGAGTTTGGTTGATGTTGATCCCCAGTGAGGAGCTACCTCCATTAAGGACTTGGCACAAGCATTGTGGTTGTGAGCGGACTACACTAGCAAGCTGTGAGCAGCAGCCTGAAGATGGGGTTGAGGTGTTGCCAGTAATGTAGTTAAGGCATGGTGACATACTGATGATCACATTTGTACAACTCGATTGAGCCGAAGCTCCTGCCCAGAGCATAGTCACCAAGACTAGGACCAGACCCATCTCCATTTTTGTATAAGCCATTGGAATTGGATGCTCTCAAATTCAAATATAAGCTGGAAATGCCTGTGGATTTCTGTGATCTTGTAGCACTTAACTGACTTAAGTTTTGATTAGTTTGGTGGAGAAGGGGAAAGATGTATAGGTTTTTGTAGGGAAATCAATCAAGATAGAGACAAATGAATGATGGGTTATGTGGCTCAACAACTTATCCTACTTTCTAACAGGTTTCTAACGCGTGGTACTTGGCATTTGGCATGCTTAAAAGTCTGTGTTTAGACCTGGAGACTTGGAATCTTCTTCTGTAGTTTAGCTTTAGGAAGAAAATATTAATTTTTGAAGTTCGGTTATGTAGGTGACTGACTGACTTTTATTATTTGGCAAGGGGCTATTAAGAACTTTCAAGGATTTCAAAGCTGGAGTCTTTAGACACCTGTTTTGAGAAGAAACTAGAAAGCATAACGTGTTTCTGACTCCACCTTCACTAGAATTGGCTCTATACCTCTAATCTTTGAGAATCTGAACTTATAGGGTAGATAGAAAGCAGAAATTTCCTATAGAAAAATAAAAAGGGGATACATGATGTAACATAGGTATTGAGCATTGGAGGAGTTTGATACTTCCCTGATAATGACATACCTTAATGTTTCTTTGCTTCGAGCATAAGAAAATTGACTTGGCTAAAGATTGCTATTTGTGATTGAGTGACATCTGTCTAGGGAGCATGTCAGCAACTCTATCAAATGTATTTTTCCTCATAGAATTTTGTGCTTTGTTCGGTTGGCAAAAATGTTATAATAGCTTCATGGGGACCCTGACCATTATTTGGTATCATGTTCCTTCCAGACTCTAGTATGGGGCTAGCTTTGTTGTGAAAGTTGAGGGCATCACTACCTTAAAACAACCCCTTTGATTCCAATGAGTTTTGAGAAAAAATAACCTTCAAAGGGAGGAAAATTCCATTTACATTAACCATTGATAAAACCATTTACAAGTACTTTTTAGTCACATGACTTATTTAGTTATTCATGTGCTTTTTTTTTTTTTTTCCCTAAATATAAGTATAATCCTTATATTTTTAAAACTTGAATTTTTTTTCTTTCCAAATAGAAGTATAATCCTTATATTTTTTAAACTTGAATTTTAAGGTAATATTTTGAATATTTATCATTTTTGTTACTTTTATAAGGGAGTAATACTATAGCCACAAACTATTTTACAACATTTTATTGGTTTTCATCTAGATTCACCATTAATATCACTTTTTCATTTACCAATAATTACTCACCATAACTATAGTTTGTAAATTTTTTTGTAAAATATTTTGTATCTCTAGCATTATTCTTTTTAAGGTTCATATCTCTAAATTTTCATACTTTTTAACCCCAAAATTGAGAGGGAGAAAAAAAAAATTTTGAGCAAAAATTGAAAAAGACAACTTACAAAAAGAATCAATTTAAGGCGTAATTAGTCTAAAATGGACCAAACCGAATTGGGCCAAAATGGGCCAAATGGTTCATTTGTTCAACTTCGGTCCATTTGTTTCATACGGTCCACACTGGTCCTTTCCATCTGTTTCGGTCCATTCAGTCCACATCAGTCGATTCGGTCCTTCTCAGTCCATTCAGTCCATTTTGGTCCAAAAATTCTTTAAAAAAAAAAGTTTTGGACTCAAATGTCCATCTTTTTTCTTAATTTTTGGGTTGAAAAGTATGGATTTTTTTTTTTATTTGGATAAAAATCTTAGTTTTGGGATAAAAATTACAAACAAAATATTTATTAAAAATTAGCTTAAAATGATAAATATTTAAAGGGGGAATTTCACTTTGTCCATCTGTGGTTTGCTTGAAAAATACTTTACCTACTTGTGGTTTAAAAATTTACACTTTACCCACCTAAGGTAAACTCTGTCTGTCTTCAGTTACCCACATTTGTTAAAAACATGGATAAATTTGTATTTTTGCTACCATTTTATATTTCTCTCCTCTCAAAACATATAAAACTTAAAAAATCAAGAGAAAAAAAGATCTAAAAGCTAGGTTTTGTAAAAATTAAAATCTATCATATTTTTTTTGTAATCCAAAAACCTTAGTTTTTATTAATAAATCATAGTTAGACTATATATTAACATATAACACTACAAATTCCAATTGCAACATAAAAATCTTGATAAAGGTATGGCTTTGTTAACTTCTCATTCTTTTTTAGGTTATTTAATCTTTTACATTTCGCATTCTAACAATTTTTTTTTCCACTTTGAAGTTATTTTCTATTTCCTTTGATAAATAAAATAGTTTATTTTAACTTTGTTGTTGATGTTCTTCATAGATATAAAGTCACCGAAAAGTTCAACAAAATTTTGAAGCCAAGAGAGAGAGAGAGACATGGAATTCATGAGCTTCCCTTCTCTTGATTCTGAAGGAGTTGTATTTAAAAATTTAATTTTTTAATTAGCTATAAAAGGAGAGCCACAAAGCTTCCCACATCATTTATCTTAATGCAAATGGAGTTATATACACACACATAAAAACTATGTATTTAAAGGGAAAAAACATTCTAATCAAATTTAGACACAATTAATAGAGGACCAAGTAAAATAACAACAAAAAACTTTCATATATAATAATAATAAATTTTCTCTCAAATAAATAGTGTTTTTGTTTCCCATAACATGTCTACTTATAATATTTATAACTTATAATATTGAATAAAAAAATCATGCGAAGCACAGGCCAGTAACTAGTATACATTTAAAAGCTGAAGTGTAATATTTATTATTGCTATATTCCAGTTAAGTCATATTATTACCATGTCACAATTTTTTTTTGGGTTTCTACTTCACACATTCTCTATAATCAATCATCTTTTATCTCTCTCTCTCTCTCTCTCTCAATTCATCATCTTCGCATTACTAATTTTTCAACTTATTTTTACACATTCTCCAACTTTCCCCTTTCTTTTTACTTTTTCATATTCCCACTACTATTTACTTTAATGTCACCATTTCTCTATCCCTTTATCTTCATTTTATTTCTGCCTCTTCTTATTCTTGTCCTTTTACTATAAATTTGCAATTCTCTCTCTCATTCTATGTATAGTTTTCTCACACACAAAAAATTATTTCTCTCTCTCTTTCTCGCTCATTTTTTTTTCCAATATTTTTCTTACATCTCAACTTTAAGTTGATGAATTTTTTATTTATTTTTTAACTCAACTTTAGGTTGATGTGATTTAGTTTTGTATTTTTAAGTTGTTATATTTTTATTTTCTTTGATTTCATAGATGTTATTTTATTGAGTTATAAAGATAGTATATAAGAAATATAATGTTATTTTATTAAATAGCATGACTTGGATAATTTGATATTTATCACTCTATCTTTTATTTTTATTATTTTTCTTTTCATCTTATTTTCTATAAATTTGTTATTTTCTCTTTTATTCTTTCTTGAAAAAGTGATTATTCTTTTTCTTTTGATTTTATATTCTTCCTTGAAAGTCTACTTTAAGTTGAAGAATCATTGTATTTTTTAAAACTCTATTTGGGTTAATACACATTAGTGTTGTATTTTTGAGTTCCCCATTACAAGTAGTCTTTCTCCCCTCTTATAGCTTTGATTTGATATTTGTTTGAGTTAATACTTAGTTATTTTTGAAGTGATAATTGAATTTATATCAAAATACAATATTGATTATGCATTTGAGTGTGCCTATATTTGTATAATATTAAGTGCAATTTTGTCATGATTTTTTATTATCATGATAATCCCCTTTAAGAGGATGATGAATTTGAATAATTTATTTGAACTATTTACCATAGGCAGTGTAATTGTTTTTTACCATGTGAGGTTTAATTTGGATGGGGTTTAATTTACTTGAGTTAAATTTAATTAGGTTGGGTGGAGATTCCCTAGTTTTATTTTACTCGGTTTGGATAGGGGGCATTTTTAGTATTTTGTTATTAACTGGGGGTATTTTAGACTTAGGATAAAGATATATTCCAAGAATTAAAAGATACCATTGATTTAATTGATAAAGTAACCGATTGAGAGTATTTATTCCTTTTCCAAATATAGTTAATTGGTTTCAAAGTTGGGTTTAGGTAAGGAGTGCCCTTAGGGCATTTATTGATGGATTATTTTAAAAAAATTAATATCACTTTTATAGAAAATATAAAAAGTGGTAAAAAAAATCAGTTTCTTTTTCCTTTTTTCATACAAAATTTCTAAAAATAGTTCTTAAATCAATATCCTTATGGTATTCGTTAATTTTTCTTTTAAAAAAAAAAAATTGTGAATTAAAAAAGAATAATGTTACATATACAAACTATTTTACAATATTTTTATAAATGATTGATGTTACCAGCTTCTTATTGATTTTTATCTAGATCAATTTTTAACATTACTTTTTTATTTACCAATAATCACTCATTATATCAGTTTGAAATTTTTTTTTTTTATAAAAAAGTTTATATTTCTAACATTACTTTTTTAAAAAAAAAATTGGAGAAAGTATCATTTTTTTCCCCCCTAAAAACACTTTATGATAAAGTTATAAAAATCGTGAAAAGCATAATAATAATAAAATTATAATTTTGATATTTTTTTTGGAGTGGAGTAACTATCAAAATCAAAGAGAGTTCAATTATCCGGTCCCAACGGCAACGAGTGGACTAAAGAGGGTGAATCAGGAAACTGGAACTTTCCTTTAACTCTCTAACACGAACAGAACCCCACACTACATTTAAAGCGAGTCACCATTACCGTCCACAAGTTCTCTATAACATACACTTTGTGATCTCTATTATTTTCTATTTTTTCAAACTGAGCACACACAAAGTTCTTTTGCGGCCAATCGTTTTGAGCCTCTTCATCTACTCGACCTGGACAACCTCATCAGCACCCTCAAGGTCCTCTCTCTTCTCTTATGCAATGCTTGTGTGAATTCAGAATTCTCTGCTTTTGTTTTTATATTTAATTTGTGCATAATTTTATTTGAATGATCAGAAAGCAGGGGGAAAGGAGAGGAACAGAAAATTTATATTGAGTTTTTGTGTTTTTCAATTATTTTATGAGTCGGTTCTCCCTTCGTCAGCTCCTCTCATCACCGCCGGAGGTCGGTTCTCCGGCCTCCAGCGGTGCGGTTCCTGGACTCGGTTCGATGCGGTGCATCGGTAGATCGACGTCCACAGCCACTAAGCCACAGATTGATAGCCACAACCACAGATCGACACCCTGAAATCCAAAAAAAGCAGATTAACACCCACAATCATACATCCAAATATCTACACCCACAAATTGAGACCCAGTAACCCACAAAACACAGAAAACTTAGCTGAGATTGAAGCTTATGAGTGTTGGGTATCGAAGATCCGAGTTTGAGGAGAGAGAAGAGATCGATGGCGGCGGCGGTTAGGGTTTGGTGAGAGAAGGGATCGGGTCGGTTTTGCTTTTGTTTGGTTTTTGTATTTCGTCTCCGACGACTTCGCCGCACCAGCGTCGGAGCAAGTCCCGATCTCCGCTTGCGGTGTTCGGCTTCATCTGTGGGTTCCTTTTTTGGTGCGGTTGCGTCGGTCGGTTTATGCACACCTCTGTGAGTCTGATGATTTCTCACCAGTGTTTTGCGTGTCGGGAGAAAGGGAAAAAAATCAGGAGAGAATAAAGCAATATCAATAGAACTTTACTCATCTCCAAAAAAAAAAAATATATATATATATATATATAACTTTATTGTTTGTCAAAATGCAATATAAATAGGACTTTATAGCTGACCACTAAGAAGATAATCTTGCCTTTCTTTTCTTTTCCCGAACGTTGAAAACAATTGCCACAATTCTTCAAATTGTAAGTTATTACTTTTCTTGCACGCATCCATGTTTTTATTTCCCCTTGAAATAAAATATCCACAACAAATTGTTTTCCCTCTTCTCCAATTTATTTTTCTTCTAATTTTTTACTTCAGTTTTATATTTTAATGGAATGCACTTTTTATATAAATTATGGTTCCAAGATATATTAGGACATGCTACGATTATTCCTTGGAAACAGATGATGGGGTAGAGAGTTGGTGAAAGGGAGGGAGGGAGTTTTGAGTTCTTGGTTTATGTGGGCTGGCTCTAGTGGTCAGTGAGTTCTGTGATTTGGACATGATAGGGGTCTGAGTTTTGGTATGTGCTAGTGTTGTGTGTTGGCAATGTATGTTAGCTTGGTACATTCCTGAATGTAACCTCTCTTTTCTTCTTTTTTATTTTTTTAATATATTTTATTTTTTGCCAGCATATTTTCGATGGCTTCCATAAGCACTCAAAAAGACTCATCTTCCTCATCATTTTCGTCTTCAATCCCACAATGGAAATATGATGTCTTTCTCAGCTTTAGAGGTGAGGATACCCGTAATGGTTTTACAGACCATCTATATGCTGCCTTGATACAGAAGGGCATTGTCACCTTTAGAGATGAGGAAAAACTTGAGAGAGGTAAATCCATTTCACCAGAGCTCTTGAAAGCAATAGAAGAATCCAAGTTTGCAATTGTCATTATCTCAAGAAACTATGCATCTTCTTCATGGTGCTTGGATGAACTTGCAAAAATCATTGAATGCATGAAAGAGATAGGAACAACAGTTTGGCCAATTTTTTATGATGTGGATCCATCTAATGTGCGTAAACAAACGGGAAGTTTTGCCCAAGCCTTTGCTACACATGAGGAGCGTTTCAAGGATCACATAGAGAAGGTGCAAACCTGGAGAGCTACTTTGAAAGAAGTGGCCAATCTTAAAGGGTGGCATTTACAGGATAGGTAATCAAATATGAAATTATTTTTCTTTCTTTTAAATATTCAAAACATATGCTTCTTATCTTTAGTCTTGTTGTGAACCTTAGGCATACCTATACACGCATTCATGGTTCTTTCAATTTTGATTTGATCCAATTAATTTATATTTTCATATTTCTTTCAATTATGTCTTGAGCAAACTTATTTAAATTTTTCCGGTTTTACTAGAGTAGAACTTTGGATTTCAACTGTTTTAAGCTCACCAAATGTCATACTCTCTCAATTGCAGGCCTGAGTCAATATTTATCCAAAATATTGTGGGAGAGTTATGGCATAAATTGAGTTGTGCATTCTCAGAAGATATTGAAGACCTTGTAGGAATAGAATCTCGAGTGAAAAAATTGGAGTCATATTTGGCTATAGAGTTTAACGATATTCGCATTGTAGGGGTTTGGGGGATGGGGGGAATTGGTAAAACAACTCTTGCTAGAGTTGTTTCTCGTATGGTTGCTAAGAAATACGAAGGCTATTGTTTTCTTGCTAATGTTAGGGAGGTTTGTGAAAAAGATGGTTTAGTTTCATTACAAGAACAACTTATTAGTCAAATTTTAAATGAAAATATCAATATACAAAATGTTGATGATGGGGTGTACGTGATCAAGAATCGATTACGTGATAAAAGAATTCTTCTTGTTCTTGATGATGTAAATCAATTAGACCAGTTAAAAAAGTTAGCTGGGAAGCATAATTGGTTTGGTTTAGGTAGTAGAGTTATCATAACAACAAGGGATAAGCACTTACTACATATTCTTGAAGTAGATGAAATATACGAAATTGAAGGATTGAATGATGATGAAGCTCTTCATCTTTTGAGTTTGAAAGCTTTTCATAATGACCATCCTCCCAAAGATTATCTGGAGTTGTCTAAAGATGTTGTACAATATACTAAAGGTCTTCCTCTAGCTATTGAGATTTTGGGTTCCTTTTTGTTTGGTAGAAGCATTAATCAATGGAAAAGTCTATTAAGTAGGCCAACAGAATTTCCTGAACATGAAATTCTGCAAGCACTTAAAATAAGTTATGATGGATTACATGAAACAGAGAAAAAAATATTTCTATATATTGCATGTTTCTTTAATCATAAGGACAAAGATAGTGTAGTAGAAAAACTAAATTATCTTGGCCTTTATCCGGATGTTGGATTAGAGGATCTTGTTGACAAATCTCTCATAAAGATGAGTGACATTGAAGTGTGTGTGCATGATTTACTACAAGAAATGGGCAGGAAAATAGTTTATGAAGAGAGCCCTGAAGAGCCTGGAAAGCGTAGTAGTCTGTGGTCATTTGAGGACATTAACAATGTTCTAACAAAAAATACGGTAGGTTATTTAGAAAACTTGAGCACATACCCTCTCATATTTTTAAAAAAGTTCAACTTAGAGTAGCTTTGGCGATCGTACATTTTGCAATTCTCTAATTCCTTTTGTTCATGATTATTAGGGAACAGAAGCAATTCAAGCCATAGTCCTAAAGCTGCGTGAATCGAAAGAGGCAGATTGGAATCCTGAATCTTTTTCAAAGATGCATCATCTTAAATTGCTCATAATTAATAATGTTCAACTTCTTCATGAACCCAAACATCTTCCTAATGGCTTAAGATTTATTGATTGGAGTGGATACCCTTCAAAGTCTTTGCCATTAAATTTCCAATCAAACGAGCTTATTGAACTTCACATGTGCAATAGCTACATTGAACAACTTTGGAAAGGAGCAAAGGTAATTTAAGTACACTTGTACAAATTTATATTTAAGTTCCATTAAACTGTAAGGTTTTGTTGAAGCTAACTCTTTTATTTTTATTTTTTTTTTCCTTTCAATAGTCTTTTGAGAGGTTGAAAATCATCCAAATGAACCAGTCTTCAAATCTTATAGAAACCCCTGATTTCACCAAAGTTCCAAATCTTGAGCAATTGGTCCTAGAAGATTGTATAAATATAACTGGGGTGCACCCATCAATTGGAGTTCATAAAAAGCTTACTCTTCTCAATTTAAAAGGCTGCAAAAACCTAAAAACTCTTCCGAACAAGTTTGAAATCGAGTCTCTTAATATTCTTATTCTTTCTGGTTGCTCAAAAGTAAGAAAAATCCCAGAATTCAGAGAAAATATGCAATGTGTATTGGAGCTTTACTTGGATGGAACTGCTATTACTAAACTACCCACATCAATTGGGTATTTGACTGGCCTTGCTTTATTGAATATAAGAGATTGCAAAAGTCTTACGTGTCTACCAAGCACCATTTTTAATTTGAAATTTCTTAAAAATGTGGATATTTTTGGATGCACAAAATTGGGGAGACTGCCAGAGAATTTGGGGAATGCAGAAAGTATAGAGAAGCTTGATTTGGGCCAAACTGCTATAAGACATGTGCCTTCTTCCATTGTTCTCCTAAAAAATCTTAAAGTGCTATCTTTCTATGGATGCAAGGGGTTGTCATCATCTAATAATTCATGGTATGAGCTCCTCACTTTTTATTTTATGTCAAGAAGTCCAGATCCTATGGGATTGTCCTCTCTATTGGGTTTGTGTTCATTGACTGAATTGAATCTTAGTGATTGCAATCTCAAGGCAATCCCCAATGATGTTGGTTGCTTAAATTGTTTAGAAACAATGGACCTAAGTGGAAATACTTTTGTTTGCCTTCCTGAAAGCATCGGTCAACTATGTAAGTTGAGAGAAATGTTTTTGACAAATTGCACAAGTCTTCAATCATTGCCAAAGATTCCATTAAATATTGTTTCTATTAGGGGATATGGTTGTGTCTCATTGGAAACAGTACCAGATCTACTGAAACCTAATTATTTATGTGAGGCAGAGCTTGTTCTTTCAAATTGCAGTAGATTGGCTAACAATCAAGGTGTCATTGACATGTTTTTTGCAGTGATAAGAAAGCACCTTCAGGTCTCTCTCTCTCTCTCTCTCTCTCTCTCTCTCTCTCTCTCTTCTGTGTGTGTGTGTTTGTTATAAGTTATAACAACCTTCTCTGTATGTTTCAGGGATTTTCTTTTGACAATAGACATGACTTTCAAGATTTTGACAATAGACATGACTTTCAAGATTTTGACAATAAATGGTATTATGAAATCCTTATTCCTGGAAGTGTAATTCCGAAGTGGTTTAGCCATCAAAGCATGGGGGCTAAAGTGACTATAACAGTATCTTCTTATTTGTGTGACGAGTGGATGGGAATTGCTGTTTGTGTTGTATTTTGTTCACTTCCACATCACCAAATTGACCTGGAAGGTGTACTTGAGTGTTGGTTGATGGTCAACGGAAAATATATGTCTTGTGCACCAAGCATGATCACATTTGTTGCTTTATCAGATCATATTTGGCTACTTTATGTGCTTCGTCAACGTTACAAGGATGACGAGGTGGACGTAAAATTACTGAAGGAATGGGAAGCAAATGAATTCAAACAAATTGGTATTGAAATTGTTGCTAGTCCAGGCTTGGAGGTGAAGGAATGCGGATTCCGTATGGTATACAAGAAAGACATAAAAGATCTCAACCAAACTATGGCTCAGAGTAGCAACACCAGCATCATTCCTTATGGGGACTTAGGTGTTCTCCGTTATAATTTCGACAATTCGGTAGTGGTAGCAGAAGGCAACCAAGAAAAGCGAACCCGTGATAATTATGATGGGGTTGGAGCTAGTGGAGACGGAAGCTCCAATGATGTGCCGCACCCAAAAAGGATTGAAAGGCTTGCAGAATTTAACAACCATGATAACTCTGATTGTGCGAAGTCAAGTGGGTACAAGGATTGAAGTGATGAGTTTATTGAGTGGCGGGAATCTAGTGAAACTGATTTGGAATGTTGATGGAATTTGAAGGGTTCAAAATACTTTGTAAGTCAATGAATTATAATTAATTCCTATATTTTCTCTTGATTACTTGTATGTTATTGTCTTTTTTCTTTATCTCTAGTTTTGTTGATTGCTGCATTATCTTTCTTCCTTGAGGCTACTCATTTAACATTAAAAAAAAAAAAAAAAACATAGTTTTATAAAATAAACAATGATTATGGTAATTTTGGTTCAGTGATTTGTGTTAGTTGTTTTGTGTTGGTTTCCTCCTTGATGTAGGATTATTGGACTCGTTCATAAGGAGAAAATATCACACAGCCAAGAGACAAGAAGACTAGTGCGGTCCATTGTACGCTTCTAATTTTCACCTACTCTAATAGATTACAGGGTAAAATCTGCACTTTTGCTGCCTATATAATTCATCTTTTTAAAATTTTTTCAAAGTTCAAAAACAATATATGTATGCCACTGCAAACATTATAATTGGAATTAATTATTATGTCGTTACATATTATATATGAGAACTTGTGTATAGATCACAATTAGAATGATTAGTCTAGCTAGATGTAGCATCAAGCTTCCTCGCTAAAGGTTTCCTACGGTTTTGTACCGATAACCTTCAACCAAAAAAACTTTTCTTTTGGTTTGGTTTTAGAGAATGGACAATTATTCTATTATTATTATTATTTTTTTTTGCTCTGAAATTTTTATTATTTTAATGTAGGATAACAAATTTTTTTTGATAGGTGTACGATAACAATTTTAATAGTTATTATAATGATTTTTTTTTTTTGAGGAAAAGTTATTAAAATGATTTGTATCAGCATGTTTGAGGACTTTGTTATTAAAATGATTTGTAATTCTCATATTGTAACAAACTTTATGATTACGCATGGTGAAGATTCAAAATTTAACTTTCTTTTTATGAGGAATTAATGTAAATATGCAAAATTTCCTGTTAACCAAATCATTCAATCAAGTTCTTGATATATCCAATATCATCAACATTGTTCATAATTGATTGATCCATGGATCAACTGAAAAAATGATCTGCATCAACATAAGTTATGTTTTTGTCAATTTTCTTAAGCTATCATCATTAGGAACTTAAGCTTGTGCCTATGTGTAAATAAATTTGTGATTACCAATAAAATTAAAAGCTCTCACAAGAGACAATCTTCAAAGCTAAAAGCATGATGTTATTGTTAGACAATTTTCAATTTATATACACCAAATTAATGTTATGAATGACTATATATTGCTTGATTGTTAGACTTAGACATGTTGCGATGATTCAATGATTTATCATAAATTGAATATTGAATGGTAAGTAGTACTAAATAGCATTAGCCATTTGCTGCTTTTATTATGCAATGTAAGTAAATCATCATTCATATCAATGTCCCCTGTAATACTTGTGTAGAAGCATTGGTGAGACCTTAATAATATTCAATCCCACTTAAAAACCATAGTCTTTTCCCTCTGCCCCATATATATATATATATATATATATATATATGATTTCGATCAAGTTTAAAGAAAACTAGTTGACCCACCCAATATTTTAGAACCACCCCACTCCCCCCCCCCCCAAATTTTAATTAGGACTTATTAATTTTAGTCTAAACACAATTAAAATGGAATTTACGTAATTAGCCAATTAATTAACCAAAGCACTCTACAATTGCATGGATAACCATAGGAATAAAGCAATTGAGTAAAGGGCAAAATGAAAAGAAGACACAAACCAAAGATAACACCCAATGTGTCAAAATAAAGAAAAACATTGGCTTGAAACATAATCAATCATCTTTTCTCTCTCTCAACTCATCATTGTCCCATCATTACTTTCCAAACTTACTTTTACACATTCTTCAACTTTTCCCCTCCCTTTTACCTTTTCATATCCTTATTATTATCTACCTTAATATCACTCTTCCTTAATCCTTTTATCTTTCTTCTATTTTTGGCTCATATTATTCCTATCATTTTACTATAAATTTGCAGCTTTCTCTCTCTCTCTCTCATTTTTAGGTGGATTTTTTTATTTTTCTTACATCTCTACTTTAAGTTGATGAATTTTCCTGTTTTTTATAACTCTACTTTAGGTTGATGTGATTTAGTTTTGTATTTTTAAGTTGTTATATTTTTTCTTTTCTTTGATTTCATAGATGTTATCTTATTGAATTATAAAGATAGTATATAAGAAATATAAAATTATTTTATTACATAGTATGACTTGGATAATTTGGTGTTTATTATTATATCTTTTATTTTTTCTATTTTTCTTCTCTCATATTCTTTCTCTCTTGATTTTTTATTTTTCTTTGCAACTCTACTTTAGGTTGATGAATAATTGTGTTTTTTAAAACTCTATTTTGAGTTAATACGTATTGATGTTGTATTTTTGAGTTCCCCATCACAAGTAGCCTCTCTCCCCTCTTTTAGCTTTGATTTGATTTTTCTTTGAGTTACTACTTAGTTATTTTCGAAGTGATGATTGAATTTATATCAAAACACAATATTGATTATGCATTTGAGTGTGCCTATATTTGTGTGATATTAAGTGCAATTTTGTTATGATTTTTTATTATCATGATAATCTCATTTAAGAGGATGAAAAATTTGAATAATTTATTAAAAACTTAAAAAGTATAACATAATTTTGAAGAATATGAGTGCGTTTGGATTGCACTGAAAGTTGCTGAATTTGTGGCTGCGTTTTCCAGTTTTTTTTTTTTTTTTTTTTTTTTTTTCCTCTCAGCCGCACTATTTGACCAAGTCCACTGTGAACAGTGCATTCGTGCACTGTTCACGGACCCACAAATTCCACTTTTTATCAACTTTTTCATTAAAAATGGGTCCCACGATATTATTTACACATTTAAAAATTATTTTGCTACAGTGTTTTCAGTTTCAGTTTTCAGTTTCAGCAAAAATAAGCTCAATCCAAACGGACCCTATGTACTACCTCGTAAAGGAATAATACCAATCAAACACACTCAAAATAATTGTATGATATTGTGGGGGTAAAAAACACAAAACTAAAGAACTAAACTTGGTTTAAGATCAACACAATTGATTTCTTAAAAATGGGAGGTAGAATTCCACAATGGAAAGATCAAATAGGTGGTTGAAGTTGAGAATAATTGAATTAAGATCTTGTATAAATGAAAAATGGTTTCCCGAGGTGCATAAAGGAGTTTGAAGGGGGAAATACAAGTTAAGACTCTTCTCACTTTCTCTCTCTTGTTCTTCCTCTAATTTTTCTGGATCCATTCTCCTATTGTCATCCTCTTCCTTTATAGCCATCTTCCTCCTCCTCTAGTTGTCTTGCTCTTAGAAAGATTTAGGAGGATATTTGTCCCATCAGCACCTTCTCCTGCCATTTCTTGATCATGAAGTTAGATTTTTAAGGGTGTTTTTACTGTTCAGGCCAGTCATTCAACATTTAACATGATTGACATTAGTTAGGGAGAGTTTATTAATGCGGAGGTAACTGTCTTTGATATGAATACAATAGGAAAAAAAAGAACTTTGATCTGTACATAAATTTTGTTTTCTAGTGGTAATGCACACTAAATACTAAAGATTGCTAAGGTTGATTTTTTTTCAATGAAGAACTTCTAGAATCATTGCCTTCCATTTTGGTCATTATCTTATAGCTTGATTGGTTTTGGTTTCTATGTTAGGTGTTGTATTACATATAACCTAGAAATCATCTTTATTAAGAAGGGAAGAGAACAAGATGTCTCCTCAGTAATAAAAAACCATATTAACCCCTGAAAGAGGCCACAAAAATAAATATACATGAACCCCACAACCTAAGGGAACTCTATAATAAATGAAGAATACAATAATAATCATCATAAATCAAGTAGGAATGTGGTGCTGCAAAAGGCAGGCTGACAAATGAGAAGATCAGTACGTTGTGAAGGTTGAAGCAACTGTTGCAGCACATATAAGGAAGAAGAGATGAGAAATCGACAACTTGATGGAACTTCCAGCTGATGTACAACCTTCCGTTGATGGCACGGTACAACCTTCCAGTTTGTACCTGAGTCCGAAGATGTTGGTGATCCTGCAGGAGAGTTGGATGGTGAAGCAGCTGCTGATATTCAAAAGTAAAGTTAGCATAGATGAAAATGATGCTCGTTTATGAAAATTTTAAATCCATCCACAAGCTAAACAAGCAGTTTTGATGCGGTGGGGTCTGAACATTACAAGCACCAGGCAAGGCTAGAGCCTGAGTTTCGTTGATGTTGATCCCCAGTGAGGAGCTACCTCCATTAAGGACTTGGCACAAGCATTGTGGTTGTGAGCGGACTACACTAGCAAGCTGTGAGCAGCAGCCCGAAGATGGGGTTGAGGTGTTGCCAGTAATGTACTTAAGGCATGGTGACATACTGATGATCACATTAGTACAACTCAACTGAGCCGAAGCTCCTGCCCAGAGCGTAGTCACCAAGACTAGGTCCAGACCCATATTTTTGTAAAAGCCATTGGAATTGGATGCTCTCAAGTTCAAATATAAGCTGGAAATGCCTGTGGATTTCTGTTATCATGTAGCACTTAACTGACTTAAGTTGTGATTAGTTTGGTGGAGAAGGGGAAAGATGTATTGGCTTTTGTAGGGAAATCAATCAAGATGGAGACAAATCAATGATGGGTTATGTGGCTCAACAACTTCTACTCTCTAACTGGTTTCTAACGCGTGGTACTTGGCATTTGGCATGCTCAAAAGTTTGTTTTTAGACCTGGAGACCTGGAATCTTCTTCTGTAGTTAAGCTTAGGAAGAAAATATTAATTTTGGAAGTTCGGTTATGTAGGTGACTGACTGACTTTTAATATATTTGGCAAGGGGCTAATAAGAACTTTCAAGGATTTCAAAGCTGGAGAGTTTAAGTGGTAATCTCAATTTGATAGTTAATAATTATAAACAACCCAAATTACTAAACATTAAAAATTTATATAAGAATTGAATTTTTGTATTTGAAAGCGAGGGAAGAGGCACCAAATTTCAACCTATCAAAACAAAATATGTAAATATAAACTTCAAGAAATTATTTCGAGAAAATATAAGAGTTAAGACCTTGGCAATAAGTTTGCTTCGTTAACTAAAAATAGCTTCTTTAGCATTGAGATGTGATGAAAATTAAAAAGTAATACTTTTTGCGAGGTCTTGCATATCCTAGGCTAGTTTTGTGATCAACAAATCTAGATTATGAGTAAATGATGCATTTGGAATATAGATTATAACTTCAAAGTGTTTAAAACTTCAATGAATCATGCCATATCTTGACCAATATCCTTTTTTAACCCTACACCTTCAATAAATCTCATTTTAACAATTATTTTCTTATTTTATTCCATTTTATATTTCAATTGACCCAAACTTGCTAAGCCAACTACATATTTATCCCTCTTGAGAATCCTTTGTTGCAATCATATCCCAATAGATTATGGTTGATGAAGATCTAATTAATAAAGTTCCGACAATTCAAGCTTATAGTAACTAAGCTTTTCAAAGTTTCTTTCAAACTCTATAGCTTCAAAGAGCTCCAATATAGTTACTTGTAGTATAAAAATATGATGTATTTTATGAAAATAATTAAACAAAAAAGGAAAAAAAAAAAAGAAAAAAAAAAAGAAAAGAAAAGAAAAAGAATAAAGGATAGATTTAAATAACCTCAGAGAGGAAAATAGGACATGCAGCTTTCATTGTAGACATCCTCAAAGTATCCACACAATCTAGCCTGGTACAATACACTCTAGTGATTATAGCTTCCATTGCTAATCCATTTCCTATCGGATTAGGATGCTGATACACCTAGAAACTTAAAAATCAATAAACCCGTTATAGAACAAAACCATCCAACTAAAAATATATACACAAAAAAAAGAAGCTAATAATACAAAAAATATCACCTTGATGACAAAGAGAGCATATTCCGAATGAGAAGTTTGAAGGAGCGGAGCAAAAATATTTATAATTAATTTTTTTTTCCCAATTGATTTTATTCCCTATGATCTAATCGCAAGTTTTAGATATACCTGAAGGTAAGCGAAAATTTGCAACAATTTTTTTAGATAGGCACAAAATCTTAATTGTTCTTATCAACTTTTCATCTACTAATCTTTGAATAAATACAAAAATTTAATTTTTCTTGTAAACTTTCCTCTATTTATTTCCTCAAAAAAAAAAAATCCTCTATTTATCTTTGGATAAACACAAAAGTTTAATGTTTATATTAACATGTTTTTTCCTTCACTTTATGAATAATTGTAACACGATGGGAAAGTTTAATTATTAAGAGTTTGAGTTTTAGACAAAGAGTTTAATTAGAATTTATTTTACTTTTTTGATGGCAGGACACTTGGACATGTACTTAAGAGAATTTTTTTGGATAGACCCTAGAAAGCAAAATATATATATATATATATATATATACTAGCCTCATCACATGCGCTCCGCACGTCAGATAAGGCTCTTTTTTTATTTTTTTATTTTGAGTTTAATTTAATATTTCAATTTGAATTTATCTACTGTTAGTGAGGTTACACTGGAATGAATTTTTAAGAAACGAAAATTTTAGATTTAAAATGGGGTAAACTACTGGTTTAGCATGTGCAGTTTTTAGGAAAAAAAAATGTATTAAACGTGAGTAATGCTAAAGCCACAAAAAATTTTACAATATTTTTACAAAATTTTAATATGGTCAAACTCTTATTGGTTTTTATCAAGGCTTACCATTAATATCACTTTTTCATTTATCAATAATCACTCACCACATCAGCGGTTTGTAAATTTTTTTGTGAAATAGTTTGTATCTCTAGCATTATTCATTAAACATGCGTGAGATATATTATAGAGAGTGTGCTAAATTTTAGGAGAAAAGTTTCTCTGATATATATTTTTTAATTTCTTAATTTTGTTGAATTAAAATTTTAACCCTATTTTTATTTTTTTTTAAGAATAAGGATTATCTAATTAGATTTGGTGTCTATTTGACATTTTTTGAAGCCATTACTAATTTTTGGAATCCCCTTTATATATATACATATATATATATATATATATATATATATATCATATACTATATAATAAAAGTTGGGCCTAAAAACCTCAACAGATTCACTTCTATCGAGATTTAGTGCTCGATAGATACTTCGATCCATCAAGCAGTGTTTTTATATTTAAAGGATGGGCGCAATTCAGATTTCACTTTTCTCATATCTCTCTCGATAGAAACTCTTCTCTCTCGCCCTAAACCTCTATGTCTCACTCAAATCACTCTACCCACTCAAGTTTCGGCCTAGATCAAGCTCAAATCTCTTGGTAAGCATCCTTATTCCCTTCATTTTCATGCATTCATGCATTTTTGGACCTAGGTTTTGGGTTTTTGAAAATTTTTGGGGCTTTTGAGTTTTTTGTGAAATTTTTGGGTTGGGTTGTGTTGATTTGTTATTATATGCCATGCATTGCATATTCCTTGCATTATAACAATGTTTCATGCATTTTAGAATTGTGTGCTTGATTAAAATTATGAGTGCTGTTAGGTGGATTAGGTTTTGGCCCATGATGCTTTTAAATTCTCATGTCACATGTTCATGCATTTTTCATACATACGATATTTCTTTTCTTTCCTATTCTGAACTTCTCTCTCTCTCTCTCTCTCTCTCTCTCTCTCTCTCTCTCTCTCTCTCTCTCTCTCGGATAGACTACGCTATGGCACCCAAACAGCGCAAATCCATTCCAACTCGAAATCCTCTTCAAGGTTCCGGGTCTTCTTCTTCTTTTCACCCCTTTCACATCTGGTTCCGTGATGAGAAGGCCCAAAAGGACTTCTCTAAGAACTTCCAGAAAAATGGCGTTCATCCAGAACACCAGGTGATTCTGTTGGATTTTGCCGACACTCCTCTTCCCGAACTCATTCGGACTCGGGGTTGGGAATCTCTACTTGAGAGACCCATGAGGTGTCCCATCGTTTTTATACATGAGTTTTACTCTAATATACACGATATTGATACTAATGTGCCTCAGTTTGTTACCACATTTAGAGGTACTCGTATTGTAGTTATTCCGGATCTTATATCCGAGGTACTACATGTTCCCAGGGTAGCACATCCTGACTACCCTGGCTATGAGCATCTCTGGACCGTGTCTAGAGACGATCTTCTTTCTCACTTTTGTGATAAACCATCTCTTTGGGGTGGTGCTCTAAACACCCATTGCACGGGCTTTGCAAAAGGCCCTCGCTTTTTTAACATGGTGATGACTTTTGATCTTACTCCATTGTCTCACTATAACTCCATCACTGAGCCTTGTGCTCGTTTTCTTTTATCTCTTCTGGAGGATCTCTCCATTGACTTTCCCTCTCACTTCATCACATCTATTCTAGATGTGTACTTGGATACCGCTACTCGTGATAAGCTCATCTTTCCTTCGTCTATCACACAGATCCTTCAACACTTCTCCATTCTCATTCCTCTCTCTCTCTTTTCTTCACCGTCATGAGTGCCATCAGCGCTGGTTCTGTCCGGCAGAGTAAGGCCTAATTTCAACCAAAGCGGCCACGAGTGGAGATGGATGATCCTGTAGCTTCTGCTGTTCCACCTTCTTCCTCGGCTCTTTCTACCCCCGCTGCTGGTGTCACTCTTGATGCCATCATGGAGCAGCTGCAGCGGATGGATGCTCGTCTTGACTATCTCTCTAATGAGATGTGTCAGATGAACACTCGGATAGGACGCTTTGCATGCCAACAAGCATGCATTGGCTGCTTTGGACCTTCCTCCTCTCCTTCTCCAAAGGCCTTGGCTGATGAGGGTGATGATGATGAGGATGATGCTAGCTCTTTCGGTGATGACGAGATGACAACCTCTCAGTGACTTGCCCTTTGTCATTCCGACAAAAAGGGGGAGTAGTTTTGGGATTGAGGGTAGTCTTGTACTTAGGAGGAGAGTTAGTATATGACATTTTTTGATAAGGGGAGTGTATATAGTTTTTGAGGGATGTAGTAAGGTTTATATGTACTTTTCTTTTCTTCTTTTTTATATTAGCCTCTTTTTCACCGGTCTTATGACTATTTATGACATACATTGTACTTTATTTTTTCATATATATGATGATATATGTTTTTTTTCACCTACCTCTATATGTGTTGTTTCTTTTCTCTCTTTATACACATGGCTCTTTATGTACGCAATTTTTATTTCTGTTTCACACATGATACCTTGATGAGTTTTGTTTAAGTGTTTCAGAAAGACAGGTTGTGAAAATCTACCGTACCATGAATTCTCTTCTTGCAAAGTTTTTCAAGAGTTTATGTTAGGTTAGATTTATTTTGTAATATAACAAGTGATTATGAGTTTAGTGATTTAAGACTTCTCTCATGATTATTTGTTTTGTTGTGGTTTTGTCACGAATTGCCAAAGGGGGAAATTGTTAGGGACATTTTTATGTAATTGGTTAATTCTTTGACAAAACACACTTTACTTGTAATTTAGTAGATCTAGGATAGGTTAAGTACTTCAAGTTCAAGTTAAGTATTGAAATCATGTAAGTCTGACTAAGAAATAAATGAAGGAAGTGCTGTTTATTAAAGCTCGATAGAAGTCTCGACAGAATCCTTTCTATCGAGATTTAATGCTGAAGCTCGACACAAGCTATATCTATCAAGAATTACGAAATCAGACTTTTCAGATTTGATTACACGCATATTCCTATGTATTTGTGTAGGCTTTCTTTTCTCACAACCCTAGACATATATAAGGATTATTTTAAAGGCCGTCATGAATGCATTGTGTGACCGAATGCAAAAAGAGACCTAGTTCATATTCTTTCTGAAGAAGCTACTGCATCTGTACGCCAAGAGTTTTGTGACAAAGGAGCTTCCTGATCTTCATTGTTGATGAACTAAAGAGCTTTGCAGCCAACATTTTCCTCAAGTTGGTGAGTTAGTCACGTACTGGGATTTGTGCATCATTGGTTAGTCATGTACTGAGATTCGTACATTGAATGGAAAGATTGCCGCTACAATACAAGTCCAATTGGATATTGGGGTTAGGGTTCAACTGTAGATTGGTATTTTTCTGATAGGACAAAGGATTTGGTAAGATTCCTTGTACTTGTAATTGCCTGTGATTGATAATAGTGGATTCTCGGGAGTGATGACCTTAAATTCATCCGGTGAGGTTTTGCCTCGATGGTTTTCCTCATTCGTAAATAAATCATCTATGTCAAATTTATTTTGCCGCTGCATTTAGTTAATTGGTGATTTGTTTGTGCTACCACGCTATTGCATGTAATTTGACTAATTAATTAATTTACAAGGGGTAAATTCTTTTTAACGCAACAATTCCAACAAAGATCGAACAACTCATACCTCACCATACCTAGAAAAAAGGCTAGCAAGGAAGATGAACCAGATTGTCTTCTTTCCTCTTTCTCTTTTTTTGTTGTTTAACAAATGCTAAAAAAAATATGGAAGAAAATAACAATTTGAATTCAAGAGAGCATTCTTGTACACGAAAATCATTTCAAAAAAAAAAAAAAAATCATTCTTGTAATAATTATCCAAGAACAATAAATACCACAAGAAAGAGAGAGCATTAATTTCAGTACTCTTTAAAAGAAGTTGTCAGATCTAGCTAAGAATGTATAAATGAAATCCGTATATATTTCCTTGTAAATTGCTTTATTCTTCTATGTCCATGAACAAATGAGTTAGTGAGACAAACTAATCAATTAAACAATACCAAATTTGTGAAAGATAATCTAGCCAAAACCTCTCTAGTCTCCACAGCTTTCATCTCTTCCAATAGTAAACCAGCAACGAAAACCTAGATGGGACACCCAATTCACTCTCCTCTGTGCTGGCCAATTCCATTACAGGGCTTCCTCTAGAATACCTTACCGAAGACCACATAGAAATTGAAGATGATGACAAGCTTTTCCTCATCTTTCTCCATTCAATAGCACTCAAGCAGGAAAAAGGGTATTCCCTTATGGTTCTACCATCGCTCTCTCTCTCTCTCTTCTCTACCGGTCAGTCTCCTCTCTCTTCTTTCTATGATTTAGTTAGTCTTAAAAGGTCACTTGCTTCTCTGCTCTTATTCCATCAGTAAAACTAATTGAAGTATTGATTTGGCAACTGTGTATAGTCTAAAAAGTAAATTGGCCAATAAAAAAGTTCAGGGGTGTCTTGGCCACTAGTTCAAAGTTCAGGGGGTGTATAAGTATTTTTCCTATTATCTAATTATATAAGTTTTTTTTGTATTGGATAAACATCTAATTATATATACTAATTAAAAGAAAGAGACTACTTTCTAAAATGATGGGTGTGGTGGGCCTTTTTCGTGTTATGGGCTGGATTGCTCCTTCTGTACCACGGCCCATGATTCTGGGGTAGGAGAGTCAGGACTGACCTAACTGAAACGCACCTTAAGCCAACTTGTGCGCAAGTTAGGCCCCTTATTATGCTGATGCGTCCTGGTAGGAATCTTGAACATATCACGTACTCGCGTCATGAAAGACTATTACAAATGTTATAGCAGAAAACGCAATGCAGCAAGATAACTAAAACACTTTAACTAAAGCATCTTCTACTAATAACAATAATACATTAATAACTCCACGAAGGAAGATATCACAACGTGATTACGGCAAAGAAAGATTAAAAACAAGATGTCAAGTTAGTCATTAATCAACTAAGACAAGAGAAAAGAAGATTAGTCTACTAAAAGAATGGGTTTGACTCTTCAGCAGATTCAAGTCCAAAAGGGAACCAATCTCTAATGTGGGTAACCTCAGAAGGGGATCCTGCCATAGAAGTTACGCACTTTGAAAAAAGGGACCTAGATGGCTTAATCTTGGATACTGGATTCATTAGAGAATGGGCTATTGAGAGGGAGAGAAGTGGTAGCCTATTGATGCATGCTTTTTACTCCTATCACTCATATTTTCCCATTACTTTTGGTTTTTTGTATTCTTTCTTTCTTTTTTCGTTTGCTCTATTTTTCTTTCCTTTCTCTTCATTTTTCTATATCTCTTGTTTTGCCATTTTTCTCTTCTTCCCTCCTCCCTTTTCACTGTGCATGTCTATGGCCTTTTATACTGCCTGCCGTGACAAGATTTATCATTTTTAACCCTTAACTACTTTTGGCCAGTTATGGGTGTCCTTCTAGGGCTGTCTATTGGTCTTCTAGCTGCTCAGCTACCATCACTATACTGTGTTGGCCATGCCACGCTTTATTACCAGACAAAATTGGTTTTGTTTTGTCCCTTACTTCCCTTGACACTCCCATTCGAATAAGAGTTAAACTTCTCTCTTATCAACCTCTATAGCATGCATCTAGTGATTTCAGCATATGCTTGTTTCTTTTGGATGAAATGTCGTCCCAGCAGGATATTTTTCCCAAAAGAGCTTGAGCGGGAACCCCAAAATAGACTCCCCCTTCTCCCTACCGCCAGACCATACCCTCTTTTACCTCTGACCCGTGGCCCACCTCCCTTGTATTGGCTAGGTACAGGTAGGTGGTGCCTGAGCCTTGTGTGCATGCTCCATTTCCACATGAGTCTATTGCTTTTCTGGCTCGCACGCATTTGCCATTACCTCCAGGTTTGTCTAATTCTGCTGCATGCTCTGGTGCTAGCTTAACTCTTGCAGCATGAATGAGTCTTTGGACTTTCGTTCTCTGCATCCCATCTCTTCTTGGGTATAGGCTTTCTCTTCTTTAACTTAGCCCAGGTTCCTTTTTATCTTGCATTCGTGGGCTAATTGGTGTTCCTGTCATGCCACTGCATTGCTCCTACGATGATATCACTTATCTTTTTTGCCTTGTTGTTACCACTAGGCTTACAGGATGAAGCGCTTGCCATGTCAATTTCTTACATTATTCCTTCTTTTGGTCTTTACTGCCCAGCATTCCTACTGGGCCAATCTATTCAGTACCTCGGGCATCCTTGGCCCATTTTGTTCTTTGGGAATCCTTTGCCCATTTCATTCTTTGGGCATTCCCGACCCATTTCATTCTTTCCTACCTCTTTCATTCCCATGGGCTTTTGCTACATCCTTTGGGCTTCCTTGGCCCAATTACTACATCCTTACCTACAATTCTAATGGGCTTACTACTTCATCCTTTGGGGCCTCTACAGCCTATTTGCTTTCTCCTTGGCCATTTATTATTTTTTTTTGTGGGCCTATTGACCATTATTCCTACCATTCTGGTCCAATGGTCTTTATTTTACTGCTTTCTTTTTCCATATTGTTGGGCTTCTTTTGCCATTGGGCCCTTTTGTCGAAAAATGGGCTTCAACAATGGGCCAGCCAAAAAAGGAAATGTTAAAACTAAATTTTATATCAAATTATCTTTTTTTTAAATAACACATGTCACACACCTGTTGTGTCAACGCATTTATTTATTATTGTTTTCATTTGAGTTTTAGGGAAAAAAAAACACTAAATAATTACCATTCTCTTTAAGTGAGTATTACATTTACACACACACACACTTATACATTATCATTATCAATTAATTTTTAGAGAAAATAGATGAATGCATAATTAATACAACAAAGTGATTTACGTCTTTTTATCTTCACATGAAAACAAAAAAACTACCAACATGTGAATTAAACATGGATCTCACAACTGATGGATGTACATGACAAGTGGCACAATCTTTTATCCATTTAAAACGATGTTGACAAATTTTGCCACATGTCAAGTAGTAATTTGTCCATAATACATCACATCTGACATGTGGCTACACATTTAATAATAAATTAATTATTCGTGATACATTTTTTATTTATTTAATACTATTAAAGGTGATGGTGCATGTATATATCCTTTACTTTATATATATATATATATATATATATATATATATATATATATATATATATATATATATATTGTTATTTACTATTTACATTTGATCATTTGATAATTGAACAATGTAATTATAAAATAGAATAATTATTATTAATATTTTTTAAAAAAACAACCATTTACATTTGAAGCCCCATAAACGTTGCATAAAATATTTAAAAAAATATTTTGAAAAAATAAACTTTTTATAATTACCTATATATATATATATATATATATATATATTTTATTGGAGAAACATCTAATTATATATACTAATTAAAAGAAAGAGACTATTTTCTAAAATAAGGGCCAGCCAAAAAAGGAAAGGTTAAGATTAAATTTTATATCTAATTATCTTTTCTAAAAAATAGCATGTGTCAATGCACTTATTTATTATTGTTTTTGTGGGGGCCAGTCAATCAACAGACCCATTAAGGTCAAGATCGTTGGGCTTGCGGCCCATCCGAGGATGCAAATCCGTCCGAGGAGGCCCAAGTTAGGTCGTAAGGGTAACCATCGAAAGGGGGGGGGGGGGGAGGGATAGTCAATATCACGAAAATAGAGTTCCATATTCGTCCGAGGACTCCATACTCCTCGGCAGTATGCGTCCGAGGACGATCAGGACGCGGTCTTGTTACAATCGGACCTCAGAACTATTTCACCACTGAAGAGGGGATAACAGACCAAGGGTAAGAAAGAAAAGGCAAACAAATATCTATAATTACAGCTGCCTCCGCATTAATTGCCTCTCAACCAACTCTCTGGCCGCATTAATGTGGAGGTGATGCCTGAACAGTAATGAAGCAGCCTTACAACTGCCCATAGGAGGTTCCAGGAGGCGCTAGATGAGACAGAAAGAAATCCCCCGAACCCAACCTACACGTGTGTGGTGAGGATAGAACACAGAAGGTTGTATATAATCTGAAAGAAGAACATGCAGAAAAAGGGGGATGAGAACAAAAAAAAAAATAAAAGAGAAAAAGGAAAAGCAAAGACTCAAGAAGAAAAACGTGAAAAACGAAAGAACTGTGTCTATTTCAACGAAAAACCGATTGTTGTGCCAGCTCGGAACCTTCAATAAACGTGAGGGTGAATCTTTTCCTTCTACGAAAGTTAATCTAGTTCTTAATACCCACGCTCTACAAATTATATTGTTTGGGCCTTTTTACGTGCGAACCCAATATCATTTTGGGTCGTTACAAATCGAGTCCTTACAGTTTTCATTTGAGTTTTAGGGAAAAAAAACTAAATAATTACCATTCTCTTTAAGTGAGTATTGCATTTACGCACACGTATTCATTATCATTGTCATTTCAATTTTAGGGAAAAGAGATGAATACACCTGAGGTTTAAGTGCTATTTTTAGAAACATTTTATTGGGAAAATGATAAAATAATAAATGTTATTAACAGCATTTTATATTTCCTATGAAAGTGGTATCAAAACTTTCCTATTATGGTTTATTAATAATTGCCCTAAGGGCATCCGTTAACATGACTCATATATAATTAATACAAGAGTAATGCTACAGTCATAAACTATTTTACAACATTATACAAATTGCAGATGTGGTTAATTTCTTATTGGTTTTCATCTAGACCTACAATTAATATTACTTTTTCATTTACTAATAACCACTTATCAACAATTTGTAAATTTTTTTGTAAAAAAGTTTGTATCTCAAACATTACTTTTAATACAATAAAGTGATTTACATTTTTTTATCATCACGTGAAAACAAAAAAACTACCAACATCCGAATTAAACATAGATGGATGTCCATTTGTGTTGCACACATTTTTTTAATGACCTTTATATTACACATGGAAACGTAAAAGGAACTACAATTTAATGAGTTGTATTTACTACTACTAATAATAATAATAATGGGTTGTGTACGTTTTTAGACCCCTTAACACAAGTTGTTTAACCTAGTTATTTAGCCAAGTGATTACTTAGATAAATTATTCAATTCTAGGTTAACACAATAATATCATATCATGCAAATAATGTGGAAATATAAAAAACACCACGATATGATGACCTAAGAAAATCTAATCGGTAAAAAACTTGGGAGGATTTCATCTAGCTATCATCAAGGTAAAAACCGATCCATTGTGAAAGAATTGAAGTTTTTACAATAAGACTTAGACCACTAACATCCTATTGTTACCTCGAGTAGAAAACTTACTACCACAACCACGTGACAGCTTTGAGTCCACGGACTACTTCTTTCTTTGATTTGCAGCAACCACAAGTTCTCCTACTTGTGACTTTGAGACTCCACTTAAAGGTTTCAGATCTTCTTAAAGTTCTTTATGCAGCAACTGAAGAGATCATCAAGTTCTTGACACGAATCTTGATCTTGACAACTCTATGTGTGTGTATGAAAGTACACCTCTTAGATCTCACAAAAGATTCAACACACAACTCTTCAAAGACTTCTAAAACGTAGTTAGAGTTTTTCCTTTTATACTTGAAGTAAAACACTTAACTCTACATGTCATATAGGCTTGAGCTAAATTGGAATTTCTGCAGAAAATTAAATCTGCACGAGTTTTGATCGATCGAGCCTTACAGATTTTGACCAATAAATCCTGCAATCACTCGATTCCAATTTTACATAAAACCACATTTTAAGCAAGCCTAAACCTAGACTCTATGTTTCGATCATGGTTTGCCAACATAATACATATTAACGTTCTAATACATTAGTTCCTAAAGTTTTAGAACCTAACAATCTCCCCCTTTGACAATCCATGACAAAACATATTACAAAAAATAAAATGCTCAAAGTAAAACAGCCCAATTAATTAAAAACCTTAATTACAATTCAATCGAACCACTATTTATCAGTTGCAAATGTAGACAGCAACCACGACTGAATTAACCTGTAAATTCCTAAAACACTAAACAAAAACATAAACGCATGTGTGAAAAATACAAGTAAACCAAAATCAACTTCTTGATTTCACAAAACATAAATTAAAAATACATATATCATGAATAACCTCATAATATAAATCAAAATCAATATACCATAATATGAAACAAGAAACATAAAAACATAAAAACAATAAACACATAATGTCTCCCCCTAACATATACAAACATAAGAAAATAAATACATCAAAACCAAAAATACATATCATGTGTCTCCTAGATACAATCTAGCCAAAAAAATATCTCTCCCCCTATCTCTATTCTATGTACTCCCACTTTTTGTGACGTATTGTCAAAGGGCAATCATGACTCATCAGAGGGTGGAGCCGATGGAGTAGAACCTCTAACATCCATCAAATCTGCCCGTAAGGCCACAACCTTATTGAGCAAATCCAACAACAGCTGTCCATATGCTGCCTGAACGGTCATAATCATATCCAACATGGTACGCATAGAAGAGGCACTAGATGTAGATGGTGGAGGATCCACGGCAGCTGTGGGGTCCACATAAGCCTTAGTAGAAGGATCACCTGAAGGAGGAGCTCGAGATGTATCACTTGTAGAAGACTCGACACGAGAGCGTTTAGAGCTTACTTTCAACTGAGCAGCCCTTTGCCTAAGGAAGGTGGCACCTATGGGAGTAATGATATGTACAAGCTCAGACACGGGGAAGTCATCTAAACCTAAATCTAAAAGAATCCCATGAATGAAAACTGGGAAAAACAAACCATAGGATTTGGCACTACTCCTATAAACCTCAACAAGAGAATGAATGAAAAGGGTGGGAAAACTCATAGGAGCATCAATGATGAGAGCGTACAAGAATGCACATCTCTCAATAGGAATAGTATGTACATGTGAAATGGACGAAAGACTATGACAAGATATCCTAAGAAACAAGTAATTAAGCTCAGTAAGCTCGTGGGAGGTAACCTTAAGATCAATACCCCAACTAATGGAAGTACCGGTGATAAGGGACATGATATCATTAAGATGAGGAGACTATGTAAGGATACACAGGCTGCTGTACCAAAGGTACACCAAGAGCAGATGCCACTGGCTCAAGAGTAATGACATACTCTTCACCCCTTATCCAACTTTTCACAAACTGAATGTTGAAATCATTGGAGTATATAGAGAGGTTTGAATAGAACTCTCTAATCAAAGCAGCCGGAGGGGGATGCTTAACATCTAAGAGAGGTAACTAACCTTGATGCTCAAAGTTCCTACGAATCTCGGGATCTACCTCATCTAGGATAACCTTACGCTCAGCCCACACAGGTCTAAACACATTAAGCTTTTCATAAGTTTCTTGGTTTTTCCTAAACCTAAACCTATCGCTCTAGAAATTAGAAGAGGATGGGGTAGAGGTTTTCCTTGCTCAAGTTTTCCTAACCATGATTCTAAGAGTACAGAAGAAGAGAAAAATAGAAAACAAAACAAAAATCAAAGGCAGATTGCATTAGAGAGGGTTAAGCACAAAATTTATCAACAAATAACAATCTATATGATGTATGTAATGATTGCACATATGATGCATGCTCTAATGCATAAAAATTTGTTCGATTTCTCAACTTTTACAACAGTTGACTTGAACAAAGAGTTTTAGTCCAAAAATCCCAAATTTTGAAAAACCCAATTTTAAAACCAAAAAAAATTGATTAATTAAGCATTACACTAGTTAGGAAACATCATGTAATGACTTAATTTATCAATTTCACAAGCCAATTTCATAAATTTAATCTCAATTGAACAAAATCCCCAATTTTCACAAAATACCAAACTCAAGAATTTCCAATTGTTCTCAAAACACCAAATTAATCAAATTAATGCATGGGAATCCTATTTATAACATCTAAGAACAAAAACCCAATGACCAAATATGGTTAAAAACAACTGAAAAATCATAAACCCCAATTTTCTTTTGTTCAAAATTTTCAAAGAAAAATGCATGAGAATGCATGAAAACTGTAAATAAATTGAAAAATAGAGTGTATAAAGGTCTTACCAATGCTTGAGAACAAAAACCTTGGAAAATTTGAGGAATAAAATGACAAAGAGCCTTAGATTGGATCGGTCAAGGAAGAGAATAGAGAAAAAGATAGAAAAAGCTTTTAAAATTATGAAGAACACGTGAGTGAAAAGCTTTTTTCAAAAAGTCTTCTTTTGAAATTTGATCGGTCGAGTATTGATCAGGTACCAACTAAGCCAGGTAGAAGCTATTCCTCAGAAATCTTAAAAATTTCGATTGGTCGAAAATTGGGTTCGATCAATCGAAAAACAAATTCGATTGATTGAGCACCAATCAAGCATCAATCGAACCAGGCATAACCAAGCTTAAAAATTTAAGGCATTTTCGATTGGTCAAAGAACACACTCAATCGATCGAAAATCTGGAAAAAATGAATTTTTGAAAAACAGTAGGAGTTTTATGCAGGAAACACTCAAACCAACTTATTTCATGAATGAAATGCATGAGCATGAGTTTAAAAGTTTTTCAAAAACACTTGATTTCAACCCAGATCTTCCAAAACAAGATTATGACACATTTTGTCCCCAAAAATTCAATCAACGAATATATTTTGTATTAAAATTAAAGAACATATCATCTTGGATGGCCAAACTAAAATTACACACAATTTCATGTACTAAGTTTAGCAAGGAATAACTTGTGCAATGTGTGCAACTATTAACAGCATGAGATACATGTAAGGTGATATGTAGATAGAAATCAATCACAATTTCTACATCATTCATCACATAAATTTGAAAGTGACTATCACCTAAAGAGTTATATCATATAACTCCCACATCTCCTAGAAAATAAGTTTGCAATTATGTAATTTTTTTTTTTAAGCCTTATATTGTACATGCATTTTTTTTTATTTCTTTTCCTTTTATTTATATTTAAAGACTAAACCTTTTTTTTTTTTTTTGCATGTGTTACACTTTTTCGAGTACAAAATCTTATGATATGCACTAAAGTGTTCATATTTGACTAGTAAATAGTGGTGAGATGATTATTTATGCCTTTCTCTTAGGATTTTTTAGTCATTACAATAAAAAACATGTGACTTCAAAATCAAGATTATGTGATCAAAAATTATAAACAACTCCCACACAACATACATTACATAGGTAAAACTAGCAAAGTACAAAAAAAATAAGCTTATTTAAGCTAAACAAGGTACACAGGCAAGTTATGTAAAAATAATATGGCTAACCTTAACTATAAATCCTAGATATGTAATACAAAACACATCCTTCCACATCCCTCTTTCCATTTTTTTTTTTTTTTTTTTTTTTTTTTTTTTTTTTTTTTTGGTTTTTGAAAGAAACAAACAAAGACAACCTAATATGGAATTCATGAATGTAATGCAATGCAAATCCTAAAAACAAAAAGAAACAAAACTTCAAGAAAAGAATGGTTACAAAGGATTTTGAGATGAAGCACAAAGACCATATCAGAAAGACTAAATTAGATTGAGTCTTTTGCATCCAAAACTTCTTAGATGCAACTTTGATTTTGAAGTTATTATTCATATTAGATGATGAGCAACTCCAGGATTGGTATAAAGGTTTAAAACCTTTACCAATTCACCAATAAGTACCATAGGATCTTGTGCTTGAGGCACAGGTACTTTTGGCTTATTTGCTCGCTTTGCAGCTTGTAACTTGAAACAGTTAGGGCAAGTATGCCCAGCCTTTCCATAAAAATGACAAACCCACAAAAGTCTATCATGCTTCTTATCCTTAGGGAGGTTGAGATTCTTGGGCTTAGACTCTTTAAGATCAACCCTAATCTTCTTAGTAGTAGTTGTAACTTCTTAGGAGCAGTTGTAACTTCTACTGGTTTGACAATCTCAATCTTGGGTGGCTCAAAAGAAGGAACAAAATTTGTGGAATGAGTTTTAGACACAGAGATGATATCAACAAAACCTAAACTCGTTTTGTCTATGAGAGACTTCTGAATACTCAACATGTGATCAAGTTTAGAACTAGCAAACTTATTTGTTTGTTCTCTAGCAACTGATAATTCTAGTTCTAGGTTCTTAATCTTATCAAGCAACATCATGTTTTCAGTCTTCACCTTATTAACCAATTCATTAGCGGCAAATTCAGCAACAAGTTTTTCTTTTCAAGTTTAAGAGTGACAATCTTCTTTAGACCTAAGTCTACACTCATTGCATCATTTGTAGCAATCTTGCATAGGATATTAAAAACTTCTTACAAATCAGCACACTCAAAGAGTTCTCTATCAGAAGGGTTCTCTTCAACCACAACAGTAGCTGTGAAAGCAAAGAAGTTTCCATCTTCGTCACTACCATAATCATGATTAGAAACTTCATCATCACTAAGGGTTACAACCATAACTTTACCCTTTGACCTAAGGAATGTAGGACCTTCAGATTTTACATGACCATACCCTTGACAACCAAAACATTGTTAACCTAGTGAATTACTAGAAGTTTGACCAAATTTTTCTTTTGATTTATTAGTATTATTAACTTTAGTTGGTTCATTTTTCTTAAAATTCCTAGGTTTAGCATTGTTTTTATCTCTTGCCCTTTTGTTGTTATTCCTAAGAAAGTTTTTAAAGTTCTTGGCAAAATAAGCAATCTCTGTAGAAGAGAGTTTATCATCAAATCCATTCCTAGCAACATCATCGACTGAATTAAGAGCTATTGATTTGGATTTGTTTGTTTTAGGTAGGTCTAGCTCATAGGACTGGAGAGATCCTACAAGCTCATCAACAGGGATAGAGTCCACATCCTTACTTTTAGTAATGACAGTCACTTTGGGTCTAAAGTTCTTTGTTAAAGATCTAAAAATCTTCCTAACAATCTTAAGTTGATCATAAATTTCACCCAAATTATAAGCAGAATTAACAATGTCATTAAGCTTAGCATAGAATTCATCAAAATACTCATCATTAAACATTTTAATGCTTTCAAATCTAGTTGTTAACTGCTGCAACTTATTAATTTTAACTGTCTTTGTGCCTTCATGCATAGTTTAGAGAATATTCCATGCAGTATGAGTAACCTTAACATTTGAGATTCTCTTGAATTTCTCTATAGAAACAACATTAAAAATAACATTCATAACTTTGCTATTAAAAGCAACTGCCTCTTTTTGAGATGTTGACCACTCACTAACAGGAGTAGTTGGTTTCTCCTATCCATATTCAACGGAATTCCACACTCTCTCATCAATAGATTTCAAGAAGGCTTTTATCCTTACTTTCCAATAAGTATAGTTGCTCCCATCAAAGTGAGGAGGGATCACAAGAGAGTGATTGTGTTCCATGACAATAGGGGTCAATGATCAACTTTTATATCAAAAGATCTAAACACAAGAGCTAACCCGCTCTAATACCACTTGTACGTTTTTAGATCCCTTAACACAAGTTGTTAAACCTAGTTATTTAGCCAAGTGATTACTTAAATAAATTATTCAATTCTAGGTTAACATAATAATATCATATCTTGCAAATAATGCGGAAATATAAAGAATACCACGATATGATGACATAAGAAAACTTAACCAGTAAAAAACCTAGGGAAGATTTAACCTAGCTATCCTCAAGGTAAAAATAGATCCACGATGAAAGAATTGAAGTTTTTATAATAAGATTTAGACCACTAATATCCTATTACTACCTCGAGTAGATAACTTACTACCACGACCATGTGACAGCTTCGAGTTCAAGGACTATTTCTTTCTTTGATCTGCAGCAACCACAAGTTCTCATACTTGTGACTTTGAGACTCCACTCAAACGTTTCAGATATTCTTTAAAGTTCTTTATGCAGCAACTAAAGAGATCATCAAGTTCTTGACGCGAATTTTGATCTTGACAACTTTATGTATGTGTATGAAGGTAAACACCTCTCATATTTCACAAAAGATTCAACACACAACTTTCTAAAGACTTCTGAAACGTAGCTAGAGTTTTTCCTTTTATACTTGAAGTAAAACACTTAACCCGTCATATGGGCTTGGGTTGAATTGGAATTTCTGTAGAAAATTAAATTTGCACGAGTTTCAATCGATCGATTCTAATTTTCGATCGATCGAGCATTGCAGATTTTGACCAATAAATCCTGCAATCACTTGATTCTAATTTTACATAAAACTACACTTTGAGCAAGCCTAAACCTAGACTCTATGTTTTGATCATGCCAACATAATACATATTGAAGTTCTAATACATTAGTTCCTAAAATCTTAGAACCTAACAGGTTGTAAGTTGTAACCCATATGTATAATTAAGGGGTTAATACATCCAACAGAAAAAAAAAAAAAAAATCAATGAATTGTTATATCATCCTCTCTTTTTTATTTCTTCTTTTTTTAAGAAGGATTGTTATATCATCGTTTGTAACTCATAACTCCTCATTTTCTTTAGCATTTGTGTAACTCATGCCTACTCATCTCCTCCAAAAACTTTAGTTTTTATTAATAAATCATAGTTACACTATATATTAACAGATAATACTACAAATTCCAAATGCAAAAAAAAAATCTTGACAAAGGTATGGCTTTGTTAACTTCTCATTCTTTTTTAGTTTATTTAATTACATTTCGCATTCTATCAAAAATTTTCCCATTTTTGAAGTTATTTTCTATTTCCTTTGATAAATAAAATAGTTTATTTTAACTCTGTTGTTGATTTTCTTCATAGATATAAAGTCACCGAAAAGTTCAACAAAATTTTGAAGCCGAGAGAGAGAGATACATGGAATTTGTGAGCTTCCTTTCTCTTGATTCTGATGGAGTTGTATTTGAAAAATTAATTTTTTTTTTAATTAGCGATAAAAAGAGAGCTACAAAGCTTCCCACATCATTTATCTTAATGCAAATGGAGTTATATATACACACACACACATACACACATAAAAGTTATGTTTTTAAAGGTAAAAAACATTCTAGTCAAATTCAGACACGATTAATTGAGGACCAAGTAAAATAACAACAAAAAATTCCATAAATAATAATAATGACTTTTCTCTCAAATAAATAGTGTTTTTTCCCCATAACATGTCTACTTATAATATTTATAACTTATAATAAGTTGAATAAAAAAATCATGCGAAGCACGGGCCAATAAATAGTATACATTTAAAAGATGAAACGTAATATTTATTATTGCTATGCTCCAGTTAAGCCACATTATTGCCATGTCACAAAATATATATATATATATATATATATATTTTTTTTTTTTTCGGGTTTTCACTTCACACATTCTCTATAATCAATCACCTTTTATCTCTCTCTCTCTCTCTTTGAGTTCATCATCTTCCCATCATTAATTTTTCAACTTATTTTTACACATTCTCCAACTTTTCTCCTCCTTTTTATCTTTTCATATCCCCGCTACTATATACCTTAATGTCACCATTCCTCTATCCCTTTATCTTCATTTTATTTCTGGCTCTTCTTATTTCTATCCTCTTACTATAAATTTGCAATTTTCTCTCTCTCATTCTATGCATAGTTTTCCCACACACAAAAAATTATTTCTCTCTCTCTCTCTCTCTCTCTCTCTCTCTCTCTCTCTCTCTCTCTCTCTCCATTTTTTGGTGGATTTTACTATTTTTCTTGCATCTCTACTTTAAGTTGATGAATTTTTTTTGTTCTTTATAACTCAACTTTAGGTTGATGTGATTTAGTTTTGTATTTTTAAGTTGTTATATTTTTATTTTCTTTGATTTTATAGATGTTATCTTATTGAGTTATAAAGATAGTATATAAGAAATATAATGTTATTTTATTACATAGCATGACTTGGATAATTTGTTATTGTAGGGATGGAAGACCCAAGAATATATATTGGGCCGTGGGCCTTGTCTGAGGACATTTAGTAGTCCGTGGATAGGTAGATATTAGCGAAGAAGTACAAATCAGTGAGTTATAGAAGGATTCTGGTTATGAGGGTTTGGGAAAGTAACTCGAGGAGAAACGCCTCCTCGGCTTAATAGAGTAGATGTCAGAATGGTTGACCTGCCATCAAGAGCAACGCTTAGGGCAATTCTAATGGTAAGGATAAACATCAGGAAGGAATAGTACAAAGGGAAGCTAAGAAATATCCAAGAGAAAGCTGCTACTACCACATTAAATACTTTGTAACTAACTCTTTGGCCGCATTAATGTGGATGTGATACATGAACAGTGATATTCAGCCTTACAGCTACCCCCAAAGACTTCCGAAAGGTGCTGATGGAACAAGGATCAAAGCAAATAACTTGACCTACACGTGGAGGGTGGAGATGAAGTAAAACAGGGTAATATAAGGAAGAAAGACCCCATTACAAGGGGATCATTTGAGAATATGTAGAAAAAATACTGTAGCAACAAGAACTGCAATTGCAATCAAGTCTAAAAGAAATATACACAAGAACTACTCTCCTCGGACTTTGCCGAGGAAGATTTTCTTTGCACAAAACTTGTTTATCTTTGTTTTCTTATCATCTTTAACCCAGTCTGATTGTTGTCCAACTCATTGAAGTCTAATTTCAAGCCCACTTTTTACAAATTCATTATGTTGGGCTCTTTGGGCCTCAATTCTTTCATCTTATGGGCTTAGGCTCCAAAATATGCCCTTACAATTATTTATTACTATAGCTTTTATTTTTATTATTTTTATTTTTATCTTATTTTCTATAAATTTGTTATTTTCTCTTTTATTATCTCTTGAAAAAGTGATTATTCTTCTTGCAAGTCTACTTTAGGTTGATGAATCATTGTATTTTTTAAAACTCTATTTGGGTTAATGCGTATTAGTGTTGTATTTTTGAGTTCCCCCATCACAAGTAGTCTTTCTCCCCTCTTATAGCTTTGATTTGATTTTTGTTTGAGTTAATACGTAGTTATTTTTGAAGTGATTAGGTTGATGAATCATTGTATTTTTTAAAACTCTATTTGGGTTAATACGTATTAGTGTTGTATTTTTGAGTTCCCCATCACAAGTAGTCTTTCTCCCCTCTTATAGCTTAGATTTGATTTTTGTTTGAGTTAATACTTAGTTATTTTCAAAGTGATTAGGTTGATGAATCATTGTATTTTTTAAAACTCTATTTGGGTTAATACGTATTAGTGTTGTATTTTTGAGTTTCCCTTCACAAGTAGTCTTTCTCCCCTCTTATAACTTTGATTTGATTTTTGTTTGAGTTAATACTTAGTTATTTTTGAAGTGATAATTGAATTTATATCAAAATTCAATATTGATTATGCATTTGAGTGTGCCTATATTTGTGTAATATTAAGTACAATCTTGTTATGATTTTTTATTATCATGATACTCTCCTTTAAGAGGATGAAAAATTTGAATAATTTATTTGAAACTATTTACCATAGGCAGTGTAATTTTCTTTTTACCATGTGAGGTTTAATTTGGCTGGGGCTTAATTTACTTGAGTTAAATTTAATTAGGTTGGGTTAAGATTCCCTAGTTTTATTTTACTCGGTTGGGTTAGGGGGCATTTTCAGTATTTTGTTATTAATTGGGGGTATTTTAGATTTAGGATAAAGGTATATTCCAAGAATCCAAAGATATCATTGATTTAATTGATAAAGTAACCTATTGAGAGTTGTGGGGCCGGAGAGCTTATGATCCGGTCCACGATCTATCCAGGCTCAGGGCCCGTGACGAGGAGGTCGTGTGCCGAGGACGAATGATCAAGTGCCGAGGTGTCAAGGGGAACAGTTGAGGACGACCCTATCCTCGGCACTCCAGGACTTCAATGGGAAGAGCAACGTCTCGATGAAGGCAATCCTCGAACAGCCCCCTAAAGGGGATGTGAATGGAATGGGGCCCACGTGGAGGTACAGTGCAAAATTGGATCAAGGAAAATACGTCCCCTTCGCATTAAATGCACCCGCCAGCGTCCTGGTCATGTTAATGAGAAAAGACGCTTGGACGGTGTAACTTCGATCATTGCAACTAACAGAAAGTAAGAGGGGACAGTTGATGGGATGGGTACAGAAGTAAGCACCTGCCTGACCAACAAGTGGAGGGCTAAGATCAACCAAGAAGGATTATATAAGGTAAAAATTAGTGCACCAAAGAGGAGGCTGGGAAAAATGGCCAAAAACCAGAGCCTCCCAGCCCGCCTCCAGGAGAAAGACTCCTAGGGCGAAAACGACTTAACCATGTATGAACACCACGAAAAACCCACCGTTTGGTGACCAAGGCCTAGCCTTTCAAACCCACGCTCTATAAATGATATTGTTTGGGCCTTTTTATGTGCGAACCCAACACTGTTACGGTTCGTATTAAAATCGAGTCCTTACAAGAGTATTTACTCATTTTCCAAAAATAGTTGATTGGTTTTAAAGTTGGGTTCGGTTAATGGGTGCCTTTAGAGCATTTATCAATGGATTATTTAAAAAAAATTAATACCACTTTTATAGAAAATATAAAAAGCGGTAAAAAAAAAAAGTTTGTTTTTTCTTTTTCCATACAAAATTTGTTAAAAATAGTTCCTAAATCAATATCTTTATGGCATTTATTAATTTTGCCTTTAAAAAAAGGGGGGAATTTTGAATTAAAAAAAGAATAATACTATAAGTACAAACTATTTTACAATATTTTTATAAATTGTTAATATTGTTAGTTTTTTATTGATTTTCATCTAGATTAACCTTTAATATTGCTTTTTCATTTACCAATAACCACTTACCATATCAGTTTGAAAATTTTTTTGGTAAAAAAGTTTGTATTTTTAACATTACTTTTAAAAAAAATTGGAGAAAGTATTATTATTTTTCCCCTAAAAACACTTTATGATAAAGTTATAAAAATCGTGAAAAGCATAATAAAATTATAATTATGATATTTTTTGGAGTGGAGTAACTATCAAAATCAAAGAGAGTTCAATCAAGGTTTCAGACCCGGACCGTTCATTGAACCATTAAAGGGAGAGGTTCAAGGTTTTTGAGGTTGAACCGAGGTTGAACCGAGATTGAACTGGGGTCGAACCGTGATGACATCATAATTAATTAAATAATTAATTAAAGCCTAAATATAAATATTAAATTTATAAAACTAGCAAAATTGACAATATATCTATATATGTGAGGGAAATTTAATGATTTTCAAGCATATATTTAATAATTAAATAAGAAAGTTAATAAAATAAAATAATAATCATGAAAACATTAAAATTTATGATTAATTTTTGAAATAAAATTGAATATCTTTGAAGGAGTTTAATTATAATTTTTTTTATTCCTTGTAAGAGATGGATAATTTAATTAAGTAGAATAAAATTGTAAAAAAAAAAAAAAATTACTAAGGGGTTGGACCGCACGGTTCTCACCAGTTCGTACGGTCCAACCCCAGTTTTAACGGTTCACGGAATTAACAAAAAATCCGGTTCTTTATGCTTAAAAAATTGGTTTTCATCCCGGTTTCCGATTTTCACGGTTCGACCTCCCGGTCCAGTCCGGTTCTGAAAACTATGAGTTCAATTATCCGGTCCCAGCTCCCAACGAGTGGACTAAAGAGACTAAGAGTTGATCGGCGAAAATGGGTAACTAGCAATAAAATTTAAACTATATAGTTAGTAGTTCTGGTTACAAAACTATATCATTTACTAGCAACTCGAGTCTTTGAGACTCAATTTTGACCTGTAAATCGAGTCTTTAAGACTCGATTTTTATGGTCTATTCACATCTGATGTGGCATCATATTCCACGTGGCGACTGCTTGAAAATCGAGTCTTAAAGACTCGATTTATAAGCCTATATATAACAAAACAACAACACCAGCAAAAATGAAATCAGAGTCAGAAGGGAAAAAAAAAAAAGACGAAGACGAAGAAAAAATCAGACCCACCTAGGCCGCGGCGAACCTCTGGCCACGCGAGCTTGGCGGCCTGGGTCGCGCGAGCCCCAGGTCGGGCGGCCCGGGCCTCACGAGCCCCAGGTCGCGCGACCCGGGCCCCGCGACCTGGGTCGCGCGACCTAGGCCGTGCGAGACCTGGGGCTCGCGTGAGCCTGGCCGCGCGACCCGGGCCGCACGGGGCCGTGCGACGCAAGCCGCACGACCTGGGCCGCGCGAGCTCTTTCTCTCTCTCTCTCTGATCTGGTCTCCCTTTCTTTGATCTGATTTGACTCTTTCTCTCTCTCTGATCTGATCCGATCCGATGAGGTGAGGCTGTGCTTGAGACTTAAAGTTTTATAAATTTTTTTTGGTTTATAAATCGAGTCTTAGAGACTCGATTTCCATGTGGTCTCCACGTGGAAAAAATATGCCACAATGGACGAAATCAGAGCATGGAAATCGAGTCTGAAAGACTCGATTTATAGGCCAAAATCGAGTCTCAAAGACTCGAGTTGCTAATAAGTGATATAGTTTTGTAACCGGAACTACTAACTATATAGTTTGAATTTTATTGCTAGTCACCCATTTTCGCCGATAAGGAAACTGGAACTTTCCTTTAACTCTCTAACATGAACAGAACCCCACACTTTATTTAAAGCGAGTCAGCATTACCGTCCACAAGTTCTCTATAACATACACTTTGTGATCTCTATTATTTTCTATTTCTTCAAAGTTCAAAGTGAGCGCACACAAAGTTCTTTTGCGGCCAATCGTTTTGAGCCTCTTTATCTACTCGACCTGGACAACCTCATCAGCACCCTCAAGGTCCTCTCTCTTCTCTTATGCAATGCTTGTGTGAATTCAGAATTCTCTGCTTTTATTTTTATATTTAATTTGTGCATAATTTTATTTGAATGATCAGAAAGCAGGGGGAAAGTAGAGGAACAGAAAATTTATTTATTGAGTTTTTGTGTTTTTCAATTATTTTATGAGTCGGTTCTCCCTTCGTCAGCTCCGCTCATCACCGCCGGAGGTCGGTTTTCCGGCCTCCAGCGGTGCGGTTCCTGGACTCGGTTCGATGCGGTGCATCGGTAGATCGAAGTCCACACTACAGAGTGACACCCACAACCACAGATCGACACCCTCAAGTCCAAAAAAAGCAGATCAACACCCACAATCATACATCCAAATATCTACACCCACAAATTGAGACCCAATAACCCACAAAGATCAAATCGCACAAAACTCAGAAAACTTAGCTGAGAGTTGAAGCTTATGAGTGTTGGGTATCGAAGATCCGAGTTTGAGGAGAAAGAAGAGATCGATGGCGGCGGCGGTTAGGGTTTGGTGAGAAAAGGGATAGGTTCGGTTTTCCTTTGGTTTTTGTATTTCGTCTCCGACGATTTCATAATGATCTGAAACAGTCCATAATGATCTGAAGTGCATCATTGGGAGGAGAAAAGAAAATTAAAGGAATTATTTAATAATTTTTTTGGTAGAAAAATTAAAGTAGTTATGAACCGCTTGTGCACTTTCTTCAGCTACTTTACACCCTGCTTTTATTTAAATTAATTAGTGGATGTATTATTAGACTTCAGTCTTACAGATTCCACCAAATCATTTATGTGTGTCACATGGAAAATGTTTTTAATAGATGTTTGGTATCTGGATTTTTATTAAATTTTTAGTAAGCTGGACCATTTGAGAAGAAAGCAATATCTTCTTCTGAAAGAATAAAGCAATATGAATAGAACTTTACTCATCTCCAAAAAAAAAAAAAAAACTTTAGGTGCTGTTTGGATTTTTTTTTTTTTTTTTTTTTTTTTTTTTTATCACTCATCACTTCTCACTAAATTTTTGTCACTCATCACTTAAAATACCCCAATTTTCTAATACCCACCCGTTTGGTTTTTGTTTTCACTTCACATCACTCAAATATTTCCACCTTTTTGTGGGTCTCATACTTGAGCACTTGGTTAGAGATCCATACATGATTTCTGTTAGCCTACCTGCCTCACTCTGCCTTGATCCAATCTTCAGCTCTCACTCCGCCTCTCATAAAATACCATACCAGCTTCGGCAAAGGAAAAAAAAAAAAAAAAACCTGGACTCAGATGCGTGAAGAACAGAGCAGATGAAGCCCAGCAAACTTTTCTCACATTCTCACCTTTCTCTTCCCCTGCAACGATCTCCACCATCACCAGTGGCGGCACCATGCATTCCTTTTTTTTTCCTTCAACCCCCAATACCCACAATGACGATTGGACCTGCAGTGACAATCGGACCTGCACAAACCTAGAACTGATGCAGTGACGATCGGACCTGCACAAACAAGGAACTGATGCAGCGACGATCTCCACCGTCACCACCGGCGGCAAAGACCAAATGGATTCTGTGATGAAGAACAAAAAAAAAGAAGAAAGAAAGAACTGCAGTGAAGACCAAATGGGTTCTGTGGTTGAGGAAAAAAAAGAAGTGGAGAAGAAAGCAGTGCCTGAGACCATCAAAAGGAGTGCCTCATGTGTGTTGCTCTGACAGTGGGTCCCTTCGTGTGTGTTTAATTACGAAAATGCCATTGGAAACTGAGTTTTGAAAACTAAAAACACTTAAAATGTGTTTTCAGTTTCCATAACTCATTACTCAAAAATCAGAGAATTAAGTGATGGAAATAAAAACTGGAAACAAAAACCAAACAGACTTCTCATCACTGGGTCTCACCATTTTTGAGTTATGAGTAATGAAAACAGAGTTATAAGCGATAGAAACAACAAATCCAAACAGCCCCTTATAGTTTGTCAAAATGCAATATAAATAGGACTTTATAGCTGGCCATCAAGAAGATAATCTTGCCTTTCTTTTCTTTTCTTTTTCCGAACACAAAATGTATAATTGTCATCAAATTCCCACTAAAGAACTCATCTAAAAAATAAAAAATAAAAATTTTCCACTAAAGCAAGTAAAAACTACATCAAAAATATTTTTAAAAAGGAAAATAAAGTGTTAACAAAACTTTATACAGGTTTCCAGGAATTTACACTTTCTTCTTTTTATTATATCTTTATTATTATTATTTTTTTTTACAATTCTACTCTATCTTAATAAAAATGTATACATGTATAAGTCTTACTCTTAGAGACTTGAACTCTGACCCCTGCCTCCCTTTACCCCACAAGAATTTTGTATTTGTGAAGTGACCACCACGCTAAGGGTGCATGGTGGTAAGATCATCCCTTTAATTACTTGCATAACCCACGTTTAAAGAAAGCAAAAAAGCAAAGTTAAGAATAAATGTATTTACCATTGCACACCTTTGACATGATGGTCATTCCATAAGTATAAGTGCTTGTAAGATGTGGGAGGTAAAGGCCGAGGTTCAAGTCTTTAGGACGAAATTTCACTGATATATAGACTTAGTTAGGTTAGAGTAGAATTCTATCTTAGATTACAAAAAAGAAGAAGGAATAATTCATTCAATAATAACCAGTCGTAGTGTGGGTTTCAGTTAGCTTAACTGGTAAAGTTTTTGATGGTTGTATAAGAGATCTGGAGTTCAATCTTCACCTACATCAAAAACTGATTGGTGTCTTGGTCTGATGTTAAAGAGCCATAATCAGGAGTGGACACTATAAGTTGAAACTTTTTAAAAAAAAAAAAAAAAACCTTAGTATTAAGGATAAAAGAAAAAGTTTGAATCATATTTGAGAGCATTTCCTGAGCACAAAAACAAATATTACAAAATAAGAAGTTGTTCTATTAATTAGAACTGTATCCAGAAGTTTTGTTTCAAGAAGTTTTAGAGCTTTACAGAAACCAGTTGCTATAATTCTTCAAATTGTAATTTATTATTTTTCTTGCACACATCCGTGTCTTTATTTCTCCTTGAAATAAAATATCCACAACAAATTGTTTTCTCTCTTCTCTGAATTATTTTCCTTCTAATTTTTTACTTCAGTTTTAAATTTTAATGGAATGCGCTTTTTATATAAATTGTTGGTCCAAGATATATTAGGACATGCTACGATTATTCCTTGGAAACAGATGATGGGATTGAGAGTTGGTGAAAGGGAGGGAGGGAGTTTGAGTTCTGGGTTTATGTGGGCTTTAGCTTGGTGTGAGTTGGGTCTAGTGGTTAGTTGGTTCTGTGATTTGGACTTGATGGGGGGTCTGAGCTTTGGTATGTGTTAGTTTTGTGTGTTGGCAATGGATGTTAGCTTGGTACGTTCTTGAATGTAACCTTCCACCTTTTTTTTCTTTTTTTTTTTTTTTTTTTTTTTTTTTTTTTTTTTTCAGTATATTTCCGATGGCTTCTATAAGCACTCAAAAAGACTCATCCTTCTCATCATTTTCTTCTTCAACACCACAATGGAAATATGATGTCTTTCTCAGTTTTAGAGGTGAGGATACCCGCAATGGTTTTACAGACCATCTATATGCTGCCTTGAAACAGAAGGGCATTGTCACCTTTAGAGATGAGGAAAAACTTGAGAGGGGTAAATCCATTTTACCAGAGCTCTTGAAAGCAATAGAAAAATCCAAGTTTGCAATTGTCATTCTTTCAAGAAATTATGCATCTTCTACATGGTGCTTGGATGAACTTGCAAAAATCATTGAATGCATGAAAGAGATAGGAACAACAGTTTGGCCAATTTTTTATGATGTGGATCCATCTGATGTTGCCCAAGCCTTTGCTACACATGAGGAGCATTTTAAGGATCACATAGAGAAGGTGCAAACCTGGAGAGCTACTTTAAAAGAAGTGGCCAATCTTAAAGCATGGCATTTACAGGATGGGTAATTGAATATGAAACTTTTCTCTCCTTTAAATATTCAAAACATGCTCTTCTTATCTTTAGTCTTGTTGTGAACCTTAGGCATACCTATATACACGTTCATGGTTCTTTCAAGTTTGACTTGATCCAATTAATTTATATTTTCATATTTCTTTCAATTATGTCTTGAGCAAAGTTATTTAAATTTTTCTGGTTTCACCCAAAGAGTAGAACTTTGGATTTCAACTATCATAAGCTCACCAAATGTCATACTCTCTCAAATGCAGGTCTGAGTCAAAACTTATCCAAAATATTGTGGGAGAGTTATGGCATAAATTGAGTTATGCGTTCTTAGAAGATACTGAAGACCTTGTAGGAATAGAATCTCGAGTGAAGAAATTGGAGTCATATTTGGCTATAGAGTTTAACGATATTCGCATTGTAGGGGTTTGGGGGATGGGGGGAATTGGTAAAACAACCCTTGCTAGAGTTTTTTCTCGTATGGTTGCTAAGAAATATGAAGGCTATTGTTTTCTTGCTAATGTTAGGGAGGTTTGTAAAAAAGATGGTTTAGTTCCATTACAACAACAGCTTATTAGTCAAATTTTAAATGAAAGTATGAATATACAAAATGTTGATGATGGGGTTTTTGTGATCAAGAATCGATTACGTCATAAAAGAATTCTTCTTGTTCTTGACGATGTAAATCAATTAGACCAGTTAAAAAAGTTGGCTGGGGAGCATAAATGGTTTGGTTTAGGTAGTAGAATTATCATAACAACAAGGGATAAACATTTACTACATATACTTGGAGTAGATGAAATATACGAAGCTGAAGGATTGAATGATGATGAAGCTCTTCATCTTTTGAGTTTGAAAGCTTTTCATAAAGTCCATCCTCCCAAAGATTATCTAGAGTTGTCTAAAGATGTTGTAAAATATACTAAAGGTCTTCCTCTGGCTGTTGAGATCTTAGGTTCCTTTTTGTTTGGTAGAAGCATTAATCAATGGAAAAGTACATTAAATAGGCTTATAGAATATCCAGAACGTGAAATTCTCCAAACACTTAAAATAAGTTATGATGGATTACATGAAACAGAGAAAAAAATATTCCTATATATTGCATGTTTCTTTAATCATGAGGACAAATATCGTGTAGTAGAAAAACTAGATTATCTTGGTCTTTACCCTGATGTTGGATTAGGGGTTCTCGTTGACAAATCTCTCATAAAGATGACTATCATTGAAGTGTGGATGCATGATTTACTACAAGAAATGGGCAGGAAAATAGTTCATGAAGAGAGCCTTGAAGATCCTGGAAGGCGTAGCAATCTATGGTCATTTGAGGATGTTAACAATGTTCTAACAAAAAATACGGTAAGAGGTTATTTAGAAAACTTGAGCACGTACTCAAAAAAGCCCAAGTTAGAGTCGCTTTGGTAATCATACATTTTGCAATTCTCTAAGCCCTTTTGTTCATGATTATTATAGGGAACAGGAGCAGTTCAAGCCATAGTCCTAAAGCGGCCTGAATTGAAAGCGGCAAATTGGAATCCTGAATCTTTTTCAAAGATGCATCAGCTTAAATTGCTCATAATTAAGAACGTTCAACTTGTCCATGAAAACAAACATCTTCCTAATGGCTTAAGATTTCTTGATTGGAGTGGATACCCTTCAAAATCTTTGCCATTAAATTTCCAATCAAACGATCTGTTTGAACTTTACATGTGCAGTAGCTACATCGAACGACTTTGGAAAGGAGCAAAGGTAATTTAAGTATCTTTTACAAGTTTATATTTAAGTTCCATTAAACTGTAAGGTTTTGTTGAAGCTAATTGTTTCTTCTTTTTTTGGTTGCTTTTAATAGTCTTTTGAGAGGTTGAAAGTCATCCAAATGAACGAGTCTTCAAATCTTATAGAAACCCCTGATTTCACCAAAGTTCCGAATCTTGAGATATTGCTCCTAGAAGATTGTATAAATTTAACGAGGGTGCATCCATCAATTGGAGTTCGTAAAAAGCTTACTCTTCTCAATTTAAAAGGCTGCAAAAACCTAAAAACTCTTCCGAACAAGTTTGAAATTGAGTCTCTGAAGGTTCTTATTCTTTCTGGTTGCTTAAAAGTACGGAAAATCCCAGAATTCGAAGAAAATATGCAATGTGTGTTGAGGCTTTACTTGGATGAAACTGCTATTACTAAACTACCAACATCAATTGGGCATTTAACTGGCCTTGTTTTATTGGATGTAAAAAATTGCAAAAGTCTTACGTGTCTGCCAAACACCATTTTTAATTTGAAATTTCTTAAAGATGTGAATATTTTTGGATGCACAAAATTGGGGAGACTGCCAGAGAATTTGGGGAATGCAGAAAGTATAGAGAAGCTTGATCTGAGTGAAACTGCCATAAGACAGTTGCCTTCTTCCATTAGTCTCCTAAAAAATCTTAAAGTGCTATCTTTCTCTGGATGTAAGGGGTTGTCATCATCTAATAATTCATGGTATGAGCTCCTCCCTTTTTATTTTATGCCAAGAAGTCCAGATCCTGGGGGATTGTCCTCTCTATCAAGTTTGTGTTCTTTGACCAATTTGGAACTTATAGGCTGCAATCTCAAGACAATCCCCATTGGTATTGGTAATTTATTCTGTTTAGACAAAATGGATCTAAGTGAAAATAGTTTTGTTTGCCTTCCTGAAAGCATCGATCAACTACGTAAGTTGAGAATATTTTGGTTCTCAGATTGCACAAGTCTTCGATCATTGCCAAAGTTTCCATCAAATATTGTTTCTATTAGGGGATATGATTGTACCTCACTAGAAACGGTACCAGATTTACTAAAACCTAGTTCTTTATGTGAGGCAGAGCTTGTTCTTTCAAATTGCAGTAGACTGGCTAACAATCAAGGTGTAATTGACATGTTTTTTGCAGTGATAAGAAAGCAACTTCAGGTCTCTCTCTCTCTCTATATATATATATATATGTGTGTGTGTGTGTGTGTCTGTGTCTGTGTCTGTGTCTGTTATAACAACTTTCTTTGTATGTTTCAGGGACTTTCTCTTGACGGTAGATATAGCTTACAAGATTTTAATTGGGTATATGAAATCCTTATTCCTGGAAGTGTAATTCCGAAGTGGTTTAGCCATCAAAGTATGGGGGTTGAAGTGACTATAACAATACCTTCTTCTTATTTGTTTGACGAGTTGATGGGAATTGCTGTTTGCGTTGTATTTTGTTCACTTCCACATCACCAAATTGATGAGAAAAGTATACTTGAATGTTGGTTGATGGTCAATGGAAAAAAAATGATGTCTTCACCACACATAAATGCCTTTGTTACTTTATCAGATCATATTTGGCTATTTTATGTGCTTTCTCAATACTACAAGGATGATGAGGACGACATAAAGGAATGTGAAGCAAATGAATTCAATCAGATTGGTATTAAAATTGAAGCTGGTTCAGTCTTGGAGGTGAAGGAATGCGGTTTCCGTATGGTATACAAGAAAGACATAGAAGATCTCAACCAAACTATGGCTCAGAGTAGCAACACCAGCATCATTCCTTATGAGGACTTAGGTGTTCTCCATCACAATTTTGACAATTCGGTAGTGGTAGCGGAAGGCAACAAAGCAAAGCGAACCCGTGATGATTATGATGGGGTTGGACCTAGTGGAGATGGAAGCTCTAATGATTTGCCACACCTAAAAAGGATTGAAAGGCTTGCAGAATTTAACAACCATGGTAACTCTGATTGTGCTGAGTCAAGTGAGTACAAGGATTGAAGTGATTAGTTTAGTGATTGGTGGTAATCTAGTGAAACTGAATTGGAATGTTGATGGAATTTGAAGGGTTCAAATACTCTGTAAGTCAATGAATTATAATTAATTCCTATATTTTCTCTTGATTACTCGTATGTCATTGTCTTTTTTCTTAATCTCTAGTTTTGTCAATTGCTGCATTATCTTTCTTCCTTGGGGCTACTTGTTTAATCTAAAAACAAAAAATAAAAAATAAACATAGTTTTATAAAATAAACAATGGTTATGGTAATTTTGGTTCAATGATTTGTGTTAGTTGTTTTGTGTTGGTTTCCTCCTTGATGTAGGATTATTGGACTTGTTCATAAGGAGAAACCATCACATAGCCAAGAGACAAGAAGACCTGAGCAGTCCATTGTATGCTTCTAATTTTCACTTACTCTAATAGATTACAGGGTAAAATCTGCACTTTTGTTGCCTATATAATTCATCTTTTTAAAATTTTTTCAAAGTTTAAAAACAATATATGTATGCCACTTCAAACATTATAATCAGAATTAAGTATTATGTTGTTACATATTGTATATGAGAACTCGTGTATAGATCACAATCAGAATGATTAGTCTAACTAGATGTAGCATCAAGCTTCCTCGCTAAAGGTTTCCTACGGTTGTGTACCAATAACCTTCAACCAAAAAAACTTTTCTTTTTGTTTGGTTTAAGAGAATGGATAAGTTTTCTATTATTGTTTTTTTCTTTTTATTTTTTTTGCTCTGAAATTTTTATTATCTTAATGTAGGATAACAATTTTAGAAGTTATTAAAATGATTTATATTAGCATGTTTGAGGACTTTGTTAATGTAATTCTCATAATGTAACAAACTTTACAATTACGCTTAGTGAATGTTCAAAATTTAACTTTCTTTTTATGAGGAAATGTAAATATGCAAAATTTCCCTTTTGACCAAATCATTCAAAATAGTTCATGTATTGGTGTTACTATACAAAATAGTGAAGGCTTGGTGATTGCGTTTGGCGATTGCGTCTCTAGCTCAAAGGTTGAAACAAGCATACAAAGCTGTTGAAATTGAAGCTATGGCTGCGATTCGTGCCTTGGAATTTGCAGCAGAGATCGGCCTGGACAGAGTTGTGGTAGAGGGGGATTCCGAGATAGTAACACAAGCTTTGAAGAGTAAAGATACAGGTTAGGCGTCGTATGGTCTACTTATTGTAGATGTGTGTGTTTTTGAAAGAAACTTCTCTGAATTATCCTACTCTCTCACCAAGAGAGAGGGAAACTAAGTAGCACATTGTTTAGCTAAGTTTGCTGCTAATTTTACAGTTAGTGTTGTATGGATGGAGGATCTTCCACCATCAGCTTTTTCTTTTGTTTAGGCTGATTTAGCCTTTCTTTCTTAATAAAGTTAGAATTCTTCCTTCTCACCAAAAAAAAAAAAAAAAAAAAAAAGTTCATAATTGATTGATCCATGGATCAACTGAAAAAATGATCTGCATCAACATAAGTTATGTTTTTGTCAATTTTCTTAAGCTATCATCATTAGGAACCTAAGGTTGTACCTATGTGTAAATAGATGTGTGATAACCAACTAAATAAAAAGCTCTCACAAGAGACAATCTTCAAAGCTAAAAGCATGCTGTGATTGTTAGACAATGTTCAATTTATCTTCACCAAAATAATGTTATGAATGACTATATATTGCTTGATTGTTAGACTTAGACATGTTGCGATGATTCAATGATTTATCATAATTGAATATTGAATGGTAAGTAGTACTAAATAGCCTTAGCCATGTGCTGCTTTTATTTTGCAATGTAAGTAAATCATCATTCTCATCAGTGTCCCATGTAATACTTGTGTAGAAGCATTGGTGAGACCTTAATAATATTCAATCCCACTTAAAAACCATAATCTTTTCCCTCTGCCATATATATATGATCTTGATCAAGTTTAAAGAAAACTAGTTGCAGACCCATCCAATGTGTGAGAATATATATGAAATTGCACTAGCCAAATAATAAGTGCTATTTTAGAACCCCCCAAATTTTAATTATGACTTATTAATTTTAGTCTAAACACAATTAAAATGGTATTTAATTAGCCAATTAATTAACTAGCACATTCTACAATTGCATGGGTAACCATAGTTGAACAAAGCAATTGAGTAAAGGGCAAAAAGAAAAGAAGATGCAAGCCAAAGATAACATCTGATGTATCAAAATAAAGAAAAAACATTGGCCTGAAACATAATCAATCATCTTTTCTCTCTCTCAAGTTATCATCTTCACATCATTAATTTCCAAACTTATTTTTACACATTCTCCAACTTTTCCCCTTTCTTTTACCTTTTCATGTTCCTACTACTATCTACCTTAATATCACTCTTCTTCAATCCTTTTATCTTCCTTTTATTTCTGACTCTTCTTATTCCTATTCTCTTACTATAAATTTGCAATTCTCTCTCTCATTTTATGCATAGTTTTCCCACACACAAGACGTTTTTTCTTTTTTTTCCATTTTTGGTGGATTTTATTATTTTTCTTGCATCTCAACTTTAAGTAGATAAATTTTTATTTTATTTTTTTACTTTTTTTATTTTTTTTATAACTCTACTTTTGGTTGATGTAATTTAGTTTTGTATTTTTAAGTTGTTATATTTCTTTTCTTTGATTTCATAGATGTTATCTTATTGAATTATAAAGATAGTATATAAGAAATATAATGTTATTCTATTATATAGTATGACTTTGATAATTTGGTGTTTATTTCTATATCTTTTATTTTTTCTATTTTTCTTCTCATCTAATTTTGTATAAATTTGTTATTTTCTCTCATATTCTTTGCTGAAAAAGTGATTATTCTTTCTCTTTTGATTTTATATTTTTCCTTGCAACTCTCTACTTTCGGTTGATGAATAATTGTGTTTTTTAAAACTCTGGTTTGGGTTAATACGTATTGATGTTGTATTTTTGAGTTCCCCATCATAAGTAGTCTCTCTCCCCTCTTATAGCTTTGATTTGATTTTTGTTTGAGTTAATACTTAGTTATTCTCAAAGTGATTATTGAATTTATATCAAAACACAATATTGATTGTGCATTTGAGTGTGCCTATATTTTGTAATATTAAGTGCAATTTTGTTATGATTTTTTATTACCATGATAATCTCCTTTAAAAGGATGGGGAATTTGAATAATTTATTTGAAATTTAAAAAGTATGACATAATTTTGAAGAATATGTACCACCTTGTAAAGGAATAATACCAATCAAACACACCCAAAATAATAGTATGATATTGTGGGGGTCAAAAACACAGAACTAAAGAACTAAGCTTGGGTTTAAGATCAATACAACTAATTTCTTAAGAATGGGAGTTAAAATTCGATAATGGGAAGATCAAATAGGTGGTTGGAGTCAAGTATAACTAAATTAAGATCTTGAAAAAATGAAAAACGGTTTCTTGAGGTGCATACAAGAGTTCTAAAGGGAAAATACAAGTCAAGACTCCTCACTTTCTCTCTCTTGTTCTTCCTCTAATTTTTCTGGATCCTTTCTTCTATTGTCCTCCTCTTCCTTTTATTGCCATCTTCCTCCTCCTCTAGCTGTTTTGCTCTTAGCTAGATTTAGGGGGATACTTGTTCCATCAACACCTTCTCTTGCTATTTCTTGATCATGAAGATAGACTTTTGGAAGTGCTTTTACTGTTTAGGTCAGTCATTCAGCATTTAATGTGGTTGACATTAGGTAGGGAGAGTTTATTAATGCGGAGGTGTCTTTGATATGAATACAGTAGGAAATAAAAAACTTTGATCTGTATGTAAATTTTGTTTTCTAGTGGCAATGCACACCTAAATACCAAAGATTGCTAAGGTTGATTTTTTCAATGAAGAACTTCTAGAATCATTGCCTTCCGTTTTGGTCAGTTTTTATTATCTTATCACTTAATTGGTTTTTGTTTATATGTTAGGTGTTGTATTACATATAACCCAGAAATCGTCTTTATTAAGAAGGGAAGAGAGCAAGATGTCTCCTCAGTAATACAAAACCATATCAACCCCTGAAAGAGGCCACAAAAAATAAATATACATGAATCCCACAACCTAAGGGAACTCTTATAATAAATGAAGAATACAATAATAATCATCATTAATCAAGAATAGGTAAGAATGTGGTGCTGCAAAAGGCAGGTTTACAAATGAGAAGATCAGTACGCTGTGAAGGTTGAAGCAACTGTTGCAGCACATGTAAGGAAGAAGAGATGAGAAATTGACAACTTGATGGAACTTCCAGCTGATGTACTACCTTCTGTTGATGGCACGGTTTTAGATCCACTTCCTACAAAAGTGAACATCAACACCAATGAGCAAATTAAGAAAACAAATAAATACAATGATATTTCATTGATGAGTATAAATTTAATAGAACTTGTTCAATGTCACTTATTTCTTAAGGTTCTTTGTAAGGATTGAACTTTTTGAACATAGAATATGGTTTGTGTAAGTCAAAATTTGATTGATCATGATAATTTTTCACAATTGAACAAATGATGAAGCAGTTTGTACCTGAAGGAACTGAATCCGAAGATGTTGGTGATCCTGCAGGAGAGTTAGATGGTGAAGCAGCTGCTGATATTCAAAAGGTAAGTTAGCATTGATTTAAAAAAAAAGAAAAAAAAGAAAAAGAAAGAAAGATGCTCGATTATGAGAATTTTACATCCATCCACAAGCTAAACAAGAAGTTTTGATGGGCAAATTACTAGTTTTACAGGTAAAATGAGAATTTGAATATGGGTTCTTACCATTACAGCTACTGAGAGGTGGGGTCTGAACATTACAAGCACCAGGCAAAGCTAGAGCCTGAGTTTGGTTGATGTTGATCCCCAATGATGAGCTACCTCCATTAAGGACTTGGCACAAGCATTGTGGTTGTGAGCGGACTACACTAGCAAGCTGTGAGCAGCAGCCTGAAGATGGTGTTGAGGTGTTGCCAGTAATGTAGTTGAGGCATGGTGACATACTGATGATCACATTTGTACAACTCGACTGAGCTGAAGCTCCTGCCCAGAGCATAGTCACCAAGACTAGGACCAGACCCATCTCCATTTTTGTATAAGCCATTGGAATTGGATGCTCTCAAATTCAAATATAAGCTGGAAATGCCTGTGGATTTCTGTGATCTTGAAGCACTTAACTGACTTAACTTTTGATTAGTTTGGTGGAGAAGGGGAAAGATGTATAGGATTTTGTAGGGAAATCAATCAAGATAGAGACAAATGAATGATGGGTTATGTGGCTCAACAACTTATCCTACTTTCTAACAGGTTTCTAACGTGTGGTACTTGGCATTTGGCATGCTTAAAAGTCTCTGTTTAGACCTGGAGACTTGGAATCTTCTTCTGTAGTTTAGCTTTAGGAAGAAAATATTAATTTTTGAAGTTAGGTTATGTAGTTGACTGACTGACTTTTAATATTATTTGGCAAGGGGCAAATAAGAACTTTCAAGGATTTCAAAGCTGGAGTCTTTAGACACCTGTTTTGAGAAGAAACTAGAAAGCATAACGTGTTTCTGACTCCACCTTCACTAGAATTGGCTCTATACCTCTAATCTTTGAGAATCTGAACTTATAGGGTAGATAGAAAGCAGAAATTTCCTATAGAACAATAAAAAGGGATACATGATGTAACATAGGTATTGAGTATTGGAGGAGTTCGATACTTCCCTGATAAAGACATACCTTAATGTTTCTTTGCTTCGAGCATAAGAAAATTGACTTGGCTAAAGATTCCTATTTGTGATTGAGTGACATCTGTCTAGGGAGCATGTCAGCCACTCTATCAATTTATTTTTCCTCATAGAATTTTGTGCTTTGTTCGGTTTGCAAAAATGTTATAATAGCTTCATGGGGACCCTGACCATTATTTGGTATCATGTTCCTTCCAGACTCTAGTATGGGGCTAGCTTTGTTGTGAAAGTTGAGGGCATCACTATCTTGAAACAACCCCTTTTGATGCAAATGAGTTTCGAAAAAAATTTACCTTCAAAGGGAGGAAAATTCCATTTACATTAACCATTGATAAAACCATTTAATTAGTAGTTTTTAGGCACATGACTTATTTAGTTATTCATGTTGTTTTCTTTTTTTTTTTTTCCAAATATAAGTATAATGCTTAGGTTATGTTTGGTAACAGTTTTTATTTTCTATTTTCAAAAACTTGTTTTCGAGAATATAAAGAAAAAACAATTTTCTTGTATTTTTGAAATCAAAAAACATGTTTGGTTTGGTGAAATTAAAAAGATAGTTTTTCAAAGAAAAAAATAGAAAGTACTAAAATATGTTGTTACTAGGATTTAAACTCTAATGTTAACTCATTAAATGAGATAGATTTATTAAATTAAATATGTGTTTTCATTGACTTTTGAAAATTAGAAACTAAAAACAGTCTTTTACATGTTTTATGTTTCCTTCACATATTGAGTTTTGAAAACAGTTTTTGTCTTCTGTTCATTTTAGGTTGTCAAACAAGTTTTTTAGTCTTAAAAATAAAAAAATTGTTTTTGAAAACATAAAATAAAAGGAAAAATTAGTTACCAATTATACCCTTATATTTTTTTAACTTGAATTTAAAGGTAATATTTTGAATATTTATAATTTTTGTTACTTTTTTAAGGGAGTAATGCTATAGCCACAAGCTATTTTACAACATTTTATTGGTTTTCATCTAGACTCACTATTAATATCACTTTTTTATTTACCAATAATTATTCACTATATCAGCAGTTTGTAAATTTTTTTGTAAAATAGTTTGTATCTTTAGCATTATTTTTTTAAGGTTCATATCTCTAATTTCTAATGCCTATTTTGTTTGTATTTTTTTAGCCAAAAACTAAAGAGTTTGACCTAAATAGAATAAAATTTCATACTTTTTAACCCCAAAATTAATAGAGAGAAAAAAAAAGAATTTTTGAGCCAAAACTGAAAAAGACAACTTACAAAAGGATCAATTGAAGGCCTAATTAGTCCAATATGGACCAAAGTAAATCGATTGGATCGAATTGGACGAAATGGACCGAAGTTGACCGAACTAGGCTGAAATGGACCAAATGGGCCAAATGGTTCATTCGTTCCACTTTGGTCCATTTGTTTCATTAGGTCCACACTCGTCATTTCCATCCACTTTAGTCCATTTAGTCCACATCAGTCTATTTAGTTCTTCTCAGTACATTCAGTCCATTTTGGTCCTTTTTTTTTTCCCCAGTTTTGGACTCAAAATTTCATCTTTTTTTCTTAATTTTTGGGTTGAAAAGTATGAGATTTTATTTTATTTGGGTCAAAATCTTAGTTTTGGGCTAAAAATTCTATAAAAAAAGCATTATAAATTAGCTTAAAATGATAAATATTTAAAGGGGAAATTACACTTTGTCTATTTGTAGTTTGTCCAAAAAATACTTTGCCTACTTGTGGTTTAAAAATTGGCACTTTATCCACCTGAGGTAAGCTATGTCTATCTCCAATTATCCACATCTGGTAAAAATATGGATAAATTTGTATTTTTGCTACCCTTTTATGTCTCTTTCCTCACAAAACATAAAAAACCAGAAAAATCAAGAGAAAAGAAGATCTAAAAGTTAGGTTTTGTAAAAATTAAAACCTAACTTAAAAGGAAGAATAACTTATAGGTTTTGTGTTATCTTATAAAAATTATCCTTTTTTGAGCTTCTGAAGTTGGTATCAATTACAGGTTAGTAGGAGGGTAACAAAACTTTAAACCCAAACACTCATCATAAGACATGGGATCAGAATTAAGTAAACTAGAACATACACCAAAAATTTCCTAATTTATGACCTTATAAACCAAAGTGAACCCCACTAACCTACCACCTTTGTTGGAGTTGTTGTTAAAGTAAAGACAAACCCAATCGTCCAAACACCTCTTGAACACAGCCTTAAAACACAAGATTGAAGAAAACCCAGAAAGCCAAAACATGAAAAAAGCAACATTTCGTTACAGTGGGTGAGTCAAGGGCATCAACTAGGCAGAATGCTTAAGAGCAAAGACCCAGTTGGAGTCGTTGGACAAGTCAAGCATGGACTAACTCTACCTAAAAGCAAGGAAATTTGGAAAAAGGAAACCATTCTTTGGTATTGTACATGAAGAGGAGCGTGGAACCCAAGAAGAATCAAAGAGGGTGGGTGAGGAAAAATCTGGTGCCAAAGGAAAAAAGGATTAGGTTTTAAAATAAAGAAGATGCAAAAGTTAGGTTTTAAGTTTTATAAAGTCTAGTTTTTAGAGTTTTTTCTCTTGATTTTTTTAACTTTTTATATTTTGAGAGGAGAGAGACATAAAAAGGGTAGCAAAAATACAAATTTACCTTTATTTTTAGCAGAGGTGGATAACTGGAGACAGACAGAATTTACCTCAGGTGGGTTTAGTGTCAATTCGTAAACCATAGATAAGCAAAGTATTTTTCGAGTAAACTACGGGTGGACAAAGTGTAATTTTTCCATATTTAAAAGATTAACTTGAAATTCAAGTTTCAATAATATAGACATTATGCTTATATTTGGAAAGAAAAAAATGCTAAAATTTTAAACTTGTGTATTATTGTTGAATGCAAAATACATTATATGTTTTATCGCATAAAACTTACAAAAATAGAAAATAATTTTAAATAACACATGTACCATTTAACTTACAAATTTACATTGTATTCTTATAAAATGATTATATTACATTTTCTCACACATGGTGTGAGTTTGTAACTAGATATTAATAATTTTCATGCTTTTGAAAATTGGATCATAGTCTGACTGCATTACTAAACTACATCATTTTGTTTTTCAATAATAAAAACACAATAATTTTTTTGTCATGTATCTGTTCATGTAGGTTCCGAAATTACATTTTTGTTTCTGTAATGTCAAATGGGAGGCCCCACTAGGATGCAGAAGAAGCCTATTTCTTCTTTAAATCCGTTTGGAATCTTTGGATGCCTCTTCTTGCTAAAAGCTGCTTATTGCTTAAGTATAAATGTTCCTAGAAAAAAAAAGAGATTTAAAAAAATTGCATATAATCAAATAAGCTAAATTCAGAAACCATAGACAAACACACACCTGTTATAAACTATGCTTATATTCAATGATTAATATACTATAATTAGGCTGAAATATATAGGGTTACATTTTTGAATTAAGCAGTGTTCCTATATATTATAATAACTCCGTAATTGAAGTCTCCTCAAAATGCTATTTCCCCAACAATATCATAGGCCTTGCTATTTTGTCTAGTTAATGAACAATATTTTGATACTTTACAATTTTAATTATCTGATCAAGTCTTTTGTCATTTTGTAGTATGTTCAAATATAATTGGGACTAATAATCCAGATGATCCTATACATTTGCATCCAATAAAATTCAGTATTCATTGTACAAGATTCTCTCACTTTTAATAGCTTAAAGAAAAGTGGTTGGTAGACAATCCGACCTCTAATTTTGGAGAGATTGACTCCTATACTCAAATTTAGGACAAATCGTTTTAGTGAAGGCTAGTTACCATAACAATAAGGTCTAACCTCAATGAATTTGCTTCTGATTCATGAAAAAAGAATCTTTGGCTCATCATCGTGTCTAGAGCATATTAAACTATTCCATGTATAATGCTCAGTAGATTCTTTTTGGGGCACGTATTCGAGAATTATGTGAGCTTATTGCTTAGGAGACACCAATCATGCCAAGCAAAATGAATAAGAATAGGCCAAAACATAAGAAGAACAAGTTGGGTTATTATTTTACAGAGTACACCATTCTTCTTAATATATATATATATAGGGTGAACCAAGTCTTACAGTAGAGATGAACATTAAACTATTGGAAACTGGAAAGTTATACCACTCACAAATATATTAAAAAGTAGAGACTTTGGAAAACATATTGTATTAAACAGGATTACGCAGTCACTAACCTAAAGCCGAACCAAGTGTTGGGGAAGAAACACTGGGACGTATATTTGATACAAAAATAATGTTAGTTCTACACACTTTCACACACACTCACAATCTGTCATATAGGACAGTTAGCAAAGTGTGCGTGAAAATGTGTGGTACAAGTTTTATAAAAGAGATTACATAAAAGCAGGTAAAACACACATGTAAGACCCCAAATTGTAGTTCGACTGTTCAAGCACCAAGAAATCCCAAAGAAAACTCAGAAGCTGCTACAAGTTGAACCATATGCAGCCAAGAAGATGAACAGGAAGATGAGCTGAAGGGGCATCTCTATGATAGCGCCATTAGAAGAATTTTCACCAGTCGATGGAACTGTTTTAGATCCAGCTCCTGCATCCATTCACATGTAAAGATGAACATTATTGTTATGGGTTCTGGTAATGAACACTGGTATCAGAGTTTCCACTATCACAACATATTGATCCTTTAAGATAATGCGTAATTATCTTTTTGTTTAGGGAAGTGACATAGTTTCCAATGATAATGCTTTCACTTTGAAGATGAATTTATGACACTCAAATGAAAATCAAAACATCATTGAATAATATTCACATCTTTGACGCTAAAGACATCATGACCGTTTGAGTTCTATCATGGTTACTGCTAAACTTTTATATAAATGCTGGAGTTGGTATTCGAATTTAAAAAAAGACAAATTAATCAATGTAATTCTGACATTTCATTGAAGCTTGCTTTGATTGCTCAAGACTTATTAGAACTCTTCTTGCAGAAGGATGGGCAACAAAATATTTAGTTTGAAAATAACAGATTGTATTGTGATACCCCACCTTATGTGGATTGGATTGAAGGTAAACCAGTGAATCAGAATTAAACCTTTGTATATATATCATTAATTTTAAGAAAAATTTGGTTGCATATTTCAGATTGTCAAGTACCTGATGTTGATGAGCTAGTTGAAGAGTCACTAGGTGAGCCTTCTGGTGAACCAACTGGTGATGTTGTGGGTCCATTAGCAGCTGCCCCAATTTAAATTTAATCAACAACTCTATGTTATGCAGTTTGATATATCACTAAAATTGAAAATGAAATGTTAGTTTGAAATTTACCATTGCACTTGCTGACAGGTGGAGTTTGCACATTACAAGCGGCTGGGAGCCCAAGGGCAAGTGTTTGATTGATTGTAACACCCAGTGATGCACCACCACCATTAAGTACTGTGCAAAGGCATTGTGGCTGTGATTGTACAACACTAGCGAGTTGTGAGCAACATGAAGTAGATGGGGTTGAGGAGCTCCCACTGACATAGTTAAGGCATGGAGCCATGCCAATAAGCACATTGGTGCAACCTGATTGAGCAGCGGCTCTTGCCCAAAGCATGCTCACTAGGATCAAGGCTAGACCCATATCAATCCCTCTTAAGGCCATGGATAGTTGAAGATCTTTCGGTTGTGTCCCAAATGTCTAGTAGTGAAGGAAATTGTGTTGCACTTGGGTTGAAAAGTGGAGGGGACTAATTTATACTCAGCCTAAAAGGTTTCATTTGTATTATTTTGGGCTCATGATTTCCAATAGTGTTTTGTTTGGTAAACTAAACAGGCTATATCAGGTAAGGTTTGCTATTATTATAAGAAATCTCTAATGTGTCATGTAAAGACGTTAAGACCTATGTAAATTGGTGTTGCTCTTATTGCAAGCTACGTGTCTTTATGTGTATGAAGGGCAATAAGCATCCCGGAGAAGAAAATGACCTTATATAGGATAGACATAGGCAATCAGGTCACCTAAGTTCCTAACCACGAAAGTATATACCATCTAGACTGAGTCTACAAGTTTTTATTCCGGAGTATGAAGGCTAATTCCATCTCTGTAGCCCTTTTGTTATTCATAGCTGTTGTAAAGAAGACCTCATGGGACTTGTGGAGAACTAAGTTTCATTCAATAAGCTCACATGTAGCCAATCTAAGGTCTTTGATTGGCAAAGAACAAGAAGCACTGAGACCGTTAACAATGTATGCTTTTGGCTTCAATAATTAATTATCCTATGAGTGATGCCAATGCAAGCCACCAGAGTCTAGCAGTGGAATACAAATCTCTCATACCATTTTTTGTGAATCACTTTATGTTCCACCAATCACAACTTACTATGTGTATGATTTTTTTCCATTTTCTACTTCAGTTATTTTATAATTAAGGAAAGTAAAATCAATACATGGCAAGTTGTGATTTGTGGAACATAGAGTGGTATCAAAAAATGATACAAATTATTTGTATTCCTAAAAGTGAGGCCTTAATATAACATGTTACATGTAGAAGTTTTTTATTTTTTATTTATTTATATTTTATTTTTTTAAGTCTATGGGTTTTAGATCCAATTATATTATGTTAAGGTTTCCTTAATGGATGCCCTTAAGGCATTTGTTAATGAACCTAAAAGCTTAAAAATGTGTTAAAAATATAAGAGCTGTTTAGATCCCCCAAATTAAAGTTACGGTTTGATAGATTTTACACTAACTTAATACTAAGTGCGGAATAGTGTAAATGCGAGCGGATAAACAAATAAGCTACTCTAATCCATAATCAAGACAACATAGCAGTAAAAAGAATGTAAAAAAGTAGGGAAAAGAGATGCAAACACAAGATAATATGCCGATATGTTATCGAAGAAGAAGCCGAAGAACTCAGCAAAAAATCTCTCCGTCGTCCTCCGGAGTGGTAATCTATCCACTAAACAATTAGTTGGGATACATGGGTTAGCAAGAGACCCTCCAAGTCTAATCTACCCGATGTACCTAAACCCTCCAAGCTCCTACTCTAACAAGACTTCTCGGAACCGTGTCTTGTCTAGCTATCCAGATCCCGCAACAAGCTCTATGTTGCATCTGCCATCCTTGGCTTCTTCTAATGCTTCCTAACAGCATCAAACTATCACTTAATACTTTGAAAATGTGTGGTAAGTGTTTGGGCTATCAACCTCTCAATAATATGGAAATGGAGAGGTAGGAGTTGAGGAAAATCCATAAGTAATTGCGTAGAGGATTGTGGGTATAACAATTTCTAACTCTCAAGGTTTATGGCTAGGGTTTTCTCTTTGAAACACTCCTCAACTTTTGTGGGTAATGTGGGTATATATAGTGTGGGTATAGAAAGTGTGTATCAGATAGCACAATCTAACAAAACAGAATATTTCACGGGTGTCTCGCGGGAAGGCTTTACCTGTAAGATACTCGTGAAACATAACTGTCTCAATCTGTACTAACTCTTCGCATTCCAGTCATGTGTAGGACACATGTATCACTTCGCGGGATGCTAGGTCACGAGCTACCCGCGAAAACCTCTTTAATCTTTAGTAGCTTGAGTCTTCAGACTCTCTCTCTATCACATAACCCTTACAATTAAATTTCACAATAAATACAAGGAACAAAAGATTGAATAAAGTTACAATCGAATTTGGCACGGAATTAAAGCCAATAAAACACATATTATAAATTACAACTTTACAGAACTATTTTAGGAAAGTTGTTATACTACTTTTATGAGAAATATAAAAGACTATAAATAAAATAAAATAAAAATCAGTTGCTTTTTAATCACTATTCTTGAAATTTCTACCTATGAATCTTCTATCTAATTATATTAACCAATATTCTTATAACTTCTACCCCATTCAGTCCTTCCCTTACGTGTGAGAGTCACTATAACATTCCTATTTCATAGAAATTTGTTTCAAGTGATCAACCTACGATCAAAAAAACACTCGAGTATTTAGGCTTTGACCGAATGACTGTTTCATATTTATTGGTTTCCACACTCTTTTTACATCATGTATTAAGCGTGGAACATTGCTTGGAAAATGTGAACACCATATAAGAAAAAGGGAAATATTGTATAAAGTGGTGTACATTCATGCGTGAAACAATAATTCTCTTCTTTTTTTATTTTTTATTTATAGAGCATGGTGCCGCACGGCATAGGCCGGAACTACCTAGGGGTTGAGGGGGCCATGGCCCGCCAGCCTTTGAAAAAAAAATTCCCTAGTATATATATTAACATAAAAAATTTACTTTTAGTTCTAAAAATAATATACTTGGCCCCTTCTCCCTAACAATTTACAAGCTAACCCATGAAACCAAAAATGAAAAAAATTATCAAATTATCCATTGTCTAGTTGTCCCAAGAAAAACATTTAGCTAAACATTTGGACAATTTATAAATCTGGACGACAAGGAAAACTACAAAAAAAATCACATATTCAGATAATAATAAAAAAAATCTTTGGACATTGTCTAAGTAATATATATATATATATATATATATATATATATAATCAATTATAAACCCTAGCAAAACAAATCACAAAAACTCAATAATCTTTACCCAATTTTTACCTCTAATTTGAGAGCTCTTTGTCCATCTCAAATGACTCCACCTCATAGTCACAGAGACAACTCCTATATTATTAATCACTCCATCCACACACCAATTAGTGTCACCAGCAACTTGGATCAGTTGGTATCTTTAACTCAACCCATAAAAAAATTTATTTTTTTAAAGAGTTCTGCTCTTTAACGCAACCTGCGGGAATTTTTTTTTTTTTTTTGAATGATAGAATTTTATTAATTTTTAATGTTTTATTAACTTTGAGACACACTTGGCATGCATACATAAATTTAATACACGTGTGAAACAACAATCTACTGTTTTGTGCCTTACCTAAATTGCCATTAGCATGTGTGTGATTAGTCTATTGGTAATAAACTTTGTGCCTTAGCTAATTTGATGTAGTGATGAGAAAAACTTTATTATTTACACACTTGAAGACTCAAAGTTACCGTTCATTATCCTGTGCTTATTTAACAAGTCTCTTTTTCTCTTCTCTTTTTACTACTTTTTCAAAATGAATTTTTTTAAAGGAAAAGATCTCACATCTTTATACTACCTCAACCTTCACCCAGTAATTATAAATAAAAAATTCCTTAACCAAGACACTGATAATTGTCTCACCTTTTTTTTTGCTGAATATTAGTGCATGATGTTGATTAACCATTATTTTAGTTGTTTATTAATGTAATACTAGACATGGATTTAACTTATAACTATAGTTTTTGCATTTTTTTAAAATCTATTTATTCATTGCATTATGAAGTTATTAGTTATAGAATTATGTGAAAAGAATAAATAGATTTTAAAATAAAATTATAATGTAGATAGAATAACGAATTGGTCTAACCTCACTTAGACCTTGAAAATATCAAGACGTGCCAATTGACTTAAAGAACTCTTGATTATAAATATCTATTATTGATTTTAAATGAAGAAAAAATTCAAAAAAAAAAGTTAATACTAATAATGCATCATTGTTAACCTTTAGTATTAATATTCCAACTTTTTAAAATTCTTAAACAAAGAACTTTGGCCCTCCTAAGTTTGAATCTTGGTTCCGTCCCTGATGGGCCATCTCAACGCCCAACGATTTGGGTGTTGCAAAAAGGAATGACTTTTATAAATACTGAGAAGACTTGGGTCTTATTGGGCGCTATGTGTGGTCTGGGCCTACACTAGGCTCCACATTTGATGAAGACTTGGGTTTTCAGTGGGCCGAAAAGAAAACCTAGCAACTTATGATGCAGTTTTGAACTCTCAGTGGGCCAACGCCCAATCTGTATGACTTCTTCTATTGAATTTCCATGGGCTTGAGTTACACAAAACCCACTAGAAAAAGGGCCCTAAAAATGGACTAGTGGTGTTACCCAGTTTTTGTCTCTCATCCAATGAGACTAGTATGGAATGACTAGATGCCACTCTTATCCTCTATCATTTTGTTTTGGCATCAATTTACCACTTTCATAAGAACTTGAGACAATCATAGCAGAGGACAATAGCTTTCCCTTGTTATTATTAAAATGAAGGAAAAGAAAATGCTGATATTTTATTGACCTAATCGTTCTTAAGGATTTTCTTAAAATAAAAATGAATCCAATAGTTATAATGAGAGAAAGAGGGTTTAAATCCGGTATGTTTCCATTAAAAAACATTAAGAGATACCAGTTGAGCTCCAAAACTATGCTTAAGATTTAGGAAATGCTAATTATTATTACGTGACTTATGGTACTTAATGATTTTTTTTTTTTTTTTTTTTGTGCGCGTGTGTTTTTAATTTTTAATTATTATTATTATTATTATTTCACTAGGCAAGTAAAATCCGAGACAATGAATTTGCTCAGGAAAATTAGGTATTGGCTGAATCATAAAAAGAATTTTTACTAGATTAAATGGCCAATGATAGACTGACACAAAATGAGTGAAGGGGCGACCAGGTGATCTGCCAGAAATGCAAAGTCAAAGTAAAAGGCTACACACAGAGCTGACACAACATACTAGTTCCACCTACTCAAGCTACTTATAATTTCAAATAGATTAGTTATGGTAGTTGAGCTCCAAAACCAACTTCAAATCCACCTAGGTAGTAGTATGTTCCCTCCACTTCTGCTTCCTGACCTGCTCTGCCTATAAATTCCCACCTTCTCATCCCTAAAACACCAAATTCACAAACCCAACTTTTCTTTGCTCTCTTAAAACCTTTAATCCCTTCCATTTCTCAAACTCCTACACTCAACATCAAGTAACATATTTCACAATGGCTTTCCCTAGTTTTGTTCCAATGTTGGCAATGATTGTGGTCTTGATTATTCCAGTTTATGGGCAAATCAATAGCCCATGCAGTGCTTCAATGATTTCTAGCTTCAGTCCTTGCATGGGTTTTGTAACAAATAGCAGTGCCAATGGTACCTCACCAACTGCTGCCTGTTGCAACTCTCTAAAGTCCCTCACAAGTGGTGGCATGGGTTGTTTGTGCCTCATTCTAACTGGAAATGTTCCCTTCCAAATACCCATTAACAGGACCATGGCCATTTCTCTTCCTAGTGCTTGTAACATGGCTGGTGTCCCTGTCCAATGCAAAGGTAAAATCTTTTGTAAAACATTTCATTAGGTAGGTCTTTATAGTACTGTTCTATCAACCTATGGAGACACTAATGAAATTTTTTGTACATTTGCAGCCTCTGCTTCACCACTTCCTGCTCCAGGTACCCTTCCGATTTCCTAATTTGAACTATCACTATTTCTACTTTTTTTTTTTCCCCACAACTAATTTTTCATTTTTTTTCATATAAAAAATTTACCTAGAAAGAAAATTAAGTATAGAAAAGTTACTTTAAGAAGGTGCAATTTGAAACCAAATTACTAAACAGGCACACTTAGACTAATCCTCAGGTCTGTGTAGCTATCCCATTTTACACAAGAATAAGAAATTTACTATTTCTACATATTGTTACTGACATTTTTATAGCTCATACTTTAGAGGCCTTAGTTGGCCAAGATAACTCTGCATTTTTTTCCCCTTATTGTGGGTCCATTTACATGTTGGAAATTGATTGGCAGGTCCTATCTCACTTGCGCCAACACCTCTTCCTGAAGCCTCTTCTCCTAGTCCTAAAGGTATTATGCAAACTATCAATCATAATTCATAGCTATAGTAATTAGAAGACATACATATTATGGTTTGAGTTATTGGTGCTACTAATGCTTGATATTAATATAAAATAATGATAAATTATCAACTGTTTCAAAAAATTAAACTATTAATGAATAATAAATTTAATCATATAACCATAATTCTAACTAATAATTTATTTTGTTGATCAGCTTCTTCTGTCACAGAACCACCCACATCGCCTGCTCTGGCACCGGAAGCTGACACAACACCACTTTTAACACCTCCATCTACAACAAGTTCTGAAGCTCCAACTGCTACTACTGGGAGCCGTCCGGTTCTGACCCCATCTTCTGCCATGCCCTCTCACAGTCTCTCATCATCTCTTCTGCTATTTGCATTAGGACTGTTTGTTATGAGCTACTGCTAGGTCCCTGGCATACACTTTATATCGTTTGATAAGCATTAATTTTGAGTGTGGTACTATTGTTTTGGGCTTGTTTAGATTATTGACAGCCCTATTGGATATTTATTTAATTATACGAGATTGCATTCTTTGTAATATACATGTATTGGTGGAAATAAAGGTTTGGTTATGCTTTAGAATAATTTCTTCATTGTTAGAGAGGAAGGTCCAAGCTCCATGAGCCCATGTCTAGGCTTAGGTGGGCTTTTAGGCCCACAATCTAGGCCCAAATCAAGAACTTTCGCCAAACTAGTTAGCTGATCAAAAAGTATTTGCCCTGAAAAGTCTACTATTGACCCGATCACTCTCTATGCATGGGTTTTTGAATGGGGCCTCCATCCCCAGTGTGTGGGAGATGACCGATTGACACACAACTCGACATAATTGGGCCCAAGCATGAGTGCAATCTTCATTTATATAATACTTGATTAACTTACAACACTTTTTTTTTTGGAGACACATTGGCAACATAATCACTCTCAATGCTAATATGGGATAAGATATAAAAAGCCATCTCAAGGCATGGTCAAACTAGCTAGAAGATCTAATTTTGGCCATTGAACAAACTTGCACAATACAAATAACTATAGAATATTTTTACTTCAAAAAAAAAAAAAAACTATAGAATATTTCAAGAATACAATTAATAAATATATACTTTCCCCTCTTACATAAATATTGAATCCCATTAACTAAAATTATTATGAGAACTATTATTTAAATATGTATACAACAAAATTATACGCGCGCGCACACGTGTGCGTGAGTGTAAACACAAAGATAGATACACTTTTGAGCTAACGGTAAAATTAAAGACTAAATTTGCACATACTATTTACTCATATGAACTCATGCAAATAATGCATGAAAATCGTGATTTTAAGTCATCATCTCTGAATATTTTATGCGTGTACGAACGAATTTATAAAAGTATGTACAATAAACATGACTCAAAATTAAATATATGTTTCATGTATCATGTATGCACTATTGAATTCTCTAGGTAAGACTAACCTGCCAAACCTATTTTGCAAACGCATTTCTATGGCAATGGCTTCCAAGCGCTCCCCATTGTGCACCATTTTTATCCTATTCATGCTCTTCTCTTGCTCTCCATCTCTTGCTAGCTCCTCTACCTCAACCCCTACTTTCCCAAGTACCATTTGCAACTCCACACCCCATCCATCATTCTGCAAATCCAACTTACCACCAAATAAGCTCAGCACCATTCATGACTATGGCATGTACTATCTTCACCAGTCCTTATCATTTGCAAAAGGCTTTCTTTCGCTAGTCAAATCATACCCAATAGTATTCCATTCCTCATATTCTATATCCGCCATTCATACCCTCAAAGATTGTCAGCTTTTAGCCGACTTGAACGTGGATTTCTTGTCAAAAACGTTCCAAACTATTATCTCCACAAACAGTCTAAGTAGCATGCAAGTCGAGGATTTGCATACATTGCTTAGTGCCACTTTGACAAACCAAGAAACATGTTCTGATGGTCTTTTAGAGTTAACATCTGAATTTGACTCTAGCCTTAAAAATAGTCTCTTGGGTCCTCTCTCTAATGGAACTAAGCTGCATAGCATATCACTTGCGCTTTTTAAGCATGGTTGGGTTCCAAGGACAAACACAAAGAGTTTCCCAACAGAAAGAAACCACAATATGTTTTCCAATATGGAAAAGATTATGAATGGTCTTTTTCCTTTCAAATTGTCCGTAACTGGAAGGAGGTTGCTTCAAACAACCCTTGGAAATGTATTGGTGAGCCGAACGGTGTTTGTGAACCCAGATGGTAGTGGAGACTTCACCACTATCAATCATGCTGTGGCTGCTGCACCAGAAAATACTGATATTAGTAATGGATACTTTGTCATTTACATTGCAGCTGGAGTTTATAATGAGTATGTTTCCATTGATAATAACAAGCGCTATTTGATGATGATTGGGGAAGGTATCGGCCGGACTGTGATCTCAGGCAATCACAACAATGCGGATAATTGGACTACATTTAATTCTGCAACATTTGGTAAGCACCAATATTGGAACTCATAAATTAAATAAGGTAATATCTTATATTAACATTTAAGATTAGATCTTATAAGATAAGATCTTAGAACCCATTTTCACCTCCCTTGTATGTGTGTTTGTTTGTTTCTCAAAAAAAGAAAAAAGAATAGATCTTATAAAAAAACATATTTAAGATTAGATAGATGTGATAAACTCTATAATAAAAAGTCATATATTCTACGCTATAGTTATTTTAAATTTTATTAAAAATTTTGTGGAAATTAATATTGTTGATAGGACAAAAGTTAGGCATTGTTCCTTAAGTGTAACATGTTAGTTTTTTTAAGAAAATTTAAACATATGGTTGTATTGACTAATAAAACAAAAACCATATTGTCTTATCTCAGGGAAATTAAATTTAATGCATCTATATATTTAAATATAATTGAAGAACCTAATTAATGTACTATACTTAAGAAATTGAACTTAAACGTTACCCTCGGTGATAAACCCATCTCCCTTCCTTCGACCAATATAATTTTATGATACTACCTTTGTTATGATGATCTATAATTCTATGCACTATAATTTCTATTTCAGCTGTTGGTGGGCAAGGGTTTGTTGCTAAGGAAATATCCTTTCGTAACACTGCCGGACCAAGGAAGGCCCAAGCTGTGGCTGTACGAAATGGGGCCGACCTGTCCACATTTTATAGATGCAGTTTTGAAGGCTATCAAGACACATTATATACCCATTCTCTTAGGCAATTTTATAAAGAATGTGATATTTATGGTACAATTGATTTCATATTTGGCAATGCAGCAGTTGTGTTCCAAGATTGCAACATTTATCTACGACTTCCATTACATGGTCAATGCAATGTTATCACTGCGCAAGGCAAAACAGACCCAAATCAAAATACTGGGACTTCCATGCATCTTTGTAGCATTAGGGCGGCTGAGAATTTAGATGGAACAAAAACATACCTAGGGAGGCCATGGAAGGAGTATTCAACAACTGTTTATACGCAATCCTTTATGGATAGCCTAATTAATTCTAAAGGTTGGCTCACATGGAACGACTCAGGCTTTGCTCTGAATACATTATATTATGGGGAATATGATAACAAGGGCCTAGGATCAGTCACTAGTGCGCGAGTTACATGGCATGGTTACCATGTCATGAATAGAAAACAGGCGTATTATTTCACAGTGTGCAATTTTATACATGGTTATAAGTGGTTGCCTGCAATACAAGGGCCTTACACTTGTGGTTTACTATAAATTGCACTTTGAGATCCTTCAATATGTCTCTTCTTATTTTTATTGTAGCTGCTACTTTTCTATTATCAATTAATGTATGAGCATAATTGTGGATCATTTAAATAATATCCAATCCAAGATTTGGATAGTGAACTCTTGCAACCAAGCAACATCCATCTCTAGCTACCATATTATTATTTTTTAATTTTTTTCAGTTTTTGGTTGAGACCATGTTATATCAATAAGCCTAGCTTTCAATATTATAACAGCTTCTTTTGGGTTAAGTGATTATCAAGCAACCAACAATTCTAGAGTTAAAACGTTTTATCAATATTGTTTTCCATTCCTAAATTTTGCAAAACGTTGTACTTTAATTTTATTTCTTCCATTTGTATTTGTTAATTAGTTTATGTCTTACATGACTTAATGTAGTGTTGACATGACATCTGACTTTAATCACAGACCTTAGGGTAGGTTTGTGATAATACTAACTTGGTCCAAAACACTCTAAAACCCACAAATTTAGTTCTCAAAAGACAACTTTGTCCCTAACTTAAACAAAAAAAAAAAAAAAAAAAAAAAAAAAAAAGCAATTTTTCGTTTGTCTGCGAGTTTAAATATGTTTAAAGTTTAAACTAGCATAAAGCAACTGTTAGAGATTTTATGCTAGTCTAACATGATTTTTAGAGATTTCAATCTTTTAAAAAAATCCGCAAACTGCTAAACAGCTAAATTAGCAAATTTTCAATCCTATAATTTGCACTTTTTGAGGAACTTGAAAAAAAAAAAAAAAAGCATAAAATCTCCTAGAAAATTGATTTTTATTTTTATTTTTATTTTTTTTTGAGAAGGGCCTTGTATGACCCAAAACAAAAGGGTATTTTTGGAATTCTACCCTTAAAAAAAAAAAAAAAAAAAAAAAACAGAACTCTCCTGCCACTCAACTATATTTAAAAGCCACCACAGTATAACCTTGGCACAATGATCAAAATTCAAGTTTCCAAAAGAAAATTTCACACCTATATATATTTAGATTAGATTAAAGTAGAATTTCTATTCTGTTTTAAAAAAAGACACTATATTTAAAAGCCAGCTCAACGCATGGTCAAACCAGCTATTGCCTATAGGATCTAAGTTGGCTACTGAACAAACTGGCACAATACGAGGTCAGACCAAAGTATATATAATGAAGAAACATATTTGAATTCCTTGCTTTCTTTTTTTCGTAGCTATATAATTTTATCTACCAAAAAGAATGTAGTACATTGTCCTTTCTTAACCCAAAAAATAAAAAAGAGAGCCTATATGATATAAATATAAAAAAGAGTGACGCTATATATTTTTATTTTGTCTTTGAGTCTAAGCATTTTCTAAAGTATTGATAACTACCAGTTTTTTTAATTCTCCCTGCTTATTATAAGTGGAAAAAGATAAATTTGAATATGGTTCTTCTTCATGAGCGAATCGGATAATACCATTGCCACTTAAATAGCTCATGAAACCTTCTATTCATGTCTTTTTCTTCCCCCTTGTTCTATTGTACTATTCCATTGTTTGATTTTAACCTTTTTTTTTTTTTAAAAAAAAAAAAAGATAACTTTAAATTCAGTTTGATCTATCCGAAGTAGTTGTTCTTAATACAATTGAAACCTCGTTTTGTTTGTATAGCCTGGACGCCCTAAACTAAGAACAAGGGATACGATACATATTTTACTAGATTTCCTTGCTTCTGGTTGGTATTCAAAGAACTATAATTTTGGTCATGTCTGGTACTCTGTTTTTTTTTTTTTTTTGGTAAAAAGACGATTTCATTAAAACTCAAACAACTTGCTCAGTACAAAGCCTATTGTAGGCAACACCATTACAATCATCCTCCAAAGCCTTAGCTAAGTCCACAGGCGGACTAGCAAACACTCTATACTCTATATCTTGTTCCGCCCCTAGTCTAGCCATGAAATCAGCACAATGGTTAGCTTGGCGGTAGCAGTGACGCAGTTGGACTTGCTGAAATCTAGTCATCAAATTTCTGCAATCGTCCAATATAGGAGATGATGCTGGTACTCTGTGACATAAAGAAGTAGACTCATTTTTTTACTCTTCCAACTCAACGTTTTAAACGAGCAGCTGTTAAATATTAGTGTATTACCTCTTGTAAAACGTATAACCCTACCTTTTTGTAGACTGAAAAACCAAAAAAATCTCGTTAACATAAAGAAGTAAAGTCATTCTTCTAAATGATCAGTTATTTTATGCCTAAAACTTCTCCTTTGAAGCACTCCTTAGGATCGAAAAGTAAAAACTAGCAAGATAAAATGGTAATAAAGAATAGGCTTGTCCATGCCAGTTTTTATCAATAATTGACGATTCCTCTTGCACTACTAAAGTTCAACCTAAAATACAAAATGCATGGAGATGATGCTTTTCTAACCAAGATTCCTTTCACTAAAGACTGTAACAATTGACCACTCCGATTATATTTCTAAAGAAGGCGTTTCAATTAATTTGTAATGCTCGTGCAGCATGTGCATACAAGAAATGTAGGATATTTGATTTTGTTATACAACCTTATAATCTGTAACACATTAACAGAGGATTATTATATGATTGTGAACGTTATTATATGAGTTTATATAAGATCTCACAAACAAATAATAGGGAAAAAAATAATAGAAAATAAAAGAAACACTACACCTAAGATAAGAATACTAAGGATTTATGACAATAATATGAAAAGAAATTTCACAAAGAAATTTGGAAAATTACAACTGTAGAATAAAGGCATTATCACAAGACTCAAACCCTAAATATGCCCGAAAACCTCTGTGAATTTACAAAAAATTTTTGCATAAAGAAAAACCAAAAAGGCCAAATGTATATAACAATCCCAACTTGGCAAGAGTTGTTATGGTACATAACTAAAATCAAGAAAGAAATAGGATTCCAAATCATAACCAACCATGGTTTTGAAACCTAGACCGTTCAATAAACCGTAAAAAAAAGAGATTCAAGGTTTTAAAAGTCAGATCGAGATTCAACCGAAGTTGTACCATGATAATGTCATAAATAATTTAATAATTAAATAAAATAAAAAATGTAACAAATTTATAAAAATAAACAATATTGATTTGAAAATATAGAATATTTGTTCAAAAAAATATAGAATAGTAAATCTCTTTCAAATATATTTTCACAACTTTTATATTTTAATACTTTTAGGCCAAAAAAATGTAGCAAACCAAATGAAAAGAACAAAAACCTACTGCCACAATGCCATGAGCCAACAGATGTCTTGTCTCATTTTTTTAATAAAAAAAAAAACACTTTACCCCAAATCAGGGATCTATCACTTTTTAGACTTGTGCTAGTACCACATAATTGGACACGATTTTGTGTCATAACTCGCCACATGATGAATTGTGATTAGCAAAGATGTGTCAGTGGGCCATGTGGGGACCATGGTTATGTCAACTAGGAGAGAGTTACAAGAAAGTGATTTTCATTTTTATGTTTAAGAGGAGAAATGAAATGTAAGAAACAAACGTTGGATTGAAATTTAAAATTTGAAATTGAGATGGGCTTGAACACTTGTGAAACTGGTCAAGAAATGTTGAAAACAGCTAGCTAATGAGAATGTTAACAAGAAGACTAGCATTTAGCTAATGCTATTATTGATGAGTTGAAACATTTAAATGATATTAGCATTTTTATCTTACATGTTTTGTTCTTATTGGATGGGACTACAAGGTTAACCAGGGGATCTTATAATTTGGGACTAAATAAGAATTCCCCCTTTTTATAACCCCTTCAAATTCAAATTTTAAATTTCAAACAAAACAAGAAACAAACAAAAAAATCTATAGCCACTTACGTATTTCATTTATTTAATTTTAAAAAAAAATACTATTTCCATAGCCCCCACTCATATGTCATATCACCCTCTTTTCAATATAACATCATACCTAACCTGCCACCACTTGCTGTTCTCTCCTCTTCCCTTTTCGTCTTCTTCTCTTTTTCACTCCCTAGGATTCTCTCTATCCCCATGGGCTCTTTACAAACAAAGATTTGTCCTCCCTCCGACAGATACTAAACGACAAGAACCAGTGATAATAGAGAAAGATCTAGTGACGGTGAAGCATTTTGGCTAAACAAAATATCAAGCTCTGGTTTCTAGTGAAGAAAAACGAGATAGACCACTGCAAATTTTTTTTTTTTTTTTTCTATGTATTTGTTATCCAACCAATAAAACTATGTAAGGTCTTGCAAATTGGGAGGTTTGACCGCGGTCCAAGCGGTTCGCTGCAAATTAAAATTTTTCAATTTTATACTTCTAAAGAACTGGATTGATGTCTAGTTTTTTATTATCGCGATCTAACCGGCCGGTCCGGTCTGAATTTCAAAATCATGTAGTCAACGTCAACATTTCTCACCAAAACAGCATCATTATAGTTTTTTTTTTATATACTACAAAAAAAGTTAATTAACTTTTTAGTTTATATACAATTTTAAAGTCTTATTTTTTCCCCCAAGTACAACCATGCTTTAACTAGGTTTCAACAGTAAAACAATCAGCAAGAAGAGAGAAAAACTGCATCCAAATACTTACGAAGAAGCATTCAAATTGAGAGTGAGCCATAGCACTCAGGCTAACTATGACTTATATTTAAATGCAAGCCACATCAAGATAAACACATTATTGGAACAATAGCATACTAAAAAAAGAAGAGTACACACAGATAAACACGCTTTTGAGCACATGATAAAATTCAATATCTCTTTCTTGTATCATATGTATGATTGTATTCTCTATATAAGACCAACCAGCCACACCTATTTTGCATACACATTTCTATGACAATGGCTTCCAAGCTCTCCCCATTGTGCAACTTTTTTCTCCTATTAATGCTCTTCTCTTACTCTCCTTCTCTTGCTAGCTCCTCTACTTCCCCAAGTACCATTTGCAACTCCACACCCCACCCATCTTTCTGCAAATCCAACTTACCACCAAATGAGTTCAACACCATTCAAGACTATGGCTGGTACTTCATTCACCAGTCCTTATCATCAGCAAAAGACTTTCTTTTGCTAATCAAATCATACCCAATATCACATTCCTCGTATTCTAAACGTACCGTTCATGCCCTCAAAGATTGTCAGCTTTTAGCTGACTTGACCGTGGATTTCTTGTCAAAAACTTTGCGAACTATTAGCTCTACAAACAGCCTAAATAGCTTGCAAGCTGAGGATTTGCATACACTGCTTAGTGCCACTTTGACAAACCAAGAAACATGTTCTGATGGCCTACTAGAGTTAGCATCAGACTCTAGCGTTAAAAAAGGCATGTTGGGTCCTCTCTCTAATGGGACTAAGCTTCATAGCATATCGCTTGCGCTTTTTAAGCATGGTTGGGTTCCAAAGACAAAGAGAGAGAGTTTTCCAACAGAAAGAAACCATTTGTTATTTTCCAATATGGAAAATATTATTAATGGTCTTTTGCCTTTAAGAATGTCTATAACTGGAAGAAGGTTGCTTCAAACAACTCTTGGCGATGTATTGGTGAGCCAAACGGTACTTGTGAACCCAGATGGCAGTGGAGACTTCACTACTATCAATGATGCTGTAGCAGCTGCACCAGAAAATACAGATATTAGTGATGGATACTTTGTCATTTACATTGTACCTGGGGTTTATTATGAGTATGTTTCCATTGATAAGAACAAGCAATATTTGATGATGGTTGGGTACGGTATCAACCAAACTGTGATCACAGGCGATCATAACCAGAAGGATGATTTGAGTACGTTCGATTCTGCAACATTTGGTAAGCTACAATATATTGCTTTGGGTAATGTTTTTGTTTTTATATACACTAATTGCTAACCCGTGCGATGCACGGAAAAGCTCCTGAAAATGAGATCAACTCTAAAATTAGAATCATTTTGCAATTAGACTACAAAATTAGGTAAAAGAATTAATTTCATGTTATAGTCTAGTTTTTTATTGGTAGCAGAATCACTTGCATGATCGAATTTGGTCTCAATGGATCAAGTGCAAATCCTTCGTCTAGACATTCAAGTATTAGGATAAATGATGTGTTTTTGATAAATAAAAATTAAGATAACAAAAATTACACATATACACAGAACCAAAAAAAAAAATTGTTTACCAAAGAACCTCATATATGTAAAATTTGCCAAAAAGATACATCACATATTAATGCATAAACATGTCTACATAACTTTTGAATAATCCAAGTACAGCAACATTAGAAGCAACCTTTAGGCTTCTTCACTATTTCAAGTGGCTCCTAAACAATGTCATATTTACTTCTCAATTCTATTCATCATTCTACAGTATAAAAGTCACAATCAACATGTATGCATCTCATAAAATCCATAAGCAATTTTTTGTTTTTTGTTTTTTAATTTTCCTTCACCCTTCTTAGTTTGACTAAAGAGAAACCAAAGTGAATAAAAAAAGCTTATAATTTAAAACTGAAAAGTTAAAGTTTACTTCTTTATGGTGTTTCACATAGAGTAGATACAAAACCATGTCTTTTTTTATAAGAGTTCAAGTTAATTTCAAAACACAAACAGGTCTAGTTTAATATGATGTAGCAAGAACCTTTGAGAATGAAACTACAACATACTTCAAATAATGATGAAATGGCCCATTTTCATAATCTGACTCTCTTCCCTACAAATAAGAGGACTCATAATGTTGAAAGAACTTCCTCTTCTTTTAGTGGGTAAAACAGTAAGATCAAAAGTATTGTGTAACAAATATTATCATATTAATTAAAGTGAAAATAAATTGGTTAAGCATAGATATTCAGCTGAACACAGATGTACCTACATCTTCTGCATCATCAAGAATCAATATAGCACTATCTTGGCCAAGCAAGATATCAAGACCCTTTTGATGTTCTTGGGTGCCATGCTTACGTGAAATCACTTTAGCACTTAAGTACTCTCCTAGAGGATCAAGTAGCTTAGCCATTTACATTGCATAGTGCCGATAGGTGATCACTCATTGTATAAATGTACATCTCAAACATTTCACTTTCTTCTTTTAAAAATGTGTGAATAAAGGGCCTTAGTTTCGTCATCATATATGTTTTTTTGATAGGTAGCTTCGTCTTCATATCAATTTGCGTAAATTTCACCATGAAGAGGCTACCTTTCGTGACACATGTCCATTTCATAATTTTTGAATACCATTAGGCTACAAGCACATCAAGTCACTCAAATGGCCAAAATGTCAAAGAAAAAACAATACAATCAAAGCCTTTTTAAAAAGAATAAATACACATCTGCGGCAGAGCAGATATAGTGAAATTAAAAGCCAACTTGATAATCAATCAAATTGATAAGAGAGCCTCTATTTAGTTTCCAAGTTATAGGGATTTTCCCCCAATAACTACCAAACCTTTCCTACCTACAGTTCGCCTCATGCATTATGGAACAAAAAAATCTCATAGTGAAGGATCAAGTAGCTTAGCCATTTACATTGCATAGTGCCGATAGGTGATCACTCATTGTATAAATGTACATCTCAAACATTTCACTTTCTTCTTTTAAAAATGTGTGAATAAAGGGCCTTAGCTTTTTCATCATATATGTTTTTTTGATAAGTAGCTTCGTCTTCATATCAATTTGCATAAATTTCACCATGAAGAGGCTATCTTTCGTGACACATGTCCATTTCATAATTTTTGAATACCATTAGGCTACAAGCACATCAAGTCACTCAAATGGCCAAAATGTCAAAGAAAAAACAATGCAATCAAAGCCTTTTTAAAAAGAATAAATACACATCTGCGGCAGAGCAGATATAGTGAAATTAAAAGCCAACTTGATAATCAATCAAATTGATAAGAGAGCCTCTATTTAGTTTCCAAGTTATAGGGATTTTCCCCCAATAACTACCAAACCTTTCCTACCTACAGTTCGCCTCATGCATTATGGAACAAAAAAATCTCATAGTGAAGGATCAAGTAGCTTAGCCATTTACATTGCATAGTGCCGATAGGTGATCACTCATTGTATAAATGTACATCTCAAACATTTCACTTTCTTCTTTTAAAAATGTGTGAATAAAGGGCCTTAGCTTTTTCATCATATATGTTTTTTTTGATAAGTAGCTTCGTCTTCATATCAATTTGCATAAATTTCACCATGAAGAGGCTATCTTTCGTGACACATGTCCATTTCATAATTTTTGAATACCATTAGGCTACAAGCACATCAAGTCACTCAAATGGCCAAAATGTCAAAGAAAAAACAATGCAATCAAAGCCTTTTTAAAAAGAATAAATACACATCTGCGGCAGAGCAGATATAGTGAAATTAAAAGCCAACTTGATAATCAATCAAATTGATAAGAGAGCCTCTATTTAGTTTCCAAGTTATAGGGATTTTCCCCCAATAACTACCAAACCTTTCCTACCTACAGTTCGCCTCATGCATTATGGAACAAAAAAATCTCATAGTGAAGGATCAAGTAGCTTAGCCATTTACATTGCATAGTGCCGATGGGTGATCACTCATTGTATAAATGTACATCTCAAACATTTCACGTTCTTCTTTTAAAAATGTGTGAATAAAGGGCCTTAGCTTTGTCATCATATATGTTTTTTTGATAAGTAGCTTCGTCTTCATATCAATTTGCATAAATTTCACCATGAAGAGGCTATCTTTCGTGACACATGTCCATTTCATAATTTTTGAATACCATTAGGCTACAAGCACATCAAGTCACTCAAATGGCCAAAATGTCAAAGAAAAAACAATGCAATCAAAGCCTTTTAAAAAGAATAAATACACATCTGCGGCAGAGCAGATATAGTGAAATTAAAAGCCAACTTGATAATCAATCAAATTGATAAGAGAGCCTCTATTTAGTTTCCAAGTTATAGGGATTTTCCCCCAATAACTACCAAACCTTTCCTACCTACAGTTCGCCTCATGCATTATGGAACAAAAAAATCTCATAGTGAAGGATCAAGTAGCTTAGCCATTTACATTGCATAGTGCCGATAGGTGATCACTCATTGTATAAATGTACATCTCAAACATTTCACTTTCTTCTTTTAAAAATGTGTGAATAAAGGGCCTTAGCTTTGTCATCATATATGTTTTTTTGAAAAGTAGCTTCGTCTTCATATCAATTTGCATAAATTTCACCATGAAGAGGCTATCTTTCGTGACACATGTCCATTTCATAATTTTTGAATACCATTAGGCTACAAGCACATCAAGTCACTCAAATGGCCAAAATGTCAAAGAAAAAACAATGCAATCAAAGCCTTTTTAAAAAGAATAAATACACATCTGCGGCAGAGCAGATATAGTGAAATGAAAAGCCAACTTGATAATCAATCAAATTGATAAGAGAGCTCTATTTAGTTTCCAAGTTATAGGGATTTTCCTCCAATAACTACCAAACCTTTCCTACCTACAGTTCGCCTCATGCATTATGGAACAAAAAAATCTCATAGTGATATTACAAATAAAAATAGTATTTAAGCTTGCCTTAAGCATAACATAAAAATCCTGCCAATCTTTCTTAAAAAGAAGGGAGGGTGGGGGGACAAAAAAAAGTACAGACAAGTGAGGCGGTGCTTCCCAAAAATCAAAAGATCCCACCAGAAAATTCCTCAAAACTTCCAAGTGATTCATGGTTATGGTGATTTTACAACATAAGACTGCATAAGCAGTAAACTATATCCCTTCCATGTGTTTGAAAGTTTTACCAACCTTTGGTTAGAAATCTGAACATTCTATTGACAAATTGAAAACACTCAAATTAAACTTTCATCAACAGATTCAAAACCTAACAGTAATCATTCATGTTGACCTCTAAAAGTTCTACAACATGACAAGTTACAATGGTATATAGCCAAGCTTATTAGAGATGATCATACAAACAAAGATGGAATGTCACCATGATACCTGAAAACAAAGATATACAAAATGCTAAGCACACTACCAAAGTACAATAAAATATAAAGGTAAAAGAAATACCTTGCAAATCTGTTTTTTATTTTAAATATTCTTCTTCTGATGTCATATCTGTTTTTTATTTTAAATATTCTTCTTCTGTAGCGTATGATCTATATAAGTATAGCTTCTTATGGTGTAATAAATCTGCTTCTTTCAAATTGACAATTTCAGCATTGTGAAGCCGTAGTCCCAGCAAATAATGTTTAAGCTTAAATGAATTACTATTTAAAAAAGAAAGAAGAAAAAAAGATCATCACTATACTTTATGATTCTATTATTCTTGAATAGGAATAGATTTATAAGTTCAAAATTGGTTTACATCTCTCCAGTTGTAATTTAAAAAATAGTTTCATATTAGGGGAATATTACTTAGTGAATGAGCAGTGACACTGTCTTCCATTATGCAGAGAAGGATAACCAAAATTCATAACTCCACCAAATAGTCTTATCTCAAAGAAGGTTACCTCATGAATGTAACCCCATGCCACACCAGATTTGGCCAGCAACCTTTACCCACAAAATGTACATGTTATCATCTTGCAATTCTTGAAATCTTCAAACTTTAGACTAGTCATCCAAATATCTCTTTTTATTACCAATGAAACCCATCATCAGAATTTATCTTTACCTACCAAAATAAATAAATAAATAAAAATAGATTGGTTAAACTCCATTTGTTCCAACAAAAATACCTTCATTCAGTTCCATTAATGTAACAGTTCCTCATGCGAAGAGCCATCCCAAAGCTATGATAAAACCATGCAAAAGAATTATATTGATATCCGTAACCGCAAGGCATAAACTACATCTTCTTATATGAATTAATAAGTAGCAGCAAGTAAAAAACATATAAAGAAGAAATCATACAGATTAAAGAAGAAATTCAAAGTCCATAGTTCATCTAGATTAATCCAACATCATTCAAAGCAAAAACCTTCCTCTAATAGAGGGAAAAAGAAAAACAAAAAGTCGACCATGAAACAAAATTGATGAAAATTTTCAATTGGGTAGTCAAAATTCTATGGGGAGTGAAGCAGAAAATCTGAACCACAAATGAGAAGGAAAACAGCCTCAACTTAAAACACAAAATTCCTATATCAAAACCAATACACCCACAATACCCAAACCTAAATCACATTTAACGCTCAATAAAGGGACAAGAAAAAAAATTTACCTGCAGTGGTTCTAGCCATCTGACGGTGACAGTAGACCGGTGGTGACAGCCTTCTAAACTCTCTCCACACCCTTACGAAGTCTCAGGAAAAAGCACAATACGGTAACGTGACAGTGTGAACATCGAGGGGAAGGAAAAAGAAATTGAGCCACCCAAATTACACAAACAAACTCTCACTCAGAAGAGAAGAAGATTAAGAAAGAAAATCCCAAGTATTACAACTGAAAGGGGAAAATGCAAGAAATTAGTTTTACCAGTAGTGGTTTTGCTGACTGACCGGTGGTGGCAGGCTAGTGAAGGCAGGACTCTGTTCTTTATCTTCAACCGTGTGGGTTTTTAAAAGTTAACTTGTGTGAAGGTGAGGATAAAAGTAATTTTTTTGGCCTAATTGGTTTTTTTTTTTTTTAGACGGGAACGTCAAGCTTGGTGGGAGCTGATTAGAAGGCTGTCACCACCTTGATAACATAAGTAAGCTTCCTTCACACCCTTGAGCATAAGAGCCTAGGCATCCACCTCAAATTTATTATCTTTGACCCCATAGTTTCTTCTCAAACTCAATCTACTACCAATCTAAATCACACACACAAATAAAACACAACAAAAAGAGGGGGATCAATACAAACACCAACACTGTAACACAGATAATTATATAAGTTTCACAGTTAAAGTAAATACAACCACTGATTCTCTCACCTGCTGGGTTGTGTTCCTAGCAACCCTACGAAACCAAAAGACAAAAAAAAAAAAAAAAAAAAAAAAAGCATTAAGATTTTTTTTCCTGAAAAAAAAAAAAAAAAGTTGAAATACAGCAGTAAGTTTTATAACCATGAACAAAAAAGAATTAAAGATATCAACTATTCTAATTATTTCTCTTTTGATGTTGGTTATCCAACATGTTCTCAGGACCAAATAGAAAAAGGGCCAATCAAAATCAAATAAACCCATTTGCAAATCACAATTTCAAATACAACCCACTATAAGATTCCCCTTAAAACAACCATACATCCTCTGTATCCTGTCTCTTGTCTTTGTCTCTCTCTCACACTTGCTGGCAGATTTTTTTATTTTTTATTTTAACAAAAAAACTCAGCATTGTAATATAAAAAAGTGTCTATCCAATGGTGACACACAACATAAGAAAAGTGTTGCTTTTACTGGATTACTCTTAGCACTTGTATAAAACGTCAGTTTTCCTCAATAATGGCACAACACAATCTTTTTGAGACATTTTATCAAACACACATCATGCATTATTGTTGCAACCATTCCCTGCATATAATGTGATCAAAGAACTACCTAAAATTTCAACAATAACAGAATACCATAATACCTCCAAAACATAGTCAAATTAGAATTTCAACAATAACTGACTGTAATAATCAAGAGTACAGTGGAAACAAACAACACAATAGTCACAGTTCCAAAATCCAAAAAACAAAAAAACTTTCCAATTCCTTCAAAATCATCTATGTTTTGTATATGTAATCATAAGGATACGTTTTGACAATTCCATTAGTTACACATTGAAAAATAATAAACTCATATAAAACTCATATCCAGGAGATGCATAGACACGGGTCTTACCTGAGTCAAAGTCCGAGTCGCATGTTACAGGTTTTAGTTTTAGTTTTTAGAAAAAATTTCAGAGTTGGGTTTTTGAGGGAAGGAAAAGGGTAGAGAAGACTTTCAGAGTTGTGGGAGAGGAGGACCGATGGTGGTGTGAGTTGTGGTTGTGGAGAGAGAACTGATTGTAAAGAAGGGACGAGAGTATGGGTTTGAGAAAGGGGAGTGTAAATATTTAATAGAGAGAAATAAATTGCAAATGTGTAAAATTGTGGTGCGGTTAACAAAAAATATCAAAAGTATCTATTGACTCAAAAGTTACTTATTAATAAATGAAAAGGTATAATTGTTCATGTTTTTAAATGTATACATTTCTTTAATTTATGTAAATTTATGTAGAGCAGTTAATAAAAAGTTAAATGTTTTGACTATTAATTATTATATAGATATATAGATTTTACAATTATTTTTACAAGTACTAAGATAGTAGGTTGTAATCGGTGTATAATAAAAATGATATTTATGATAACTTATGGTGGTGTTGCACTAATCACAATCTTATCAGCTTAAATCATTTTAAACTAGAGGGACTAGAGCATAAGAAAAAAAAACTTTAAATAAGTATTTATATAGTATTATCAAGCTATCATTCAAGACATACATATAAAATCATTGTTTCTTAATACATTAATATGCAATCATCTTTTTCTTAAAAAAAAAAATAAAGATGCAATCATTTATTAACACAAAAAAAAAAGACACAAAACATCATTGTTTTTTAATGCATTATAATGCAATTATTTATAAAAAGAGAATTACTTTACCATTGTTTCTTAATATTTTGTTAACTTTTTTTGTTTAGTTTTTAAATAAAATTTGTTATATTTTGGGTCGAGGATTGGCTTAAATGTGTGTGTATATATATATATATTGAGCTAAAAATATACCTACTATTTTTTTTTTTCTTTAAGGTCAAGGGGCTTGGGCCCCTCTTGGGTCTGTCCCTGCCTTAGATGTTTTAAAAAATTATGTGGAATTTATTATGTCTGTAACATTCTTATTGTTTTTCATGGTCTACATATATTCATTTTTTTTAATATTGAAACCCTAAGAATAAACTTAATATAGTAAAATACATCACATTATAGATGAAAAACCACATGCTCCCTAATACTTGAGCCAAAATAATTTTAAATGTCAACTTTAGGTCACGTTAAGAAGCAAGTCTATTATTAACCATGTTTCCCCTATATTTCCTTTAAAAAAACTCGTATATATTCCATTAAAGATTTCGAGGAAAATAATGTTTGTGATATACCCATCTCTCTTCTTCTGAACAATTGTATGATACTGACTTAATTATGATGATCTATAATTCTATTCACTATAATTTCTATTGCAGCTGTTGTTGGGCAAGGATTTGTTGCTATGAACATTACCTTTCGTAACACAGCCGGACCACACAAGGGCCAAGCTGTGGCAGTCCTAAGTGGGGCTGACATGTCCGCATTTTATCAATGCAGTTTTGAAGGCTATCAAGACACATTACATACCCATTCTCTTAGGCAATTTTATAAAGAATGTGATATTTATGGTACAATTGATTTCATATTTGGCAATGCAGCGGTTGTCTTCCAAGATTGCAATATTTATCTACGACTTCCATTACATGGCCAGTACAATGTTATCACTGCGCAAGGCAAAACAGACCCAAATCAAAATACTGGGACTTCCATACATCTTTGTAGCATCAGAGCAGCTGAGGAATTAAATGGAACAGAAACATACCTAGGGAGGCCATGGAAGGAGTATTCAACAGCTGTTTATATACAATCTTTTATGGATAGCCTAATTAACTTTGAAGGTTGGCACACATGGAACGACACTGACTTTGCTATTAATACATTATATTATGGGGAATATGATAACAATGGGCCAGGATCAGACACTAGTAACCGGGTTACATGGCCTGGTTACCATGTCATGAATAGAGACGAGGCTAATGATTTTAATGTGTCGCATTTTATACAAGGAGATGAATGGTTGCCTGCAACAGGAGTGCCCTACACTGGTGGTTTACTATAAATTGTACTTTGAGATCGTTCACCATGTCTCTTTAATATTGTTCTTGGAGCTACTTTTCTAATGTCAATTAATGTATGGGCACAATTGTTTATCATTTCAATAATATCTAATCACAGTGATCTCTTTGCATCCAAGCAACATCTCTCTCTTCCATATTCTTTCTTTCTTTTTCACTTTTTTGGTCGAGACCATATTAAATCAGTAACCCCTTCAATATTTTAACAGCTTCATTTTGGGTTGAACAAGCATAAAGCAAATAATAATTCTAAAATCAACCATTTTCACAAAATATTTCATAACCATCAAGGTGGTAGATTATGAACGGTATATTTATATGGGTAATTAAGCAGTCTCATATACAAACTGGAACCTGTTGGTTTTCTATGGAAAGCATGGACCTGAACTCAAACTAGGATATGTTACATATTATTCCAGATTACCTTGGTTTTCTGGTTGGCAAAGGAACTATTTTCCTTTTTAATAAATAATGTTGCCCATGTCTGGTAACCCGTGGCACAAAGGAGGTGCATTTTCAATAATATCAATTCTATTTTGCATGTTTACTTTATTTATTTTTACTGTTATTAAATGAGTCAATTTTTTGTGATTGCTGCCCACCTAATTAGTAGGGCGGGGTTGGCCTATTTAAACCAAATATATATTGTTGACGAAAATCATTAACCCATGCTTAACAATAATTGTTAGATTATGTTTAACAAATATTGTCAAATTATGTTTAACAAACATTGTCCAAATTATATTTAACAAGAATTGTTAAATTATGTTTAACAAGAATTGTCAAATTCATCAAACATAGTTTCACTCATAGTTCTTTTGGCGTATGAGTTTTATTGATGTGAGTAGTGCCCATTCAAGATAATGTATCTCTTAATTACAATCCCTTGTTTCAAGGGAAGACCCTTTGATTCCAACCACCTCATCTTTGTACATAAGTTTATTTATTTTCGTGTTTAAGGGGATATGTATTTTAATTTATTTGTGGCTGCACCTAATAATTTATTTAGGTTGCCTAAATACCCTTGATAGTGATCAAGCCAATTCGTAGTTCTTAATTGGAGGTTTTCGATTTAAAATCCTCAAATATGATTTTGCCCAATTTAAATGATGGACATTTAAGTCAAATACTTTGTATTTAATTAAGCACGACTTAATCTTGTTTTTGGGTGAGATAATTGATTTTAATCTCAAGGATAAGTCAAGGACCATGTTTTTATATATGGAAATTGAACCAAGGATTCTCTCTTTGAGAAGTTGAATGTCCAAGCAATTTTCTTTTTCTTTCATTTGCTTTTTTGTAGGAATTTTAATGATATTTTGATTGAGGTTACCAAATTTAATTAAAGGAAAGAAAACTCCTTTGAAGCAATTTTATTTTTTATGAACATGTTTTAGGAATTGGGAATTGGAAATTTTCCTCAAATCAATTTTTATGGTCATTTTATTTTGTGAATTATTAACTCCAATCTTGATTAAGAAGTTAGGAGTTCCAAAGAATTAGTCATGTTGCAATTTGAAGGAATTAGAATCCTCACTTTATTTAAAATATTTTGGGAGTCAATGACTCCATTAATTTAGTAGAGTCAAGGACTCCATTAATCGAGTAGAGTCAAAGACTCCATTAAAATATAGTAGAGTCAAAGACTCCACTAAGATGTGGTAGAGTCAAGGACTCCATTAATTTTGTGTAGAGTCAAGGACTCCATTAAAATATGGTAGAGTTGAGAATTCCATTAATTGGGTAGAGTCAAGGACTCCAATTGAGAAGACATTGCTCCAAAACTTGAGTGAATTTTTATTTGGTAATTTTCAAATATAATTTACGAGTTAAGGACTCGCATCTAAAGTTTCATGTATGGAGTTAGGAACTCCTCATGAAACCCAATCCTATTTGTTTTACCAAACAAAAATTCAGATTTGAAGAAGAGGGAGAGAGAGATTTTGGTAGAATCAAGATGAGAGAATTTTTATTTGGTAATTTTTAAATAGGATTTACGAGTCAAAGACTCGTATCTAAAACTTCATGTACGAAGTTAGGAACTCCTCATCAAATCCAACCCTATTTATTTTACCAAACAAAAATTCAAATTTGAGGAAGAGGGAGAGAAAAAAGAGACTAATGAAATCCCATATACAAGCCTATGTTATGTATTCCTCCTCTGCTTAATATTGCTCTCTCTGTCCGTGCCTCTTGTTTTTTCTTCTCTCTTTTTGCTGTGTGCGTGCTTGCTGTATTCTCCTTTTGTACGTGTTTCTTTCTTTTTGTGCATACTTCTCCTTTTAGAGCATTCTCATCAGGCGTGTCAAATGCCAAATATTTTGCATTTGACACACCAAACATTACTATTTAAGTCTCATCAGGTGTTTTAAATGTTTCAAAAATTTGAAACATGCTATAGTACCGTCTTAAATATGAGACGGTACGGACAACAATGCCAAATTTTTTTTATTTGTTTATTCACTCCGACTCTCTCTCTCTCTCTCTCTCTCTCTCTCTCTCATCTTTTCTCTTTGCATCTGAGTTCGTTCTTTTCTCTCTACATCTGAGTTCTTCTCTCTTGCCAATCTCGCCGAAGCTGCCAATCTCGCCGAAGCTGCCGATCTCGCCAGAGCCGCCGATCTCGCCGGAGCCATAGTCATCCTCCACAACTCCCTCTTCACTCTCATTCTCTTCCTCTCTCATCCTCAAGCCACCTGAAGCCGATCTTGCCTAAAGCCACCTCAAGCTGCTGAAACTGATCTCGCCTGAAGCTGCCTGAAGCCGATCTCGCCGATGACGTCTCCCGCCTAAAGCTGATCTCGTCGCCTGAGCTGTGATTTTGTTTGATTTGGGATGAGTTTTGAGGTTTGTGAATGTGGTGGGTTGTGGGTTAGTTGTGGCAGTGGTATTATGGTTGTGGTGGCAATTTGGTGGTTGTGGTGGTGATTATTAGGTAGTTGTAGTTGTTTTTTTTTGGGTTGTTGTGGATTTTTTTTTTTTTTGTGTTTTTTTTTTTAAGGTGCCGTTGGTGGATGTGGGTTTGTGCTGGTGGTGACTGTCGGTGTTGTTGCGACAGTAGTTGTTGGTGGTCGTTGTTGCTGCAATGGTAGAGGAGTTGTTGTTATTGGAGGAGTTTAATATATTATTTTAATGTATAAAAGGGAAGAATAAAACATCTGATAAATAAAATATTATAAAATAATATGTTAAAATGATAAAATAAATTTTTAATGTGTCAAAATGATATATTTTTTTTTATGAGAAACGTGATGAAAATGCTCTTATTTTTCTCTTAACTGATCAATTCACGAGCCAAAACTATAAGGACAGTGCAGTACTGCACTAGCATTTTTCGGGGACCATTAATTTCTTTTTCTTTTTTTTTTCGGGTTAAAGGGACCATTAATTTCTTTCACGTGTCCATGCCATCACCTACTTTTCAACTTTTCAATTTTTTTATTATTATTTTTGTTCCTGCCATGGATACCTTTTCAGCCTTTATCACCCTTTCTTTTTATAATGGCAGAATAGTTTTTCACAATGCTCTGCCCACCTTTCCTTTAGCTTTTTTTTTCTCTTCTGAGTCCTTTCTTATAGGTAATGGCAGACTAGGTAGCTTTTCAGCCTCACTTATTATGATACTTTTTATGACACAGTTTTTTTAGTTTCAACATAGATACAACACTCGAAGTCGGCATAACTAAAACCTAGAAGGAAATAGGATTCCAAAACATAGCCAACGACAGCATTTCTAACCAGGGGCGGCTTAATGTATTTGGAGGCCTAAGGCGAAAATTGATCATCTTAATTTAAATGTAAAATTACTACTAATTAACATGAACTACATAGAATTTTTTTTTTTTTTTTTTTTTTTTTTTTGGAATTTTTAAGACAAAAAAAATTTGACAAATTTTTTTCATACTTGTTGATGTGGTAGATTGATAGTGGTAAGTAAAACAGTGGTGTTAGTGGTAGATTTAGATGAAAACTAGTAAAAGTTTGCTAATTAAACTCTTATTATTATTCTTTTTTTTTTTAGAAGTGCAAAATTCACAATATTTTTTACAACAAATCCTAGATTTTAAACTTTTTTTTGTTTTTTATTTGAAAATATCACTATAGCTATTTTTTTGCCATCAACAATAGGCTGTAACAACCTACTACTTAGCATTAGTTGTAAAAGTGTTGTGAAAAATATTGTGGACGACGTTGCATTTTTCTCTCTTTTTTTATTTGTTTTTCATCTAATAAAAAAAATTATTTTATTTATTGATTATAAATAATCCTATTGATTAAAATTTGGGGGTCTTTTTTTTACTTGGGGCCTTAGGCGGTCGCATTTCTTGCTCCACCATAGAGCCGGCCCTGTTTCTAACCAAAATGGAGTCGTATGTTATACTTTTTCATTTTAACATTTTAATTTATTTTTTCTTATACAGTTTTTTTTTTTTGGTTTCCCATCGTATTTTCTCAAAACTTTTAACCAGAAACTAATCACTGTTCACGATGGATGAGCTCATAATGGGGTAAATCGCTGGCTCAAGAAGTTTTTTCAAATTACTAGTGCCCAGACTTGAACTAGGGAGCTCCTAGTCAAACCCAAGATAGTTACTTTGAGATCAAGTGCCCAACCACTTGGCCAACCCCACAGGGTTTCTTATACAGTTTTTAAAGCCTCAAATTTTTTTTTTTCTAGGTATAATCATATTTCAACATTCTTTCAATAAGTAAACAATAGGCAGTGAGGGAAAAACTGCATCTAAAATCTAAATACATCTAAAGAAATATTCAAATTGAGAGCTATCCAAAGTCAGATTAACTATGAGTTATATTTAAATTCAAGTGACATAAACTGAATAATGTAACGTACATGACCTAGAGGCTAGAGCTTGAGTTTATCTAAACCTCGTATCTTTGTATGTCAGAAAAAATTATATACAACAAGATAAACACCTTATTGGAACAATAACTTTTAAAAAAAAAATCTTTATAAAATAACCAACGTTTAAAATAATAAACAAAAACAAAAATGGAATAAAGAATTTATATTCCTCAAAAAACTGTCGCACTACTAATACTCAATTTTTTTTTTTTTTTTGAGAATCACTAATACCCAACTTAAAGTAACAAAAATGCATGGAGATAATGATTTTCTAACTAAGATTCCTTTCCGAAAAATCTCTAATAATTGACCACTTGGATTATATTTCTAAGGATGGTTTTTCAATTCAAAATGCTTGTGCAACATGTGCATATATAAAAGAAATGTAGGATCAGAGATGGAGCTAGAAATTTTCCCTTTGCGGAGGGAGGGAACTCTAGAATCAAAATAATATTGTATGACACAATATCAAAAAATGATATACACGCATACACATACACTCCTATGTAGTTATGTATATATTTGCTATTTTGTTTGAAAACGTGATCACAATTTAAAAAAAAAAAAAAAAATTTGTGAGAGAACTAACTAAAATTTATAGAAAAATTCTTTGTTCAATAACTTTTTTTTTTCGATGTTTAACTTGATAAATTTATATGTATATATATAGTGATTTTTTCATATAAAATTGAATAAGTCACATATTATTAATTAAGTAGTTGAAATATTTGTAAGTTTTATATAAAAAATTGAATTTAAATTGATCACTTATGTTATATTTGAATTTTTTTTTTAGTTTTATTTATGTCTTAATTATGTGATAATTTTTGCTCTAATGAAACCTATAAACTTTTAAGCATTTGAAATTTTACTTCAAAGAAATAATTTCATTTATGACTCACAATACTAACAAATTTGTGGAATACACTAGATACCTAGTGTAGGGTTAAGGGCCTAAATCATATACTGGGTCTTGGGTCTGAGTTGAGAACGTGAATGGTCCGAGGAGGAATAAATAGTTATGGGTGATTCCAGTTTAGAGTCTCATAAGTAAGGAAGGAGTGGAAGGTGGTCCGAGGAGGAATTTCTCCTCGGGTATGATAAATACAGCTCAAATATGTATTCCAACAATCAGAGTGACCTTCCAAGAAACTCCAGTGATAGGGACGTGCATCATGAACATATGAGAAGGAGGGGAACCCAAAAATATCTAAAAAAAAGCTGATGTCACCACATTGAATGCATTGCAGCTACTTTTCTGGCCGCATTTATGTGAAGAAGACTCCTGAACAGTATTACCTTGACTACCACAACTCACAGAAAGCCAAAGAGGGTGTTTAATGAGATAGGTACTTAAGTAAAGACTCAAATGATCAACAAGTGTATGATTAAGATGGTCCAAAGGAAGCTATATAATGTAAGAGACCCTCTATGAGGAAAGGAGGGGGGAATGGAGAGAGAAAAACACAGTAACAATCAAAGTTGTATTTATAATTTGTTTAATTGATTTATATGAAAACTTACCTCCTCAGACAGTGAATTCATTCAACTCTATGTTCCTTGTTCTTGCTTGATCATCCTCTAAATCCATACTAGCCATTGTAAAATTCATTAGGATCTAGTTTTTTGACTCACTCTCTACAAATTTATTGTACTGGGCTTACTGGGCTAATATCTCATACATTTTAGGCTTGGGCTACAAAACGTGTCCTTACACCTAGCATATAAAATAATTGACCCACAAATAACAAAGCAATACACCAATTATGAATCATTATATTTTAAGAAACTATCACTCTAACGAAAATTTCAAAAAACTTGATTTTCTTTACAATTGACATCTTATGTAACCTTTTGCTCTTCCTTATTACAAATATCAAAAGACCAAGTACTTGAAATATATGAAAATAAAAAATAAAAAATACTTGTCTAAGCATATTGATACATGATTCAAAAAGTGCATTGTTGAAACTAGGTTGACAAAACTTAAAACTCATTAGACAGTATTTTATTACTCATACCATATAGGTATTTTATTTTAGAGTTTGACAATTAATTTTATTTAATTTGGCCACATGCCTTAAATATAATTGTATTCACTAAAGAATAATCATGTATTATTCTCACAAAAATAATGAATTTGGGTAGGGTTTTTAAATTTTTTATACCATTTGTATACTTTATTAGTAATCTCATTGTTATTTTTATTTTTATATGAGAAACTATAATTTTGTAACTTATTTATTTCCATAAAAGATGAGTTTTTTTAGGGGGCCAATTGATATTTTTTAGGAGACTAAACTATTAAAAATTTAAATTTTAACAAAATAACATATAAAAAATAAAAAATTTGGCGCCCGGGGGGGGGGGCGGATGCCCTTGGGTCCATTATTATGATTTGAGATTATATAAAATCTCACCAACAGATAATGGGAATAAAATAAAAACTACGCCTAAGAGAAGAATACTATAGATTTATGTGGTTTAATAATAACCTACCTTTATTAATAATGATTAAAAAAAACCTAAGAAATTAGAGAAATTACCACCAAAAAAAAAAAACATTATTAGAAAAATCAATCCTAAATTCACACAAAATCCTCTATGTGAATTTACAAACATTTTAGCTTAAAGATAACGAAAGAGGCCAAATATGAAATATGCATAACACTCCAAGTTGGCAAGAGTTATTATGGTACACGACTTAAACTTAGAAGGGATAGGATTCCAAAACATAGCCAACGTCAACATTTCTCATCAAAATAGAGTCTTTTTTTAAAAAAAATTTTAATTTTAGTTAAAATTTATAAAGTCTCATTTCTTCCCCCCAAGTATAACCATTTTTTAACTAGCATTCAACAAGTAAACAATAAGCAAGGAGAGAAAAACTGTATCCAAAGTGAGGCTAAGTATGATTTATTTAAGCCACATGATCAACAGATTAATGTAATGCACATGATCTAGAGTCTAGAGCTTGAGTTTATCCAAACATCGAATCTTTGTATGCCAGAAAAAATCATATACAACAAGACAAATACCGTATTGGAACGCTAACATTTAAATAAATAACAAAATGTACAGACTGAGATAAACACGCTTTTGAGCACATGTATGCATGATTGTATTCTCTATATAAGACTGGCCTGCTACACCTATTTTGCAAACATATTTCTATGACAATGGCTTCCAAACTCTCCCCATTGTGCAACACTTTTCTCCTATTCATGCTCTTCTCCTGCTCTCCATCTCTTGCTAGCTCCTCTACTTCCCCAAGTACCATTTGCAACTCCACACCCCACCCATCATTCTGCAAATCCAACTTACCACCACATGAGCTCAGCACCATTCATGACTATGGCTGGTACTTCCTGCACCAGTCCTTATCATCAGCAAAAGACTTTCTTTCGCTAGTCAAATCATACCCAATATTCCATTCCTCATATTCTAAACCAACCGTTCATGCCCTCAAAGATTGTCAACTTTTAGCTGACTTGAATGTGGATTTCTTGTCAAAAACTTTTCAAACTATTAGCTCCACAAAAAGTCTAAATAGCATGCAAACCAAGGATTTGCATACATTGCTTAGTGCCACTTTGACAAACCAAGAAACATGTTCTGATGGCCTGCAAGAGTTAACATCTGAGTTAGACTCTAGCCTTAAAAATGGTCTCTTGGGTCCTCTCTCTAATGGAACTAAGCTTCATAGCATATCACTTGCTCTTTTTAAGCATGGTTGGGTTCCAAAGATAAATCCAGAGAGTTTCCCATGGCCAACAGAAAAAAAGCACATAATGTTTCCCAATATGGAAAAGATAATGAAGGGTCTTTTGCCTTTAAAATTGTCCATATCTGGAAGAAGGTTGCTTCAAACAACTTTTGGCAATGTATTGGCGAGCCAAACGGTGTTTGTGAACCCAGATGGTAGTGGAGACTTCACCACTATCAATGATGCTGTGGCTGCTGCACCAGAAAAGACTGATATTAGTGATGGATACTTTGTCATTTACATTGCAGCTGGGGTTTATAATGAGTATGTTTCCGTCGACTCTAACAAGCACTATTTGATGATGATTGGGGAAGGTATTGGCCGGACTGTGATCACAGGCGATCACAATTATGTCGATGGTTCGAGTACATTCGATTCTGCAACATTTGGTAAGCTACAATATAGTAACTTTGGGTAATGTTATATGTTTTTTGGGTCATTCTATGGTACATATTATTTATTATTATTTTATAGGTATCTTATGTACAAAATCTTAATTAACTATTGATTTATTATTACAAAAAAATATTAAATAAGAATATCTTATATTAACATTTAATATTGTATCTTTTATATATATATATATATATATATATATATATAAAGAGATTAGATAGACATGATAACCTCTAAAAATGTCGAATATTGTATGTCATAGTTATCTTAAATTCTAGTGTCCGGTTAATGTGTACCCTAAGGATATAAATAAAGTCATCTATTTTTGAAAACATTTTCTTAGAATTTGAAAAAACTGTCAATACTTTTTTAATTCTCGAGAAATTTTTTTTCAAAAATGAAAATTATTGTGTGCCCTTAGGGCACACATTAGCAAAATCCTAAATTCTATTAAGATTTTCTAAAAACTAATATGGTTGATTGGACGGAAATTAAGTATAGCTCCTAAATGAAAAATATTATATTTTTCAATAAAATTTAAACATATATTTACATGGATCAATAAAATACAAACTATATTATCTTTTTAAAGGATAATAAAATTTAATTCAACTATATGTTTAAATCTAATTGAAGAAACTAGTGTATTATACTTTAAAAACTGTACCTAAATTTTATCCTTGGTGATAAAACCCATCTCTCTTCCTTTGAACAATTTTATTATACTAACTTAATTATGATGGTCTATAATTTTATACACAATAATTTCCATTGCAGCTGTAGTTGGGCAAGGGTTTGTTGCTAAGGAAATAACCTTTCGTAACACAGCCGGACCAAGCAAGTACCAAGCTGTGGCTGTACGAAATGGGGCTGACCTGTCCACATTTTATAAATGCAGTTTTGAAGGCTATCAAGACACATTATATACCCATTCTCTTAGGCAATTTTATAAAGAATGTGATATTTATGGTACAATTGATTTCATATTTGGCAATGCAGCAGTTGTGTTCCAAGATTGCAACATTTATCTACGACTTCCATTACATGGCCAGTACAATGTTATCACTGCGCAAGGCAAAACAGATCCAAATCAAAATACTGGGACTTCCATACATCTTTGTAGCATTAGAGCAGCTGAGGAATTAAATGGAACAGAAACATATCTAGGAAGGCCATGGAAGGAGTATTCAACAACTGTTTATATACAATCTTTTATGGATAACCTAATTAATCCTTTAGGTTGGCACACATGGAATGACACTGACTTTGCTCTTGATACATTATATTATGGGGAATATGATAACACGGGGCCAGGATCAGACACTAGCAGCCGAGTTACATGGCCTGGTTACCATGTCATGAATGAAGATGAGGCGAATCAGTTCACTGTTTGCAATTTTATTCAAGGAGATGAATGGTTGCCTGCAACACAAGGGCCTTACACTTGTGGTTTAGTATAAGTTGCAGTTTGAGATCCTTCAATATCTCTCTTTAATATTGTACTTGTAGCTACTTTTCTATTATCATTTCAATAATATCCGATCCTAGATTTGGATGGTGTACTCAAAGCAACTTTCATCTCTAGCTACCATATTCTTTCTTCTTGCTTTTTCAGTTTTTGGTGGAGACCAGATTAAATCAATAAGCCCTTCAATACTTTAATAACTTCTTTTTGGGTTAAGCGATCATCAAGCACTTAATAATTCTACAGTCAAATAATTTTTATAAATATCTCATAGATGTTGAAATGATAAGTTGTAGATGGTAAATAATAAAATGATGTTAATGGTGGATTAAGATGAAAATCAATGAAAAATTACTATAAAACTACCGTTAGACATACTTGGAACTATTTTTATGAGTTTCTCTGTGAGTTTTAAGTGTGTAGAGGCACACTTATTTCAACATATATATGGGGTAAGAAGTTTCAGTGTAAATTGGAGCCTCTTGGTTTTCTCTATGGAACCATTCTTCTAGGTACACAAATAATTTTACAAAAGATTTAATACCTACTTAGGTTGCAAGTTGTTAATAGTAAGTAAAAAGTAATGTCAATTATGGGTATAATGAGAATCTATAAAAATTAGCCAACTCAACCGTTGTGAAAAATATTATGTAAATTATTGTATTCCTAACATTATTCTTCTTTGGAAAGCGTAGGCCCTGGAGGCCCTATGCTCAACAAGGATACTTAATATTATAAAAGATTACCTCGCTTCTGGTCGGCAAATATATATTCTCTTTTTTCCTCTTTAACAAATAATTTTGCCCATGTCTAGTTACCTGTGACAGGAAAAAAAAAAAAAAAAAAAGTGCCTCAGCTTTTTAAATAATATTGATTCTATTGTGCACTTTTTCTTCATTTATTTGTATTGTTATTTATTAATTCAATAAAAGGAACAAAAGAAAAGGACCTTAAAGGTATTGACTAGGCCGTAATTGTATTAGAAAACTGCTAAGCCCTAATGTATCTAGGTTGCTACTGTTAGTTTAAAGAATTAATATTAAAATTTTGATAATTAATTTTAGGATCATAACCCACATAATCATAGATTTTAATAAGAAGAAACCACCGCACACTCTTAACATAATAAGTAGGAAAACAAAGACTAAACTTTTTTTTTTAGAGAATTTCAACATATGGCGTCCACTTCTGATGATAGCTCTTTATCATCAGACTAAAACACCAATCGGTTTTTGGTGTAAGCGGGGATTGAATCTTAGATCTCTTATTTAATTATCAGAGACTTTATTAGTTGAACTAACTGAAACCCACCAAAGATTGAACTTTAAGTATTCAGGAAGGAGTTAACCATGATTTTTAGAGATTTTTCATTTTTTTTTTTTTAAAACCTGCAAAATGCTAAACAGCTAAAGTAGCAGAATTAAACCACTACCATGAATTCCAATCCTATGGTTTGCACATTTTGATGGAGCCTAAAAAAATAAAATATAAAAAATCATAAAATCTCCCAAAATTTTGATTTTTCTTAGAAGGGCATTGTATAATTCAAAACCTGTGGGCTCTGATAATTTCTACGGCACCTTCTCATTGGCTTTAAACTCTGTTAGGGTAATATTTTATGTAATTGGCTAATCTTTTGACAAAATGCATTTTACTTGTAATTGGGTAGATCTAAATTGGTTTTAATACATCAAGAAATATATTGTTCAAGAATATCAAGTGTTCGTATTAAAGGACATGAAGATTGATCCAAGAAATAAGTAAATAAAAGTTGATCATTAAGTCTCGATAGATAGCTTGATAGGCGACTACAATCGAGACTTACTATGAAGCTCAATAGATGGCTCGACACATCCTCAATCTATCGAGAATTACGATTTCAAAATTTTTAGGTTTGAAATTTGGCCCAGACTTATGTATTTTTTTTAGGGTTTCTTTTCTCACAACCCTAAACATATATAAGGCTTATTTTAAGAGCCGTCGCATATGGATACTGAGACTAAGAGATTTATTTTCTCTGTGAGAAGCTACTGCGTTTATACGCCATAAGGTTTTGTAACCAAGTGTTTCTTGATCTTCACTGTTGATGAAGTGAATAACTTTACAACTAACAACATCATTCAAGTTATTGGAATTAGTCACGTACTAGGATCCATGCAAAGGGTTAGTCACAAATTAGAGATTTGTATATCAAGGGAAAAAATGCTACTACAAGATCGAGTTCAATTAAGTATTGAAGCGAAGGTTCAACTGTAGGTTGGTATTTTGAGATAAGCTAGGGTAGTAGTAAGATTTCTTATACTTGTAACCGTTTGATTATTGATTAGTGGATTTTTGGGAGTAGTGACCTTAAATTCACCCGGTGTAGTTTTTGCCTTGCGAGAGGTTTTCCCCATTTGTCAACAAATCACCGTGTCAATTTATTTTTTGCTGCATTTAGTTTATTTAGTAATTTGTTGATGCCTTCACGATTTGCATGCAATTGAATCTAATTAATCTTGGGTAATTGAATTAATTAATTAGGGTTAAACTATCTTAACCCAACAAACTTTGCCAATGGTTTTTGCTTGTTACTTTGTCCAGCAGCCTTCAATCCTCGGGTTTCCATCAATGACACAAGATTGTTCTCTTTCTTTATGATCTGTTTCGATTGAGGAGGAGAGAGGGAGAGTGGAGTAGAATTGGCATAATGATTTTCCTTGTTACTTTCTCCACTGACCTATAGTCATCATGCAACTTATAATTTTTAGCTATTTCAACACCCATTGGCATTTTGGGATTGTAGACAAAGATTCCATTAATTATCTTTTGCCAGCAAGTTAGCTGAGTACTTCTTTGATGAGTGTGTGCAAAAATGTGTGTCAGAAAATTTCCACCCCTATCTTGATATAGCATTTGCGGAATTTAGCCTCAAACCAATTTTTTTTTTTTTTACTTTCAAAAAAAGAATAATGTGTCAACATTCACAAACTGTTGTGTTTGTTCCTTTCACAATTACAGCATGCTAAGACGTGCGAAATGCTTTAAGGAAAAAATAGTGAAGTTCCATTCCGCAAAGAAGACTGTAAAACCTTAAATGACATATGCAAATCTCAACTAAATGCAGTCTTTATAGAAACAATGAAATGTGGATCCTGCTTCAACATTCCACTTCATGTGGATCGTAGTTTCATGGCATACAAAAAGCATGATATGTGTTAACCTAATTTTGAATATTGTATCATATATATACCACTTCTTCGGTGAAGACATAAAACATTCACAAAAAAGCACATGCCAGTTTCATGTCCCTAGGTGTCAGATCAAATTAATCCTTCCGAACATCAAACCATTCATCTTCATCCTTATTAGGTTTAGGATATTCTGTTTGCGAAGGCTCTTGACCCCATTCATCAACTTCTTTAGAGGGTAGACTGGTAGAGGGTTTTCTTCATCATAGTTCAAGTAATCCTTCTGTGTAGGGTTCTTATTGACGAGCTCCTGTTTTCAAGGGAGAGCACAACCCTGATAAGAATTGTAGTCTGCACAATGCCATAAGAGCATGTTCCAGTGGGGGTCCTGCCAAAAATTAACCCCCAAAAAAAAAAAAAAAAAAAAAAAAAAACCACTAGGCATTAGCAATGTAAATAACTAACTCCTGTATATGTTGGTATGAAAGCTCAATCAATTCAATTACTTGATGAGATGGAAAATACAACACGTGTAAGTTTATAACATCAGATTTTGGTCTTAAATCATATCAAAATTTTTTGACATGTTCATGAATACCATTCTTTTAACTATCCACATTGCTATTCTACCTAAAGAAATCTTGATTCTCCATTGGTTTTGAAAAGGGGGTAAAAAAAAACCATTTAAACCTTTTCTTTTTAATTAACACAAAAAGTAGATGAGGGTTGCAAGAATAGTACTCCTCTTAAGAGTCATTTCCTAGCTCATTGGTAGGAAGTGCTGCAAACAACAGAGCAGTAGAATAAGCAGCACATTCAGGGCATGCCATGTCCATAATTAATTTATTCACTCAGATTGAAACTTGTTATATAATTCTAAATGAAATATCAGTAAAGCCTTTTGCAAAATTACATATCAATTATAAATGATATTGAAATGTCATGGGAATTTCGAAGGCAGCACCCAGATTGGATTTTCAAGTTGATAATTGAAGGTAAATTGCTGGATGAAACTCCATTAAACATGTTAATATATGGTACTCATCAATAATGTCAGTTATATTTTGTACTTCTACAAGGCTCTTGGCTAGAGGACATTGACTGTTACCATCAGGTTTTGTTCAAAGTAATGTGTGGGTTTCCTTAAATTTGCCTCATCTCAAAAAACAACTTGCATTTTAGAAAAGGCATTACCTTGTTGATGATGTGCAGTGTGGATTCCCAATTATGACCAACAAAGATATAGCACAAGTTACAACCACATTAAACCTTCTTGGATTGCGAGAAAAACCCAAACAATACACTCTCATTTATATAATATTTAAAAACTGAACAGTAGTATTTATTCTTATCACACTCTTGTTAAGTCACATCAGTATAACATTTTAGTTCATAGTTCGGTTCATTCACATTTCAGTTTGTTCAATGACTTTGGTCCTGTTCAGTGCATTTCAGTCCACTTAGGTCCATTTCGGTCTATTCAATCCGTATCGGTCCATTCATTCCGTGTCAGTCTACTTCAGTCTGTTTTGTTCACTTTGGTCAATTTCAGTCCACTTTAATAATACATTGAGAAGAGTGGTTTGTATAGAAAGAGTATCCACTTCATTGACAATTATTTCACATTCTCAGTATAATGTTGATAGGCTTTTGATAAAATTTCATTTTTCTTATGTTATTAAAGTCTTATATTTTTTTTCCTAATGTAAGCGATATATTTACTTATATTTGCTTTTCTTTTTAGGTCATTTAAGATATATAGAGGATGAATAATTTGTAAATAGTATTAGAAACAAATTCCAACTGCACATTATATTATTTACAAAATATCTCACCTTATATAATAATTGAATGAAAAATGTATTATATTTTCTTGAAGAAAAAGAAGAATAAACTTAACAAATTTTACATTTTCACTTAACAAATATAGATAACTTAATTTAAAAATTTTAATATAATTTATTAATTATATTTTGTTAAAAAATAATCGCATCTTTTTAAGAATAATCTACTAACACTTAAAATTCTCTTATACTATTTTTATTTTTCATATTTGTATCTAATTACAAACCAGACAGTAGATAAGATATAATAATGACTTTCTTCTCTTTTCCTTGTAATTGTTCAACACTTCCAACCTTGATATCTGTCATCTCCAAGTTTTCGAGGGTGATCTTTAGTTTACACTTTCTGCCTATAAATAAATAAATAAATAAAATAATCTCCTAAAAAATTAATTTTACATAGAAGGCCTGTGTCAAACTGTTTAATGAAAGTATGAAACGGAAATTCATTGAAGCATAAAACTCTCAAAACCAAAGGGCATTTTCGGAATTCCATCCTCTAGAGAAAAAAAAAGATCTCTCCCGCCACTCAACTATATTTATAACTGTTTTACCAGACTCCCAACACCAACAAAACAAACCAAACTCCAAACCCCTCTCCAAAATCAATCAACTGTCTCCCTAAAGACTCCCCCGAAACTCCCAACCATGATCACCACCATGGCTCTGCAGCTCATTGTTCTCGCTCTCAGTGTCACCTCCACGCTCCTCCTCACCGTGGCGGCCCCACCACCACCACCGCAGCCATTGCCACCGCCTTCAGGTTGCTCCGACGAGCTTGTTCTGTTCTCGCCATGCCTGCCCTATGTCTCGACTCCGCCAAACAACCTCTCCAACACTGCCTCCGACAGCTGCTGTGATGCCTTCTCCTCGGCTTTAAACTCTAACAATGGTGTTTGCCTCTGTTACCTTGTCCGGCAGCCTTCAATCCTCGGGTTTCCTGTCAATGACACAAGGGTTCTCTCTCTTTCTTCGGTTTGTCCCATTGGAGAAGACAACAACAGTTCCATAAAGATTGGATCTTTGGAGTCACTTTGCTCAGGTACAAAAAGCCAAACCCAGTTCTTGGTTTCTTGAAGTCTTGAGCTTTTCTTGTTTAAACTTAGTTTCCACGGATTATTTTTGGGTGTAATTAGGATAAAGTTAGAATCTTTATAATGGGGTTTTGCAACTCTGTTCCTTTTCTCTTTGCTTTATATTTTTTTTCCTAGAAAGAAAATCAAAGATTAAACAATGGATTAATTGAATTCTACTTTTGGTCTATATTGAAACAGGGTCATCAGCATTGCCTCCTCTGCGGAGCACAACAAATACCTCAGTAGTTACAAATCATTCTGCTTCTGGTAACTAGGCAGAGTGGTCTTTTACTCTTACAAACTACTATTTTTAGAAATTTACATTTCCCTTAATGCACGGTTATATTTGGATCACCAATTTTCCATTTCTTTGAACGATTTAATTATACTCTTTTTTAAATCTTAGCAACTCATGCAAGTATTAATCAGAAATTAGATTTTAGGGTATATTTTTAATGCTTCATTTGCTATGAGATAGTGTCAACTTATTAGAGAATCAAGTTTTGAATTTCCTTATAAGGCAGGAGCCTTGGTGGTTAGTAGAAACATGGTATGATCTCTCAGGTTTCGAATCCCTTTATTGCAGGTCTTAATGATGTTCATTCTCCACCAAATCAGTTTGCTAAGACACCACCCACACAACAGAACTCATCACTAGAACCGGCTAGAATTTCATCGGCCACAACCATAAAACAACTTTGTAGCAGCTACAGTTGCTTCGCATCCGGCATAGTGATTCTCCTTGTTCCCATCTCCATTCATCTATACTCATCATGCAACTTATAATTAGCTCTTTCAGCACCCATTTCCATGGTGGGATTGTAGACAGATTCCTTTAATTACTGTTACCCAGCAAATTAGACATGTACTTTGATATGAGTGTGTGCATAAATGTGTATTCTCACTTGTCAGAAAATTTCTACCCCTATATTGGCACTACTGGAATTTAACCATAATTCATTGTGTTGTAAAGCCCAAACAAAGAACAATATGTCAATATTCACAAACTTTGTTTTTCCTCCTTTCACAATTACAGCATATGCTAAAAAGTGCAGAATGCTTTAAGGCAAAGAGAGTGAAGCTCCATTCAGCAAAGAAGACTATATACGCTTAAATGACACATGCAAATCTCAACTAAATGCAGTCTTAATAGAACAATGTAACATGGATCCCGCTTCAACATTCAACTGCATGTGGATCATAGTTTCCTTGCATACAAAAATCAAGATATGTGTGAACCTAATTTTGAATATATATATATATATATATATATATATATATATATTCACACACCACTTCTTAAGTGAAGATATAAAACACTTCCAAAAAAAAACAAACAAACAAACAAACAAACAAACCAAACCAAACCAAACCAAAAAAGCACATGCCAGTTTCCTCATGTCCTTAGATGTTGAGCAAATTTAATTCTTCCAACCATAAGACCATTCATCTTCATCCTTATCAGGTTTATTAGGATATTTTGCTTGCAAAGATTCTTGACCTCATAAATAATGTAAAAAACATGGTGCCAGTTTTGCTACCTGCCTCTATTGCTAATGGTTCAGCAGTTGAACTATAACTACCAGGTCTAACCAGACAAGACAAAATTTGAAGAGCACTCAACTAGACCATATTCCAGGTGGAGAGATTCCTAACAATTCAAAGTGTATACCTACACACTGCATAAGCAACATTGATATAAACTTAGTTCGATAAATATACCTGTGTGTGTACAGAATAATTATATGGATCTGATAGAGATGCAATCTTTTAGAGGACACCTTTTTTATTATTATTATAATTCAATTGTTACTAAACTAGAAGACTCGTGTAGATGACACTGTTATCATTAGGTTTTGTTAATAGTAATGTGTGGGCTTATATCAGACTCAATTAATAAAAAATAACAGCTTACAATAGAAAAGAAATTACCTGTTGATGGTTTATAGTTTGTACATTTGGATGGAACTATAAAAAAGAATCTCTCCCAGAAAATTAATTTCTTATTGAAGGGCCTGTGTCAAACTGTTTAATGAAGCGGAAATTGAAGCGTATAACTCAAAACCATAGGGCATTTTCGGACTTCCATCCTTTAAACAAACAGAACTCTCCCGCCACTCAACTATATTTTTAACTGTTTACCAGGCACCAAAATTTTCCTTATACCACCAACAAAGAAAACCAAATCCTTCTCTCCAACATCACTCTACAGTCTCTCTAAAGACCCCCCATAACCCCCAACCATGACTCTGCAGCTCGTTGTTCTTGCTCTCGATCGGTGTCACCTCCATGCTCCTCCTCATCATGGCGGCCCCACCACCACCACCACTGCCACCGGCTTCAAGCTGCACTGACGAGCTTGTTCTGTTCTCACCATGCCTGCCCTACGTCTTGTCTCCGCCAAACACGGCCTCCGTCACTGCTGCGATGCCTTCTCCTCGGCTTTAAACTCTAACAATGGTGTCTGCCTCTGTCACCTTGTTCGGCAGCCTTCAATCCTCAGGTTTCCGGTCAATAACACTAGAGTCCTCTCTCTTTCTTCGGTTTGTTCCACTGGAGAAGACAACAACAGTTCCATAAAGATTGGATCTTTGGAGTCACTTTGCTCAGGCTCAAAAAGCCAAACCCAGTTCTTGGTTTCTTGAAGTTTTGAGCTTTTCTTGGTGAAACTTAGTTTCCATGGATTTTTTTGGGTATAACTAGGATAATGATACTCTGTTCATTTTCTCTTTGCTTTATCATTTTTTTTTTTCCGGGAAAGAAAATCAATGATTAGATAATGGACTAATCGAATTATACTTTCTCTCTTTTATTGAAACCGGGTCACCAGCATTGCCTCCCCTCCAGAGCACAACAATTTCCGGGCTTACAAATCCTTCTGGTTCGGGTAACTAAGCAGAGTAGTGTTTTACTCTTAGGCACTACTATTTTGATATTAACATTTTTCTTATTGAACTGTTATATTTGGATCACCAATTTTTCATTTCTTCAATGAATAATTTAATTCCTTTTTTTTCAAAAAAACAATTAGCAATATATTCAAGTATTAATCAGAATTTAGTTTTAAGAGTATATTATTTATGCTTAAAGTTTTCTAAGATATATAGTGTCAATTTATTGGAGAATAGAGTGAAAAACTTGTTTTCACAACACGGATTAAGTAAACTGTAGGGGCGTAGGCCATATATAGACTAGTGGCTAATTAATTGTCTTATATACTTAGTTAAAAATGTTAGGGAATTTATATATATATATATATATATATATATATATATATATATATATATAATAAAAAACTTCGAATAGAATGATTTAATATTAAATATAATCAATTTTTTAGTTAATAAACCTTTTTTTTTTTTTTTGAGGAACATAAAGTTTGTAGGGGTAAGGACCGCCCAAGATCATATATTGGGTATTGAGCTTTGTTCAAGGATATTGATAAGTCCGAGAATAAGCAAATAGTTATTAGAGATTTTCAGTTAAAGTCTCATAAGTGAGAAACGAATGGAAGGTAGTCCAAGGAGGAGCTCTTCCTCGGATATAATGAATGTAGCCCAAGTATGTATTCCAGCAACTAGGGTAACCCTCCAAGAAACTCAAGTGATAGGGATGTGTCTCATGAACGTGCAAAAATGAAGGGAACTCAAAAATATCTAAGAGAAAGCTACTATTACCGCATTAAATGCACTACAGCTATTTTTCTGGCCACATTTATGTGGAGAAGACCTCTGAACAATGCTGCATTGGCTAACGCAACTCACAAAAAGCCAAAGAGGGCGTTTGATGGGACGAGTACTCAAGTAAGGGCTCAGATGATCAACAAGGGTAAGATCAAGATGGCCCAAAGGGGGCTATATAATGTGAGAGACCCTCCATGAGAAGGGGATCGAAAAGGAGAGGGAAGAAACATTATAGTAATCTAGAACTAGACTTGTAGCAAAGCTTAGAGAATAATATTTAAGAATCAGTCTCCTCAGACTTGGTCAGGGACATTTTTCTTTAGTAAACTTCTATTATTTTCTCTCTTTGTCATCAAAATCTATTGGTATGTTATCTTTCTCTCTTTGTCATCAAAATATATTGGTTTGTTATCTGATTCACTAAAGCTCAATTTTTCAACCCATTCTCTACAAATTTATTGTTTAGGGCTTTTTTGGGCTTAAGTCCATATACCCGTTGGGCTAGAAGCTTAAATCAAGTCCTTACAAAGTTAATCAAACTAATTTGGAATATACATTTCCCTTCATGCATAATTATAGTATCACCAGTTTGCCATTAGTTCGAATGAATTTTTATTTTTTTATTTTTTAAATCTTAGGTGTTGTTTGGATGAGTGAGTTTTGAGTGATATGATTTTGTTTTCATCATCCAAAATTTGTGGGACCCACGGAAAATTTTTTGTTTGGACACCATCACTCATATTTGGTCATCCGGTTTTGGTGATCCTATCACTCAAAAAACTGAGTGATGAAGACCAAAAATGAAAACACATTTTCCTTATTTTCAAGACTCATCACCCATGACTCAGTGGCAGTTTCGTAATAAGTTGTCTCAGTGGGGCCCATTCAACCAGTGAATTGTCCCATCTATCTGACCGTTGGAGCTTGCTTCCCTGTTACTTTGCATTTGTCCGAAAATTTTTTCCTAAAAAATTTCCCTCTCCTCACTTCCCTCTTCTCACTTCCCTCTCATTTTCACTTCCATCCTCACATCCCAACGAGGTAGCTCCATGGCACCACAGTCCGTGTTCGAAGACTGAACGAGGCCTGAGAAGATCGTCCGTGTTTGAAGAACAACGCCTCATTGAAGCTCTGAACCAGGCCGGAATCTTCACCGGCGAGTGTAGCTCTCTGTCACCGTGTCCATATTTCTCTCTCCCTTTCCCAGGTGCGATATTATCTCCCAGTAGCTGCTGCAACACAGTGCAGCAGCTATTTGTTGCAGCCCCTACACTGGTGTTGCAGCAGCTAGTAGCTGCCACACCAGTACTAGCTGTTGACATTTTTTTTTTTTTTTTTTTTTTTTGGTTTTGTATGGGAGGTTTTAAAAATTTACTTGATAAAGGAAATTTCCTTGACTTTGCTTTGTACACCAAATTTATCACCATTTCTTTTTTCTTTTTTGTCGGTTGAATGAAACTTAGTGTCTAAATGCAATAAAATTTGTGTCCTATTTCCAAACTGGACTTGAACAATCAATGCAAAACGTCCCAATCTAGTACCATTGATTATAATTGAATACCTATGAATTAGTTCAAAGTTGGTGTACGTTTTTTACAACCTTTAGGGACTGTTTTCGTGATTTTCAGTGAATGATTTGCAGTGAGATTCTTGGGTTGTTTTTCTGGGTATTTTGGCCCTGTTTCTGGTGGTGTTCACAGTGGGTTTGCCGAGCCTTTGATGGTCAGTTTGATTTTTTTTTTTCCCCTGTAGTTTTGGGGTGGCTTTGCTTCAGTGTTTGGCTTGGTTTCAACACAGTTTCTTGAGGGCTTTAGTGGTATTTTTAGGAACTGTTGCAGCCCTTGCACTGGTGTGGAGAAGAGAGACAGAGAGAGAGAGAGAACTCGGGTAAGAGTTATGAACGTTCTGTACAGAGATTTTTAATTGATATTTGTGGGACCCAGTGAATTGACATAAAGGTGAGTGATGGAGTTTCAAAACTTACTTAGATATTTCACCCAAACAAGCCACAAATAGAGTTATCAGAAATTGGGGTATTTTTGAGTGATAGTGATGAGTGAGGAGTGATGAGTGATAAGTGATGAAAACTGAATGATGAGTGATGAGTGACCATTTTTTTAAAACCAAACAAGGCCTTAGTAACTCATGCAAGTATAAATCATAAATTAGTTTTTTTGAGTATATTATTCATGCTTAAATTGTTCCGACTTCTGAGATAGTGTCAGCTTATTAGAGAATAGTGGAGGCATTGGCACAGGCCATAGTGTCCATTTGCCTTATCCTTCTAGTTAAAATCATTAACATCATGATAGCCATGATAACTCTATATAAATTGATCAATCATCACACATTGTAACCATGGCAAAACTAACTTATCTTAAATCCCAATTGTAAAATGGATATTACTAGAAACTTTGGTCTTGTCTCTCAAGTTTTGAATCCCTTTATTGCAGGTCCTAATGGCTAATGATGTTAAATCTCCGCCACATCCAAGCTCGCCACAACAGAACTCATCACTAGAACCAACTAGAATTTCATCAGCCATAGCCACAAAACAACTTTGTTGCCCTAGCTTCTCATGTGGATGGTTTTCAGTAGTGTTTCTCCTGGTTATTTTCTTCGTTCAACAATACCCTCTCAATCTAGCAACATATCTTGCTATCCTATTCTTCCTTTTAAAGGCTTTAAATTGGGTAAGCCCTACAATATTTTAACAGCTTCATATATTCTGGGTTATCTGTGACACAAAGGAGGCTCATTTATTTCTACTTTTATTCAGTATTTCAATAAAAGGAACAAAAATCTATCACTTTTGTCACAAAAAATAAATAAATAAATAAAAGAAACAAAAAAAAAGGGACCACAGAGATATTGACCTCCCACATAATCATAGGAATAGGAGCCTCTCCATTTGAAATGGACTATATACGTTATAGACTATTAGATCCAGAAAATAAAATACTGAAATGAAATTCTCTTATCAACATCCTAATCTCTTTATTTTCATTGAAATGAAAAAGATTGTGTTCTATAATCATAGATCTTGATAATAATAGAATGTGTACTTCTCTTAACAATCCAAATGTGTTACCTTTTAAGGAATTTACACCTCCGTCTCCTTTTATTTTTAGGGGTTTGTAGATGTCTATACTCTATAATAACACAAAATAGGTCCGATCACGAACTAGGTTATGGTGTCTTAAGATTTTGACAAAAACCCTAGAAACTAGATAGAATATATTAGAGGTGCGATCCTTAGGAAACCCCATCTTTGGAAAATTGAAAAGGCTAATTATTGCTTCACATCAAACCATGCACATGCTCTTTCCTTAAAAATTCTTATCTTCAAATGTAACACCATATGTATGAAAACTCTAATTGAATAGTTTTGAGTAATCAATATAATGTATAAAAACACTACTTAACTCAAAAAAACTTAAACTTATAAGTTTGGACCCCAACTATGTTATGGTATATTTACCACTTACTCTTCTCATGTAGTATTATTTAATGTGAGACTATCATTACCCACTGCCTAACTAAGCCACTGCAAAATGCAAAATTTGGACATTATCTCCAATGTTCACATTAAAATAAATAAATAGAAACTACTAAAGCTGCTAGCTGAATTCACATCCTATAATCTTCTCAAAAAAAAAAAAAAAAAATTCACATCCTATTGTTTGCACATTTTGATGAAACTTAGGGATATATATATGTCAGAAAATTAATATTTCCTAGAAGGGCGCATATAACTTAAAACCAAAGGATATTTTTAGAATTCCATCCTTTTCTTTTGCAACTCTGTTTCTTTTCTCTTTGCTTTATGTTTATTTTCCTACCAAAAATTAAGAATGATTACATAATGGACTATTTTTCTTTTTATCTATATTGAAACAGGGTCAACGGCATCATTGCTTCCCCCCCGGAGCACAAAAATATATTCTGTTCTTAAAACTCTCTCTAGTTCCGGTAATCAGGCAGTGTGGTCTTTGCTATGACCAATTTGTCATTTCTTTGAATAATTTAGTTTTACTCTTCCTTTTTTTTTTTAAATAAAATATTTTAGCAACTCATGCAAGTATTAATCAGAAATTATTTTTTTCATAATGTTGAATCTGTTCTGAGATAGTGTCAACGTACTTATAAAGAAAATAAAGTGAAAAACTTGTTTTCACAAAGAAGAGTTAAGTGAACTGTAGGGGCATAAGCCATTTTTGGACAGTAGTCTTTGTTCCCTTATAAGGCAAGGAGCCTTGGTGGTTACTAGAAACACGGTTTAGTCTCTCAAGTTTTCAAATCCCTTTATTGCATTTCCTAATGCTGGCGCATCTCCACCACAAGTACCATAGAGATTATCCACAAAACGAAGCTCGCCCCCAGATTATGCTAATACGCCGCCACCCACACAACAGAATTCATCGCTAGAACCAGCTAGAATTTCATCAGCCACAACCACAAAACAACTTTGTAGTATCTACAGTTGGTTCGCACCCAGCATGGTGATTTTCTTTGTTCCTATCTCCATTCATCTATACTCATCATGCAACTTATACTTAGCTAAAGTGCTTCTTTGATATGAGTGTGTGCAAAAATGTGTATTCTCACTTATCGGAAAATTTCCACCCATCTCTTGATATAGCACGTAATTTAACCACAAACCATTGTGTTGTAATTCCCCAAACAAATAATATTCACAAACTATTTTTCTTTTTCCTTTCTCAATTACAGCTTGGTAAACGTCTGGAATGCTTTATGGCAAAGATTGTAAAGTTTCATTCACTATATAGACTTAAATGACATGCAAATCCCAACTAAATGCCGTCTTAATAGGACAATGTGACATGGATCCCGCTTCAACATTCAACTGCATGTGGATCATAGTTTCTTGGCATACAGAAAGCAAGATATATGTAACCGAAGTTTGATTGTATGATAGATATACCACTTCTTCTGTGAAGACATAAATAACAAAAGCACATGCCAGTTTCCTCATGTCCCTAGATGTCAAGAAAATTAATCCTTCCAACCATCAGACCATTCATCTTCATCCTTATTAGGTTTAGGATATTCTTCTTGCCAAGACTCTTGATCGCATTCAACTTCTTTAGAGGGTAGAGGGTTTTCTTCATCATTGTTCAAGTAATTTTCCTGTGTGGGATCCTCATCAACAAACTCCTCCTTTTCGGGGAGAGTACAACCCTGATATGAGTTGTTGTCTGCACAATGCCATAAAAGCATGTTCCAGTGGGGGTCCTGAAAAAAATGCAAAAACCTGGGTGTTAGCAATGTAAAAAACTATATCCTGAATTTGTTGGCATGTAAGCTCAATCAATTTGATTACTTAATGAGAAAAAAATCACAAGACAGGTAAGTTTAACACATCAGATTTTGGTCTTAATCATATCTGAATTGTTTGACACGTTCATGAATACCCTTTTTTTACCTAACAAAAGAAACCCTGATTTCTCCATGCTTCTGCAAAGGGGAAAAAGCATTTATCCTTTTTATGTTTAATCAACAAGAAGAGTAATATCCTATCAAAAAAACCAAGAAGAGTAATATCTAAAAGAGTCATTTCCAAACTCATTGGTAGGAAGTGCTGCAAATATGAAATAACAGAGCAGTAGCATAAGCAGCACATTCAGAACATGCAAAGAGCATAATAGCATAATTAATTTTATTCACAAGAATAAGAGTAATCTTTTAAAAAATGTGTATCTTATTACCATCAGGTTTTGTTCATAGTAATGTGTGGGTTTTCTTATAGTTACCTAAATTAATCACAAATAATAGCTTGCAATAGAAAAGGCATTACCTTGTTGATGATGTGTGGATTCCCAATTATGACCAACAAGGATATGGCACGGGTTACAGCCACATTAAACCTTCTTGGATTGCTCAAAAATCCCAAACAATACGTTCGGTCAAATTCATTGTGTTTGATTGTTGAACGGACAGTAGATATAATAATTACTTTCTTCTCTTGACCTTGAAATTGTTCAACACTTCCAACCTTGATATCTGTCATATCCAAACTTTCAAGGGTGTTCTTGAGTTTTAGCACTTGCTGCCGATAAGGTGTTATCACCCCAATATCTTCCTCACTCAGATTTCCAGTAGCATTCAGTCGCCTGATGACCTCTACTACCTTGCTTGCCTCGATTCGGTTAAACCATGATGGATTATTTCCTTCCCTCTCATCACAACCTTGGATACCAAAGAAAAGAACAGGGAAATCCCTGTTAGGAAGGAGATTCACCCCATCCAAGAAGGCACTTTCGTCATCTTTACATGCAATTAATTCGCTATTATAGAACAGCATTGAAGGGAGATAAAGAATTTCTGGGTGACACCTGTAGTTCCGCACCAATTTTATAACATAATTTTCCTCCCCATTATAGTAAATGTCAGATTCAGACAATCTTTCCAAGTACGATTTCCCCAATCCGTAAGTTTCTGCCTCTTTAGAGTATATTACTGGACCTAACTGCATGGGGTCTCCAGCAAGAACAACAACTGTCTTTCTTTGACAAAGACTGGCTATAGGAATCATGGTTTCTGGCTCTGAAGCTTGGCCAGCCTCATCCAAGAAAATATGAGAGAAGTGGCCTTGCTTGACATCTTCTGCATAAAGAAGAGAGGCACTCATATAAGTCGATATGACGATCCTATATCGCATGAGGGCATTCGGTGGAGGACACTTGAAGATATGCTCATCAAAGAAGCAAAAGCGGATAATATTAGGTGTTACATCCTCATAGGTACGGGTAGGTGCATTGAGCCTGAATATTTCATTATCGTGAACCTTTACAGCCTTTTCACTGAGGAGCTTCTCTAGAATGTGGTCTGCTGCACTATTTGAAGGGGCACACACAAGAATCCGAGCATTCTTTCGAGTTGTGTAGAGCTGGAGGATTGCTTCCACTAAAGTCATAGTCTTACCAGTACCCGGAGGCCCATGAATCACATAAGGCGGTGCTCCTTTACAGCCAAGGATCATCTCAACTGCACACATCTGCTCAGGATTAAGATGACATGATATAGGCACCAGTGGAGTGGTTTCAATCAGCCTCATGTTAGGGGCCTCAGATGGAAATAGGAACTCTATCTCTAACCTTGCTGCAGCTTCAATGGCTTGATATAACCTTCTCATGTTGACTCGATTATATTTGAACCGTATATTATAGAGATTCCCATCTCTATGCCACAAGTGAAAGTCTTTAGCAAACTTCAGGTGAACTTCATCAGCTTCAACACGGTGGATATAACCCTATAAAAAACCACATTCAATTTTGGGAAAACTGCTCTGGGATTCTAAATATTCAACTAATAGTGAAAAGACTCAATATTTTCTTTTTAATGAGTAAATACTTTATTAGAAATATAGAAGCCTAAATACACAGATGTGTACAGGATTCTTTGAAGAATTATAATCTGAAATTTAAACAATAAAAACTCAATATTTTCTTTTTAATGAGTAAATACTTTATTAGAAATATAGAAGCCTAAATACACAGATGTGTACAGGATTCTTTGCAGAATTATAATCTGAAATTTTAACAATAAAAATAAAAATCAAGAAAAAATGAGATAGGATAGTGCCTAAAGTTGACATCCAGTCATAGAACAACCTCAAAAATCTAAAGGGATATGGGATAATGTTATACACCATCAACTGCTTGACCTGTTCTCTCCAAATGGACCACCTAGACAATGTGGAATAGCATTCCAAATGTTACCATTTTTTTATGAACAAGTTTTGTTTTCCAAGAAGCAAGCAAGTCAAACTCAAAAGCCTCTTCTTCACCACCTGTTGAAAGCCGGGACTGGAATAGAGAACACTAGTGATCACATATCTATTGTCATCCAACAGCGGAGCAGAAGAAGACCAACCAATTCACAAGAATATTCACACATACAATCAGTCCACCACGATTAGTCTCCTCTTAATATGGTTATTGCTATCAAATTTCCACCAAAAAAACGCCCTTTCCCATATGAATTTTGTACCACATGCTCCTCTAAGGGAAATTGCTATTAATTTTCCTTCTAAAGGCTATATAAAAACGAATGAACCTAATATTTTTCATTACACACCATACCGCCATCTCCAAAAAAAAAAAAAAAAAAAAAGCGCAACAAACTTCAAGTTTCAATTCGGGATGAATGCACAAAGTAGGATTCCAATAACAAATACTGCCCTCTTCCAATCTTCCCCTATAGGCAGCAAAAGTGTTCTTATAAACAGCTAAAAGAAACAACTCTAGAAACAAGTCCTTCAAAGCCTTATCCTCACCACATTTTTTTTTGATAGGTAATAAAGATTATATTCAAAAACACTACCTTATGCAGAAAAACATAAGGCAAAGAGAAAAATACTAGGCGTGGAAAAATCATCTACTAGGCATGGAAAAAGATCCTATCTGCTCATCCCATGAGATCCTCCAACCTCTATATACTCCAAGCCGCCACTAACAAAGCTTTTATAAAAACTTAATTATCTAACCCTCAACCCACCTTTACTAGTAGAATAGACAAAACTACTTATAGCTTTCACTCAAAAGGCACTTCCTCCTTCCATGAGAATGGGTTTAGTGTATGGTCATGAGTTCAAAACCCACTAGATGCATTTGCAACTTATCAATAAAAAAAATTAACAAATTAAAAAAATAATGATGAGGATGACGATGATGAAAGAGAACATGAAAACCACCATATTCAGAGGAAATGACTTAGTGAGTCCAAAGCAATTACAACTCTAAATGGCCAAAACATTTCAAGAAGTGTTACTGAAAAGTGACATTTGTTCAATTGCTTAGCCATATCTTTCAAACTACCAAGCATATTGTGGTGAAACTTGTTCCATTAGAAACTAAACATCCAAGTTCAAATGAGCACAATAATAAATAATAAATTACAAGGAAAAAAAAAAAAAATATATATATATATATATATACACATATAAAGGCTCCAATTATTTCGTTGTAAAACCATGTTCTGAAGTTTGGTGCAACTAAAAATTGCTAATGAATAGAAAACATTTTAATGGTCAATGGAAATTTTAACTAAATCGGTGATAAATAGTCTACACTTTGTAAAAGCGTAAATCATTTTTGGAGCAAGCTTGTAAAAGTATAAATGCTCTAAACTTTATAAAAAGTTTTATATTGAAACAAATGGAGCCTAAACGTAATAGTGATTAACATACACAAGGCACTTTTCAACTATGCACAAACACATGTCTATTTGACATAGATGAAATACATAAGTCAAATGAGAACAACTCATGTTGGACCATTATCTGCCAAACAGGAAAACATCAAAGGAGGCAAGAATCCTTCAATTTGTTCTATAGCCATTAATCAAAATCAATGGATGGTTGAGAGTATGATGATGATATTTTCTTTTTAATAAGTAAATGAAATTCCCTAAAACATCCAAGAGATCCCAGTAGAACATCACCTATATCTTCTTATCTGAACAATGCATCTGACACAAATAATTTGCCCATCTTTTTAATCAAAATCAAAAAGTTCAGTAGTTCCGGAAACACCTCAAATTTTGTAGCAACTAGTATCACACATAATTATAGCTAGAAGTTGCTGATACATTCAAACCATTGAAGACAAACAGACACGAACCTGATATGAAGTAGTCCCATTTTCATCTTCAGAGGCAAGCCTGGCAAAAATATCATCTCCTTGGACAAGTGAAGGCCTTCTCTCGGCAAGACCTGGAACCACAAGGGACAAAAAATGAGCTCCCCTCTTCCTCATAGTTACACATTCCATGTCATGACCCCTCATGTCTTCCTGAAGTAAACAACATGCCAATTTTAGAACAAAATCAAAAAAGGACTCTCATTTAATCATCATTATTGTTCTTTACTGTGCAAATAAAAAGTTACCTCCAATTGTATTTCTTCCATGATTACTAAATTCCTGAAGAAGGCAGTATAATTTTCAATTGAAAGGCCTTCTTCAACAGCATTAGGGATCTGCTTTTTCTCAAGCAATTCCCTGACTTCCCTTGGAATGTCATATCGAGGAAGTCTGTTCTTGAAAACTTTGTCCGTTTTCTTCGGAGGACGTACACCCATAACAAATGTACCATCGGTCACAACTTGCTTCTTTCTTCTGTCCCTTGAATAAGGCCTTCTAGAAGCCAAAGACTGTGATATGTTATCATCACACATAAGGAACACCACTCGTTCTATCCTTGTACTCTCAACATCAAAATACATAACTGAAGTGTGCAAACCAATTGCCTTTGGTTTGCAAGAGATCCATACAGTCAAGGTCTCTCTTGGCTGAATCATCCTGTCCTCCAAGGTGAAAAAGTCTACATAGCCTCTGCTAGTTTCATTTCCTGATGGCGGCTTCATCAGAGAAAGTTTGAACGAATTCTCAGGAGTTGAGGCAAAAATTGAAACAGACCAGAGATTCACTGGTTCACTAGTAGTATTCTTGATGGTAATCGACTCTGCAGCGGTTTCTCCTACAACTATTGATTGCGGGTTTCCCCCTGACATAGGAAACGGGACAGAAATAACAACAGGACCCTCTTGATCTGGGTTGTAACTACACACAGATTGATCGTCCCCAAAATCAAGAAACCCAATTTCTCCTTTGTCTCCAACAGTAGAGAATTCCTCATCCCACTTACCACCAAAGTCACCCATCACCAAGTAGAGACTAAAATAAACAAACTGTCAGTTTCAATAATTACAAACCTACAAGAAAGGAAACAACCCCATAAACAAAAAGTGCCCAATTTTTATTTGAATAAAAATAAAAAATTACATACAATGCTACTATAAACCCCCCAATTACTTAAGCTACATTGAAAGTATAAAAAAACAATCAAAATTCAGAAAGATCAAGGATAACATAAAAGATCTCAAATACCTAATAAACTCAAAATCAGAAGCACCATAACCTAAAGAGAATCAAGTAGTACTAGATTGCAATAAAGCATACTAATGATAGGTAGAGCCACAAAGAGAGTAAAACAAACAGTCATCATTCTGATTGGCATTCCTTACTTTAAGGTTCAATGAACCAAACATCAATGCCCAAATCCCATATAAGAATCAAAACCCCCCACAATAACGTTGTCCACAATAAAAGCACAGACAGACATATTAGAAACTGTATGGAAAACAAAAGGCAAATGCAGACTATGGTTAAGGAGACAAACCGTGGAAGAATCAAAGAGAGACGCCTTTGATGACAGAGACAAAGACAAAGAGAACCCAACTTTGATCAAAGCTCAGCCTCTTCAATAACCTATGACAAAGCAAAAAGTGCTCTCTCAATGCAAATTAGTAGTGAAAAATGCAATGACCCTTTTACTTTAGTAACCAGAAGAACCCCAAAACAGAAACAAAATCATATAACCTTCTTGTAGAAGTATTTTGATGTGACTTTCATTATATTCCAAAAAAAAAAAAAATTGTAACAAAAAAAAGGTAAAGATATAAACTTGATGGCATTGGCTTATTATTTTCGTACCTTTGGGTGAAAAATACAGTATCTTGGCAAAGCATTCACAAGAAGGGTATGATTGGGTAATCAAAATGGAACCCAGTTTACCCATTTATCATTAAAAGGTGAAAACTGAAAAGTGAAACTGCTCTCTCTGTAGGGAAGTGTGTGTAAGCCTGGTCTGTACTGAAAACTGAAAAGTGAGATTGCTCTGTTCTGTAGAGGGAATGAGAGTCCCATTGTTTTTAGGAGGTGGGTCTATTGTTAAAAGGATTTGATTGGTGGAGCTTAGAAGTGAAAGCGTCTTTATTGTTGGAGCCTTGGACTTTGAAGACCCATCTTCAATTAATTATAATTTAATTAATTGAAGGCATTGATGGGTCTTCAATTAATTAAATTGGCCTATTGGAAGTGCATCCCTTAATATTTTTATTTTTTAGTTTTTAGAAAATATTTTTAGTTTTTACTGCCATCTATTCACGTTTTTTTTTTTTTTTTTTTTTTTTACATGATAAACCTGCATGAGTTTGTCACTTTTGTGGAAAGACTGGACACATACGTCCAAATTGCTACAAGCTGCAAGCTGCAAAGAGAGCAAACAAACCAAAAGTACATGTGCCTCAAGCACTTGATCCTTTGGTACTTATTGGTGATTTGGTAAAGGCTTTAAACCTTTATTCCAATCTTGGAGTTGGTAATCATTTTCAAGTGAATAAAAACTCCAATGCTCGTGGTGCATCTAAAAAGTTTTGGATGCAAAAGACTCGACCTAACTGAGTCTTTCTGACATGGTCCTTGTGCTTCATTGCTCTATCCTTTGTGACCATTGTTCTTTAGTTTTGTTTTGTTTTGGTTTTTTTTTTTTTTTTTTTTTTTTTTTTTTTTTTTTTTTGTCTCTAGGATTTGCATAGCATAACATTCATGCATTTCATTCTAGGTGTTTTTTTTTAATTAAAAAAAAAAAAAAAAAAAAAAAAGTGCATTTTGTTTTGCACTATTCTTCTTGGTTTTTGAGAACAAGGTTGGTCAATTTGTTTTCACATAACATGTTTTTTGTACCTTATTTAGCTTTGATGAGCTTATTTATTGCACTCTACTAGTTGAAGATTTGTAATACATGTTGTGTGGGAAAGATGTGTATGGTTTTTGATTACTATATCTTAATCTTGAAGTCACATGTTTTTAAATGTTGGACTTGAACTTTTAGAGAAAGGCATAAATAACCATCTCATCACTGTTCACTAGCCAATCATGAACACCTTAGTGCATATCATAAGATTTTGTGCTCGAGAAAGTGTAGCACATGCACAAAAAGAACATAAGGTGAAATCTTGGTAAAAGTGTTTAATTCTTAAAATCTAATTGGTGTGTACTATTAGGCTTGATGCCAAACTCACATAACTTAAAATTGGAATGTATATTATGAGGCATAAATACAAGAAACTTACATGATTGCAAGCTTATGATCTAGGAGATGTGGGAGTTATATGATGTAACTCTTTAGGTGATAGTCTCTTTTAAATTCTTTGTGATGAATTTTGTAGACTTTGTGATTGATTGCTATTCACATATCACCTCACATGTATCTCAAGTTTTTACTAGTCGTACACACTACACGAGTTACTCTTTGCTAAACATTGTACATGTTATTGTGTGTGTTTATGGTCTGACCAACCAAGTTTTTGCAATTACCTTCAATTATGTGCAAACAAAATTTGTTGCTTGAAAATTTGTGGAGAACGCAAAATTTTGTTTTTGGGAATTTTGGGCTTAAAATTCTTGTTGGAAAATTATATCATTTCATACTCATGCATTTTTGTCCTTAAATTTTAATGCTTTGAGTTAAATCAACTTGTTTTTCAAAAATTGTGTTTTTCCTCAAAAATATGGTGAGCCTCTACCTGATTCGATCGATCCATTCTGTTTTTCGACCAATCGAAATTTTTAAAATTTTTTTAAAATTTGAGAGAGGGAGTCTCTGTCTGTTTTGACCGGTCGAGGCTGATTTTCGACCGATCGAAACTCGTGAATCAGTTTTTTCAAAAAGGCAGAATTGGACTTTTTCAAACTTACTTTTCAAATAGTTCTTTTCTTTTATCTCTCTCTCCGCGTTGGCTCTTGGCTCCACCATTCAATTTTTGTCGTTTTCCTTCAAGATTTTTGTAAGGTTTTTGTCCTTAGAAGCCAGTAAGTCCCTTTTGCCCTTCTTTTTCAAGTTTATTTCTTATTTTCATGCATTTTTCATGCATTATCATTGGTATTTTCGGCATCTTCAAACTTTTTGGGGTTTTTGATGATTCAAGCCTATTCTTGTGTAATTGATCAATGGGTTTTTGTGCCATGATGTTATATTGATGTTCCCTGTAGTTTAATTTGATCAATTTTGTGGTTTTTGAAAAATTGAAAATTCTAAGGTTTTGAATTTGATCCGAATTGGGGATTTTGTCAAATTGGCTTAAATTGATGAAATTGGCTTATCCAATTGATGTATTTGGTCATTATTTTTGTTATTATATCATGTGTAATGATCAATTCGTCAATATTTTTCAAATTAATCAAGTGGTTTTCCAAATTTTGGGGTTTTTGTGTTAAAAACCCTAATGTTCAAGCCAATTTTGTAATTTGAACCTTTTGGACTTAATTCACTGCATTAGAACATGCATCATGACATTTAAACTTGTTCATGCATCATATAGATTTTGTTTTTATATTTTGTTTTTATGCTAACTTGCAGTCTGCCCTTGGTTTTGGTTTGTGGTTTTTTTTTTGTTCTTTCGCTCTGTGTTTTGATCCTTATCTTAGCACCATGCCTAAGAAAACTAGAGCTCATAGGACCACTTCCACTTCATCTGAGTCTCCACCTAGAGTTGAGCTGTTTAAGAATGATAAGTGTAGAGAAGCCTATGACACCTTAAACTGTAAGCGTAAGATCTGGTCTGAGCGAGCTGTTGTGTTAGATGCGCTTGATCCAGCCATTAGGGCCAATTTTGAGTCTAGGGGTTGGTTGCCTCTCGTAGAGATAGATCATCCACCCCCGACCGCCCTGATTAAAGAGTTCTACTCGAACCTCTCTTGCCACATCTATGATTCCAACACCCTAGTTAGGAGTTGGATACGAGGTGTAGAGTTCACCATTACCCCTCAAGTAGTGGCTGAGGCTCTTGGGGTGCCGGTTGTTCGGGATGCTGACTATTCCTATGATGAGTCACCCTCTTTAGACGTTGTCACGTCTTACATCACTGGGTCATCTATCCAGTGGGGTTCTGATTCTCGGATCACGTCCGCTGAGCTTATCGAGACTGCCTATCTCTTCTTTAGGATTGCGTGTCATTCCTTGTGGCCTATTTCTCACTTCCACACCATCCCTTTAGAGCGATGTGTGTTTTTGTACGCCTTTGCTTCTGGAGTGTCCATCAGTTTTCCTCACTTGTTCCTTCGTTCTTTGAACGAGGTTCATAGGAGTTCTGCAGTAGGGCATGCGCTGATTCATCCTATTTTCATTCATAGGATTCTGCTCTACTTAGGTCTAGATGGTTTTCTGTCGGGTGAGCATGTTCATGTGATAGCTTTCATAGGTGCCACATTTCTTCGTCAGAGGGCTGCTCAGTTGAGAGTTGCTCCTCCTCGTCCTAGAGGTGCGTCATCTAGTAGTGTTCCCCCTCCTCCCTCCTCTACAAGTACAACTGCTGTTAAGACTTCAGGTGCTGCTGCTAATGCTGATGCTGCTGTTCCTCCACCGACTGCTTCGGATGATTCAGACATTCGTCGCACGTTGGATCATGTCTTGACCGTTCAGGCGGCTCAAGGACATATTTTGGTGGACGTACTTGATGAGATCCGTGCTTTGCGTGTGGAGTTGGCGCAGTTTAGACCACCTCCCTTTTGATGATGGATATCTTGTTTGCCCTTTGGCATTCCGTCACAAAAAGGGGGAGTATTTGTAGGTTTTTTGTTTTCAGGGGGAGATTTATTTGTTTTTGGTTGGAGCTTGTGGAGTTTTAGATTGTATCTAGGTGCTTCACTGTGTACTTAACATTTTTAGCTCTTACCTTGTTTTTGATGGGATATTCATGTTAGGGGGAGTTTTATGTTTTTGTTGGTACTTTATTTGTTTCTTGTTTCAAACTGCTTATTGACTTATATTTATGAGTTATTCATTGATATATGTCTTTATTTGTGTGTTGTTTGAAATCAAGAAGTTATTTTGTTTACTTGTAATATTTCCACACATGCGGTTATGCATTTTGTTTAGTGTTTCAGGAAATATACAGGTTGATTCAATTGAGCTGCTGTCTACACTTGCAACTGATAGATAGTAGTTAGGATTGAATTTGGTTTATGAGCATTATTTTGTAAAAGGCTTTTCATTTTGTAAACTTTGAGCTTCTAAGTTGCGTTTTGTCACGGATTGCCAAATGGGGAGTTTGTTAGGTTTTAAAGTTTAGGATTTTATGTATTTAGAATTCTGATTTGTATTGTTGGCAAACCATGATCAAAACAATGTGTTTAGAAGTGTTTAAAACTAGCTCAAAGTTGTATGTCAATGTAAAGTTGGAATCGAGTTTAAAGCAGGAAGCACTGTGGCTTTCAGCCTGGCTCGATCGATCGAAGCTTAAGCTCGACCGATCGAAGCTCAAGCTCGACCGATCGAAGCTCGGGCAAAATGCTTTTCTGCAAATTCGTCCAACTCAGCCCTAGTTGTTTTAAAACGTTTTTAGGGTTTCTTATTTGTCCTAAGTATAAAAGGCAAACCCTAACCACGTTTTAGTGTTGCTCATATTGCGGTTTATGTAAATCTCTTGTGAGATCTAGAGGAATTTTCCTTTACACAAAATTAGGGTTTTCAAGGAGGAGATATTTTCTACACCTTGATGATCAATTCAGTTGCTGCCATTGAAGCTTAAAGACTACACAAGCGGGTGTGCTTGTAACTGGTGGGAATCCAAGAAAGAAGGAGTCCGTAGATTCGGAGCTTGCACGTGGTCGTGTCAGTAAGTTCTACTGGTTGGTAGCATTAGGAAGTCAAGCGGGGGTGCTTGTAAGTCCTTTTGTATGAACTTCGATTCTTTCAAGATAGTGGATTCAGGTTTACCTTGAGGATAGCTAGGTCAAATCCTCCCCAGGTTTTTATCGGTTTGGTTTCCTGGGTGATCATATCTTGTGTTATTTATTTTCCGCTGCTTTGCATGATTTGATCTTTATTATTGTGATAACCTAGAGTTGTTTAATTGGACTAAGTAACAACTTGGCTAATTACCTAGGTTTAATAAATTGTTTAAAGGGTCTAAAAACGATCAACAATAACTAAAAATAACTAAAAAAACACAAACCCCCATAATTTGATTAATATTTTTCCTACATCAACTTAGTCTCCTCGAAGAACAAACACAATAAAAACCTATGTGTCTGTGTCATACACGTGCCAGACATGGACATGCTTGGGACATGATTACATGAGTGTCAATTTATCGATAAAGCATGAAAGCCCTCCATGATCTTCTCTCTCTCTTTGGGGTGCATCTTCTCTCATATTTTAAGTCTGGTATAATCTTTATTTGGGTGGTCCTCATATTAGACCAATATCATTTGTTCTGATTTCTTTTTTTCCCCCCCAAATATATATATAAATATATATATATATATATATATATATAGAAATGTGTAATATTTAAGAGTTCCTTTGTTTAATGTTCTCTTTCTCATGACTGACACTTAATTGCATTTTTCTAATTACTGTTTTGGTTAATTGTTTGTAGTTTATTTGCACTCTAAACATCAATTTTTAGGCATCAATGTACTTTTTTGCTATCTATTATTGCTTTAAAATTTATATTAGATATGTTTTCAAGAAATTTTTATGGTTATTACTCATTTTTAAAAACCTAGAACAAACATAAAATATGCCTAAAAGTACATTTATTTATTAATTTTTATGTTCTTCCCAAGTCATGTCCTAAATTTACAATAACTGTCATGTGACTGTGCTTTTTACCTGGTTTCCTATCTGTGTCCATGCTTTTTAGGTCTCCAAAAACCATATTAGCACTAAGTCCCCAATGCAAAGTCCAAACCCATATTACCAAATAGTGCATTTTAACACATACCAATCCCTACTAAACTGGATCCCAAATCTCTGATGTTGCATCCTTAACTATCATATAGATTTAACTACTCATAAAAGAAAATGGCCCTCATCCTCCCAGTTTAGATTTCAATCCACCATTTGGGATATTCTTTTTGGGTATTCTACATTTCTACTGTTGCTTTAATACCATCATATTTAGTCTATCATGAGTTAGTATGGCCTGAAATGCTTAACACTAAAAATGAAGCAAAATCATGCTCATTTACACATTAAGCTTTCTTTATCTTTTTCTTTTTTTGATGAGTAACATAACTTTATTGGTGAAAATTAGCCCAAGTACACAAGGGGTATACTATGGGTACAAACACAATCAATCTCTCAAGTTATAATGATCAAACAGATCCAATAAAGAAGTAAATAGAAAATGATTCCAAAGCTAGAATCCAATCAAACAAAGATTGAAAGAAAAATAACTTAAGATCAAGAATAGACCATTCACAATCCTCGAAACTTCTAGATTCCTTTCCCTCCAAAGACACCACATCAAACAATGTGGCACTACCTTCCAAATGACTATGTTCCGATGATGACCAAACTGGCCCTGCCAGAAAGCTAACATATCCTAAACCCCTCCTCAGCATAACGCTGTCAAGTGTGAACACCAAACAGACCCAATACCATAGTCCACAACTCCTTAGCTATAGGGCAATGAAGAAATGGACCAACAAATAACAACTTATAGTCATTCATTCTACTACAATCTTAATAAGTAAATGAATCAACAAATGCCTTCGGCATTTTGATACAAGCAATATCTCATGCTCTAAATCATAAATATCCTGATCTCTCCAAGGATAAAAAATAAAAAAAAAATACTACAAGATATCACAGTATTTTCATTGGTAAGTTAAGCACAGAATCAATCAGTTTTGAACTCACGTTCTCCTTCCATCCATTCATTCTTGTGGGAAGAGGAAATACAATTTGAGCCAAATCTCATTGGCAAGATATAATAGTTGATAATACAATGAATTCATTCTTGGCTCAGAATTACACTTGCACAATTTCTTTCCATAGAATAATTCCCATTCATATATACAAGCCCCAGTTCACCAATCAAAAGCATACAAAACTATCCACTTCCTATAAATTGCACAATTTAACTTAAATTTTTATTTATTTATTTTTATTATGGGTATCCAAGCAAAATACCACACGAGACATAATAAAAGAAAAGAGTTAAACTCGTTAGACCTAACCTTCTTCACTGACCTTGTCGACTGTCGCTGCTATCAATGATTTACTACACAAACCCAAAGCTACTTTAACTTTAATAGGTAGTCATGCATGGCACACATAAGTTGAGCATGTTTGCTTATCATGTGTATGGAACGAACCTGAGAACACAGACCAGCAAGAAGTAAATGGAGCTGCAGAACATTGTCATCTGCATTCTTCACAAATAGAAAAAAGAGGAAGTGGGTGTGAGAATGTTATCAACTTTACTAGTGTTTACGGGTAGGTAGAGTCTGGAGTGTGAACTATATATAGTATATATACTAAAGTTACTTTAAGGAAGTTAAGGCATTCTCATCAGTTTCATGATTTCATGCCGTAGGGGCCGGATAAACTACAAAAATTAAATGTCTTTTTTTTTTTTTTTTTTTTTTTTTGTTAGAAATACAGAATAATTGTATTGTATTTCATGAATAATAGAATATACATAAGTGTTTTTATATAGGAGGCAGAGTGTGCAGTACAAGTAAGTGTGCTATACAAGTAAACAAGGTGGGCCTAAAGCCCACATACCCTAATACATGTTAACAGCCCCCCTCAAACTCAAGGTGGATGTGAGACCAACTTGAGGTTATCAACCAAAGTGCGAAGACGTCCCTTAGGATGTGACTTGGTGAAGATATCTGCAAGTTGATCTTTAGAAGAAACTGAGATCAGCTTGAGAGCACCATGGACAAGATGATAACGGATAAAATGACAATCGATCTCAATGTGTTTAGTCCGTTCATGGAAAACATCATTGTGAGCAATATGAATGGCACTCTGGTTGTCACAATAAAGAGGAGTAGCAGAGGATGTGGATACACCTAAGTCTTTGAGAAGCCACCGTAGCCAAAGGAGCTCAGATGTGGTATCAGCAAGGGCACGATATTCTGCTTCAGTACTGGAGCGGGCCACATGAGTTTGTTTCTTGCTTCGCCAAGAAATCAGAGAAGAACCAAAAAGAAAGCAATAACCAGTGGTGGACCTGCGATCAGTGGGATCTCCTGCCCAATCAGCATCAGAAAATGCACGGAGAACAAGAGGAGACTGAGCAGAGTAGAAAAGACCATGGAAGAGAGTGCCCTTTAGGTATCGAAGAATATGCAGAACAACAGCATAGTGAGTCGATCGTGGAGCAGATAGATATTGACTCACCTGATGAACAGCATAGGAAATGTCTGGACGAGTGACAATGAGATAAACTAGGCTGCCAACCAAGCGTCTGTAAAGAGAGGGATTAGCCAACGGTTTCCCCCCTGACGGAGTCAGATGCGTATTAAGCTCAACTGGAGTGTCAACAGTCTTGCTATCAGTGAGTCCAGCTCGAGACAAGAGTTCAGAGGCATACTTGGCTTGAGTAACATAAAGTCCATCTGTAGAATGAGTGATTTCAAGACCCAAGAAGTAGCTGAGATGGCCAAGATCTTTCATCTCAAACTGCTGACTGAGAAAATCCTTGAGTTCTTGAATGCCACTGAGGTCATCACCAGTTATGATCATATCATCCATATACAGGAGAAGTAAAATAGTGCCTTTATCAGTGCGACGAAGAAATAATGCAGAATCATAATGATTGGCCATGTAACCTAAGCAAGAGATGGTAGAACTGAATTTGGCAAACCAAGCTCGTGGAGCTTGTTTAAGGCCATAAAGAGCACGTCGAAGGTAACAAACCTTATTTGATTCAACAGAGAGACCAGGAGGAGGTTGCATATAAACTTCTTCACTTAAATCCCCATTAAGGAATGCATTTTTGACATCCATCTAAAAAAGGTCCCATTTTCTGGCAGCAGCAACAGCTAAGAGAGCTCGAACAGATGAGATACGAGCAACTGGAGCAAAGGTCTACTCATAATCAATCCCATACTCCTGTGCAAAACCTTTTGCAACAAGACGAGTTTTGTAGCGCTCAATGGACCCATCAGAGCGAGTCTTAATCTTGTAGATCCACTTACAACCAACCACAGATTTCTCAGGGGGGAGATTCACCAAATCCCAAGTATGGTTTTTAGATAATGCATCAAATTCCTCTTTCATTGCAATCTGCCATAAAGGGTCAGTGGAAGCCTCACGATAGGTGTGAGGCTCATGCAGTATAGCAAGGGTAGTGTAACAATGATAATCAAGTAAATGTGTAGGAATGGATCTTACCCGAGTTGAGTGACGAGATGGAATGTCTTGTGCAAGATCTTCAGGCAGAGCAGGAGCAAGAGACCTAAGCTCAGGGTTGGGTAGCTCGTCTTCAACCTGTGCATCTTCCACCTGTTCATTAAAGGGTGAACTAGGAAAGGGATCAAAGGTATCTGGTGGTTGGACAGAGAAGTCTATAGGCGGATCAGGAACAGTTACAGAAGGAATATATGCCTCATCTGGAAAAAGATCTAAAACAGAGGAGGAAGATAGGGAGGCACGAAAGTGAGAGAGCTCGACAAAGGAGCGATGTTCCCAAAAGACAACATTGCGAGAGATACGAAGACGATGAGAGACAGGATCATAACACCGATACCCCTTTTGAGTTTCGCCATAGCCAAGAAAACAACAAAGCCTTGACCGAGGCTCAAGTTTGTTATGCTCATGTGGCTGAAGAAGAACGAAACAAGCAGAACCGAAGGAGCGAAGGTGGTGATAGTCTGGAGGTGACCCAAAAAGGCGCTCATATGGAGTTTGATTTTGAATAACAGGACTTGGAATGCGATTAATAGCATGAACAGCATGAAGGGCAGCTTCACCCCAAAAAGGAGCAGGAACTTTGGTAGAGAGAAGAAAAGCACGAACAGTGTCAAGAATATGACGAAGTTTTCGTTCAGCTCTACCATTTTGCTGAGAGGTACCTGGACAAGTTAGCTGATGAACAGTGCCATAGGAATGCAAAACAGCTTGGAAAGCATATTGAGTGTACTCAAGAGCATTATCAGATTGAAAAATTTTGATACGTTTTGAAAATTGAGTTTCAACCATTTTTGTAAAATTAGAATATACTTGCAATAACTCAGAATGATGTTTCATATTAAAAATCCAGCTATAGCGAGAGTAATCATTAACAAAGACAACAAAATATCGAAACCCACCAATACTAGAGACAGAGGAAGGCCCCCAAACATCAAAATGAATAAGGTCAAAGATATCAGTAGATATTGATTCACTAGTATTGAAAGGCAAAGCTGGTTGTTTTCCTAACTGACATGAAACACAATCAAAATTTTCTGTAGACACTGAACCTAACAAACCTCTAGAAGCCAATTGTTGTACACGAGAGGAAGATGCGTGACCAAGTCGAGCATGCCAAAGTGCAAGGGAAGGAGTAGAAGAAACTGCAGCAGCTGCAACAACAGAAACAGGAGCAACAAGTGGAAGACGAAGGTTGTCCACGGGAAACATACGCCCAACTCTAGGACCGGTCCCAAGCTCCTGTCTCGTCCTTGGATCCTGCACAATACACCCAGAATAATCAAAGATAATGCGATAACCTAACTCAGCTAATTGGCCCACAGAAAATAAATTGTAAGAAAGGTCAGGAACATTAAAGACACTAGGAACCGAGAGATTGGCGGTTGAAACAGAACCTATATTATGACTAGACATAGTGAAACCATTTGCTGTGTGAATATTAAGAGGGTGTGGTGCAGGTTTAAGTTCAGAAAATAAGGACGAGTGAGGAGTCATGTGATTGCAACAAGCAGAATCTATAAGTCAAGAGGAAGGAGACATACTAGATAAAGCTGAGAGAGAAGAGGAATAAGATGCATTACCAACCATACGAATGACATTGGCGATGATGTTTTTAAGGTCATCTGTGGACATGGTGAAAGTGCGTCCTGAAGACTTAGACCGTGCAGAGATGGGAGCCATTGGTTGGACACTCTCAGTGTTAGCAACAGTAGCAGCGGATACAGACACAACTGGTTTGTTGCGATGATAGCAAGTCTTAATATTGTGGCCAAAACTTTTGCAAAAACTGCAAAGACGTTTGCTGGATTGTTGGCGACGATTATTGCAAGAAGAAGACCTGTCCTTATTTCTCATTTAGAAGCAAAATATGCAAAAATGGAGCGCAAAAATGAAATCTATGGGAAAAACTGGGTAAGGAGGACCCGGACTGCAAAAAGTCAACTCTGGTCAAAAGTCAACGGTCAACCTGGTCAAAGTCAACGGATGACGTCAGCAGATGATGTGGCGCTGACGGAAGTAGATGACGTCAGCTAGGGCTGACGTAAGCAAGCAGATGATGACGTCAACGAAAAAGTCTGGCGCGTGGTAACGCGTGTCGGCGCGTGGAAGCGCGTGACTGATACAGGAGGCGTGTGATGGCGCGTGACGCGTTTTGGCGGCGCGTGGCGGCGCGTGCAGGTGATGCCGAGAATTCTGATGGCGCGTGGAGGCGCGTGGAAGGTCCGATGAAGACGAAATTTTACAGAACGGCAGATCGGAGAGTCTACTTTCCAATGATGCTATCTATGGTCTGATCGGAGAAGCGGAAGCGGTGGTGGCGGCAAGGAAGTGGTCTTTGATGTACTGGAGTCGCGGTGAAGGCAGCGGTGCTGCTCACAAAAACGGCTGCGGGGGACACCTAAGAAGACAAGACTGCTTAAGAGCGGCACACCAAAGGATTAGAGCAGTGGCTCTGATACCATGTTAGAAATACAGAATAATTGTATTGTATTTCACGAATAATAGAATATACATAAGTGCCTTTATATAGGAGGCAGAGTGTGCAGTACAAGTAAGTGTCCTATACAAGTAAACAAGGTGGGCCTAAAGCCCACATACCCTAATACATATTAACATTATTGAAAGTTTATCCCAATGGCATTAATAACTGGGTCGAGAGTTTTCCATTTGACTATTTGAAATTTTAAGTGCTTGACACGTGATTTATTCTTCAATTTATTTAGTTAGTACAGTATGGACTAATAATTAATTACGTATACGTTGCACGCTAACTTCTTAAAAAAAATAAAATAAAATAAAAATTACGTCTACGTTTGTTACATCATTGCCATGTATTAATAAATTACAAGGGTAAATACATTTAAGCAATAATCATTTATATTTGGTGCATTAATTATTATTTATGAAAAGAAATTTATATAGTTATTTATCTCACTACAAAACTTGAGTCCTTGACAAATACTGGATTTAGATTTCAAAACATCATAGTGAAAGGGAGAAATAGCATGATGTTGTCCATTTTGCCACGAAAGCTCACAGCTCATAGATTAGAGGCTTATTGGGTGATGGTAGTTTCAATATGTTGTAATATGAAATTGAGGATTTTATTTATTAAAGGATTTAGTTTACAGAATAGTATAAGGTGTAGGTGTAATCCCACTTGGGGATGTGTGGTCCTTAAAGAAGTGGATTGTGGGAACTCTTAAGAGTCCGAAAGATATCTTATAGAGGTGAAGGGAACCTGAGTCTTGTTCAGTCTCACATCACCTAGATAGAGCGAGTTGTTGCGCTTTATTTGTACTTCTGCAGGCTTTAGACCTTAATTGGTATGACATGCTTTGAAGCTATAAACTTTTGTAGCAAGCACACAATATAATGCCAATGATAGGTCGAGAGGTGTAACTTTAAAATGAAGCATTCATTAAGGAAACTAAAATGTCATGAGATTAATAAGATATTAGTCGCAACCCATGCGATGGGTGGGAATAAATAATTATTTTGTATTGTAATATAATGTATAATTTTTTCTCTAAAATATTTTGAAGATTATCTTTCTTCCTAAAAATTAAACTTCTATTCGATCCAATTAGGTTTACTTCGTCCCATTCGGTTCAATTAAGTCTACTTCAGTCCAATTTGTTCCATTCGGTCCACTCGGTTAATTTCGGTCCCCCTTCAGTCAATTTTAGACTAATTGTGCCTTAAATTGATTCTTTTGTAGGTTTTCTTTTCAACTTTAGCTCAAAAATTCTTTTTGTTTCTCTTTATTTTTGGGTTGAAAAGTATGAAATTTTATTATATTTGGGCTAAACTCTTTAGTTTTGAGTTAAAAAATACAAAAAAAAAAAAAAAAATTAAAGTAGACATTGGAAATTAGATATATGAGCCCTAAAAATAATAAATATTCAAAAGTTGCATTGGTTCTATTTGGCCCATTTTGTCAATTTCAGTCTGATTTGGTCCTATTTTGTCTATTCGGTTATATTTAGTCCATTCTGTCCACTAAAGTTCTATTTGGTCTAATTCGACCCATTCAGTGTTATTGAGTTCACTTTGGTCCAATTCCGTCCATTCAATCCACATTGGTCATATTCTGTCTACTTCAGTCCTATTCGGTCCACTTTGGTCCTATTCGGTCAATTCTGTCTACTTGGGTTCTATTTGGTCCTATTCGGTCCATTCTGTCTACTTTGAAAACCATAGTTATTCCTTTAAAGCGAGGCATATTTGATCTTTAAAATTTTCAACTCTTTCTCTTTATCTGCATCATTTCAAAAATAATTGGAAACCAACTAGCACACTAGCCATTTGCCAACTCGTAAAATAAGGCTATATGTTGCCTTCATCAATTAGCCAATGTGTAACTATTTTTATTAGGTTTGAACATAAATTTGAGAACTTAACTAAATTCTCCCATCCCAGTTCATCATAGATGGTTTCACAAAAATATATATTCAACATAATTGGTTTTTGAAACCTAAAACCCTACTTGTTTATGTCAACCTTTGAGTCCTCTTTCTTGAACTTGGTAAACTCAACCTTTTTGTGTCCCTCTAAAATTCACTACCATCCCTTATACTCCATTGACCTTGCCCACCTCTCGTCTTCTTGCTCCCATAACTACCACAACGTTGCCCAATTCGTTATCGTCCTATGCATGCAAATCTACATCCGAACCCAACTTTTGCTTATCCCTAATTTCTAATTTTCTATGGAAAAGTGCCTATTGCATGAAGTCATATGTCACCCATAGAGCCTTGCTTACATGGAACTTATTTTTTAGGTGAACACCAAGATATAAATCAATAATTGTAAAGCACTAAAAAATCTTAAACTTTTTTATTTTATCATAACCATACTATGAGCCCAGAAAAAGCAAGATATTTAAATGACATAAAAATAATAATCCTTATGTGAAAAGAAGACCATTTAAATTCCTAGTTTTATTCAATTGATAACATATTGAAGCTTCCTCACCCAAGACAGAATGGGTTAGATGGCGAGTTGACCCGAACCCGAACCTGAACCCAACTTTTGCTTATCCCTAATTTCTAATTTTCTATGGAAAAGTGCCTATTGCACAATCATATGTCACCCATATAGACTTGCTTATGTGGAACTTATTTTTTAGGTGAACACCAAGAAATCATCCAATCTAAGTTTAATAAACATGGTCTCAAAATATTTGGAAGTTTGCAAATTAGGCATACTTTAATAGTACAAATATATTTTTCTAAAATGCCTGTTGGTGAGTTTGAAAATGTGGGTTCAAATTTCCAACTAAATAAATGTTTTTTTTTTTTGTTTGTTTGTTTATAGAAACTCTTGGATACGAAAGAAATTGAAGCATGTATAAAGAAATTCTGTTGAAAATTTTCAACTATATTGTTCATCTTTTAATCTTGTATATGAACTCCATTTACTCTTAATCAAATTATCTATTTAAATTTCTTATATATATATATATATATACACATATGAATTACTCCTTTAAATTATTCTGTTGATGAATACATATTTTTATTTATTTTTGTTAATATGGATACTAGGACTAAAAAGTATGAGTTTATAATTATGTGTGACAATTAAATTTGTGTTTAATTTGTTGTCTATTTCAATGCTTATTTTAATTAACAACTTCAAAATCAAATCTGTTTTTAAAATTTTCTTCAATAATATCTTTTCCTCTTGGATTAAAATCCCAACTCCGCCCTGAGCTGCTTTTTTCACACTTTGTTTACGTTACACGTTTGTGCTTCCAATAATAGTAATTCATCTCTATGTTGGGCAGTAAAGATCTTGTAATTGTGACTTGTATATTAGCTTTGTTCACTTTTCAGCCCCTAAAATGTGTCACAAATTAATAATCAGTTTACTTAGTGCTGTTGTAACTATGTTGCACCATATTGCAAGCTTAGTTGGACAATCTATTGCACAGAGTCACACAGGAACTACCTAACCACCATTCTTTAAAGTTAGAGGTAAACAACTAAATTTATTTGTACTACAAATTACTTCACAAGCTTCATAGTTACAACAATCAGAGAGAAGAAAAGGGGTATTTATAAACAAAATCTCTCTATATTTGTAAAGTCATATATAAACCATGAATACTCCGTTCAATAAGGTCCACCGTTCATCAAAATACTCCAAACCCTATAAATATTGTAAATCTATGTCTCCCTTAAAACCAGAAGGGAGTGTATTTGTACTTGATTTGAGGAGATAAAAATGGCAAACAAAGTTGTAGCATTGTTCATTTGCTTTGTCCTTGTAGCTGCGGTTCCAGCAACGAAGGCTACAGAGGATATTTACAAGGCTTGCTTTAATCCGTGCAACGAAGGTTGTTTGCCAGAAAAGAAGAGCCATTCACTCTGTGAGAAGTACTGCGACGAGGGATGTGAAGCTTTGGAAAATGTTGGTACGTATGAGATTTTTCACTTCATGGTTTTACTTGGTTAATTAATATATTTAATTTGATTCTTCTTCATCTTCTTCTTTTTTTAAGTACTACTTAGTTCTATTTAGTATTTAGATATATATAAAACAATAATTGTAAAGCACTAAAAGTCTAAAACTTCTTTTTATAAGACATTAAAATTTTTCTTAAGGTGATACTACTTTTTTAAAGATCTGTTTGCTGAACTGAACCATAAAGGTTTTCATTCAATTTTTCAATATTTTTTTTTTGAGGGATTGGATTTTGCAATCATAATCTTAAAACATTTTTCAATATCACCTGTATCATTTTTCCTTATCTAAACTACTACTAGCTTACGTTATTTTATTTTTAAAACTTTGATCCTTTTCATTTCTATGATCCAATTGATGGAAAATATATTTTACAAAACGGAGTTATGAAGTGCTCCTTTTGCAACGCATAATTTCTATAGGTGTGCAGAGTTCATCAAATTTGAGCGAAATACTCTATAAACTAGTCTCATGAGATACTTTTGAGTGAAACACTCCATAAACCAGTCTCATGAGATGCTTTTTCCAATTAGCAACTGAAAACCAGTCTCATGAGATGCTTTTTCCAATTAGCAACTGACCAAGATTTTTACTCAATTCTAGATGTAAGTGACAACTTAGAGATGTCCATATATTTGTTGTAAGTGTTGAAGTATTTCCTACACAGCTCTTAATCTTAGCGTGTATATATATTCCTTTGCAGCCAAACTAGGTGGCAAGATTGACATATCGAAAGGCACAATAGATGGACTGAAAAATCTCGACGTCGACGAAGCTAAAGGCACACTTAACAGATACAAGATATGGGATCCCAAGAACAACTAAGATATGGAAACCTCAGGAAAGGCACAAGTGATGGAACTTATTGAGAGTTGAGAATGAATGTGAGAAATGAATGTAATATCTCCTCGCCTGTATAACAAGTAAAAAAAAGAATTAATGATAATATAACAATTGTAATATATAAGTCCAAGATTCATCTTCCTTCTTCTATATCAAAACTTGTTTTCTTAAAAAAAGTAAATTGTGCATGCATGGAGGAGTGTAGTGTTTGAAATGTATTTGTAAAAGATTAAAAAATATTTTCTCCCACATTTTGTGTGTTCCACTAATTTATACTCTATAAATCGAAACTTGCGGCATATATATTCCTTTATTTTTTTTTTATAACATAACCAAAGTTTAAAATAAAATAAAAATCGTATACATGACATATTGTAATTGGTAGAGTATAAAGTGGAATACAAAAAGTGAGACAAATAATTTTTATTCTCTCATGAAAACTCACAAAAGACAACATTTTCATGCCAAGAAATTGATTTTATACTTAAGTCAATGACTTTAGCTTTGCACATATTTTTTTTTTCCCTTTTCTAATATAATTCGGTTGTTATAACAATACAAGAGGAAAAATATGAACATCAATTCTTCTCAAAAAGAAAAATAGTGAACAGACAATGTCACTAAGTTATTAAGAACTAGCTTTGTAACTTAATTTGTTACACTTTTTTTTTCTTCAACAGAGACATATAAGGTTAAAATCTCCCCTCTATTATTTGCAAATGACAGTTGCCAACTAATATTTAAAACAAATAATTTGGTGACAGATTATTGTTTAAATTGCTTCTTCTTTTTTTCTATTCTTGGCATGTTAGTATACTGGATTCATTATCTCGTAAAAGCAATTCAGTATGAATGAGCGTCTAACTTTCACTTTTAGCAATTCATTTGACAAGGGATCGTTAATATGAAGTTACATGTCATACTCCTGGTAATTACATGAGAAAAGGAGACAGGAGTCTGCTTGCCATCAGCTTTTTTAGTTCTTATATATATCCCTGTTCTCGTTTATGTACAGCTTAGCTCACTTTTTTCTAAATAAAACTATACTTTAACTAAATTTTAGCGAATAAACAATAAGTAATTAGCAAGAAACTGCATTCAAACGTTTGTTTGTTCGGTTTTTTTTTTTTATTTTTAATTTTTTTTAAAAAAATTTGAGAATCAACTTCATTCAAACGTGCACCTAGCTAGTAAACCACAGCATATATAACTGGTCATTCTAAGTGGTATTTTAATTAGTTACATGAAATTCATTAAGTAAATCTACCGGAATGGTAGCAATTACACAAAAATGAAGTGTTGATTCTACAATTTACTATATAAAAAACAAATCCTAATAAAATCCACTTGGTAGTAAAATGAAATGACTAGCGCAGAATGGGGTTGAAGTAAAAAAAGAACAAGACTATCGTCGATCATATGGACCCAAAGTTTAGGATAAGGTCCTGAACCTTAGGTGACATATAGATACAGTATTTAGGAGTGTATATGGGTTGGGTTGAAGAGTTTTTCATCCAAATCCAATCTATCATATGTGTAGAAACTAACTTAACCCTATCCACATGGGGGTCAGATTGAGTTGGCATACTGCATATTGGACTCATATGTTTCATGCCTTCTAAAAATTAGATTTCCATTAATTATATAAGTTTTTTTTTTTAATTAAATTTTTACAATTCACTTAATATATCTAAATTACATTCCAAAATTTCAAATTCCTCAAAACTAATAATCAAAATACCAAAATAAATCAAATTAAAAGATTAAAAGAAGGGTAGTAAAATAAATTTCTATATCAAATTAGGTCGAGTTAAAAAACTATCAAACCCCACCCAAGACTACCCAAAAAAAAAAAAAAAACCAATTAACCTAGCTCAATTTTATGAAAAACCAACCCAAAGTGTAGTATTGGGTTGATATTGTCAAGTTGGTAGATTGGATATGCACATCTCATCTCACATTACATCTCAAAAAAATTGCGTCAAAACATGTCAAGCTTGTTGGAGTGATAATGACACATATTCATTCAGCTATTAAAACAAAAGCAAAAACAAACAAACAAACAGAGAGAGTTGCACCCAATATTACTCGTCCATTTTATTGATGTGTTTCATATGATATATAGTCAAAGGATTGGTTTTATACATGAATATAAGCGAGAGGACTAGCAGCAATGGGTTTAGGACATTCTGCAAATGCATTGATCAAATGGAATTCCTCCACCAGCAGGAAGACAATATGCACTGACCATTCCAACACCCCGGTAACAAGGCCGACATGTTTCAAGGCATGCTTTTATATCCGGACAACCACCACCTATCACCGCTATTTCACAACCATTCACCTTTGGCACCATGGTAATTGTGGCTACACATGCAACGCCACAACAACAACAATAACAAAAGCAAATTAGGACTAGGTTTCTACATAAATTAAGATAGATATATGTGAAAAGGGAAAAAAAAAAAGTTGAACATATTTTGTTATGAATATATATGTGTGTCTCTATTAGTCTAGTTGATACATCTTGTATTCCTCCTTCATTGACCTTGTCAACTGTCGCTGCTATCAATGATTTACTACACAAACCCAAAGCTACTTTGACTTTAATAGGTGGTCATGCATGGCACACATAAGTTGAGCTTGTTAATTTGCTTATCATGTGTATAGAACGAACCAGAGAACACAAAGACCAGCAAGAAGTAAATGGAGCTGCGGAACATGGTCATCTACATTCTTCACAAATAGAAAAAAGAGGAAGTGGGTGTGAGAATGTTATCAACTTTACTAGTGTTTATGGATAGGTAGAGTCTGAGAGTACTGTGAACTATATATAGTATATATACTAAAGTTACTTTAAGGAAGTTAGGATGCATTAATGGGAAGATATAGAATGATAAGGTTATCAATGCATTCTCATCAGTTTCATGATTTCATGCCATAGGGGGCGCCGGATAAACTACAAATTTTTTTTTTTAAATGAAAGTTTATCCCAATGGCATTAATAATTGGGTCGAGAGTTTTCCATTTGGCTATTTGAAATTTTTAGTGCCTGACACGTGATTTATTCTTCAATTTATTTAGTTGGTACAATATGGACTAATAACGTATACATTGCATGCTAACTTCTAAAAAACAAAAAAAAATTACGTCTACGTTTTTTACATCATTGCCATGTATTTTTAAGGGTAAATACATTTAAGCAATAATCATTTATATTTGGTGCATTAATTATTATTTATGAAAAGAAATTTATATAGTTATTTATCTCACTACAAAATTTGAGTCCTTGACAAATACTGGATTTAGATTTCAAAACATCGTAGTGAAAGGGAGAAATAGCATGATGTTGTCCATTTTGCCACGAAAGCTCACAGCTCATAGATTAGAGGCTTCTTGGGTGATGGTATATGGCATAGAGTTTCAATATGTTGTAATATGAAATTGAGGATTTTATTTATTAAAGGATTTAATTTACAGAATAGTATAAGGTGTAGGTGCAATCCCACTCGGGATGTGTGGTCCTTAAAGAAGTGGATTTTGGGAACTCTCATGAGTCCGAAAGATATCTTATAGAGGTGAAGGGAAACTGAGTCTTGTTCAGTCCCACATCACCTAGATAGAGCGAGTTGTTGTGCTTTATTTGTACTTTCTGTAGGCTTTAGACCTTAATTGGTATGACATTTTTTTTTTTTTGGAGAAACAAACACACACAGGGGAGAGGGAAAGGGGTTCTAACACAAAGGCACACCACAACTCCACTCAAAAGTCATGATAACTTTTAAGGAAGGGTGGGACAAGTTATACTACACACAATATATTCTATTAAGCAATGTGGGACAATTACCCTTTTTTTTTTTTTTTTTTTTTTGTGGTATGACATGTTTTGAAGCTATAAACTTTTGTAGCAAGCACACAATATAATGCCAATGATAGGTCGAGAGGTGTAATTTTAAAATGAAGCATTCATTAAGGAAACTAAAATGTCATGAGATTAATAAGATATTAGTCACAACTCACGCAATAGGTGGGAATAAATAATTATTTTGTATTATAATATAATGTATAATTTTTTCTCTAAATTTTTTTGAAGATTATTTGTTCTCTCTAAAAATTAAACTTCTATTCGATCCAATTAGGTTTTCTTCGGTCCCATTCGGTTCAATTATGTCTACTTTGGTCCAATTTGTTCCATTCGGTCCACTTAGTTGATTTCAGTCCCCCTTCAGTCAAGTTTAGACTAATTGTGCCTTAAATTGATTCTTTTGTAGGTTTTCTTTTCAACTTTAGCTCAAAAATTCTTTTTGTTTCTCTTTATTTTTGGGTTGAAAGTATGAAATTTTATTATATTTGGACTAAACTCTTTAGTTTTTAGTTAAAAAATACAAAAAAAAATATTAAAGTAGACATTGGAAATTAGATATATGAGCCCTAAAAATAATAAATATTAAAAAGTTGCATTGGTTCTATTTGGCCCATTTTGTCCATTTCGGTCTGATTTGGTCCTATTTTGTCCATTCGGTTATATTTAGTCCATTCTGTCCACTAAAGTTCTATTCGGTCTAATTCGACCCATTCGGTCTTATTGAGTTCACTTTGGTCCAATTTAGTCCATTCAATCCACATTGGCCATATTCTGTCCACTTCGGTCCTATTCAGTCCACTTTGGTCCTATTCAGTCAATTTTGTCTACATAGGTTCTATTTGGTCCTATTTGGTCCATTCTGTCTACTTTGAAAACCATAGTTATTCCTTAGTGAGGCATATTTGATCTTTAAACTTTTCAACTCTCTCTTTATCTGCATCATTTCAAAAATAATTGGAAACCAACTAGCACACTAGCACTTGTCAACTCGTAAAATAAGGCTATATGTTGCCTTCATCAATTAGCCAATGTGTAACTATTTTTATTAGGGTTGAACATAAATTTGAGAACTTAACTAAATTCTCCCAACCCAGTTCATCATAGATGGTTTCAATGAAATATATATATAGTCAACTTAATTGGTTTTTGAAACCTAAAGCCCTACTTGTTTATGTCAGCCTTTGAGTCCTCTTTCTTGAACTTGGTAAACTCAACCTTTCTGTGTCCCTCTAAAATTCACTACCATCCCTTATACTCCATTGACCTTGCCCACCTCTCGTCTCCTTGCTCCCATAACTACCACAACGTTGCCCAATTCGTTATCATCCTCTGCATGCAGATCTACATTCGAACCCAACTTTTGTTTATCCCTAATTTCTAATTTTCTATGGAAAAGTGCCTATTGCATAAAGTCATATGTCACCCATAGAGCCTTGCTTACATGGAACTTATTTTTTACGTGAACACCAAGATATAAATCAATAATTGTAAAGCACTAAAAAATCTTAAACTTTTTTTTTATTTTTATTTTTTATTTTATCATAACCATACTATGAGCCCAAAAAAAGCAAGATATTTAAATGACATAAAAATAGTAATCCTTATGTGAAAAGAAGACCATTTAAATTCCTAGTTTTATTCAATTGATAACATATTGAAGCTTCCTCACCCAAGACAGAATGGGTTAGATGGCAGGTTGACCCCCACCCCACCCGAACCAGAACCCAAACCCAACTTTTGCTTATCCCTAATTTCTAATTTTCTATGGAAAAGTGCCTATTGCACAGTCATATGTCACCCATATAAACTTGCTTATGTGGAACTTATTTTTTAGGTGAACACCAAGTAATCATCCAATCTAAGTTTAATAAACATGACCTCAAAATATTTGGAAGTTTGCAAATTAGGCATACTTTAATAGTATAAATATATTTTTCTAAAATGCCTGTTGGTGGGTTCAAATTTCCAACTAAATATATATGCCTGTTGTTTGTTTATAGAAACTCTTGTATACGAAAGAAATTGAAGCATGTATAAAGAAATTCTGTTGAAAATTTTCAACTATATTGTTCATCTTTTAATCTTGTATATGAACTCCATTTACTCTTAATCAAATTATCTATTTAAATTTCTTATATATATATATATATATACACATATGAATTACTCCTTTAAATTATTCTGTTGATGAATACATATTTTTATTTATTTTTGTTAATATGGATACTAGGACTAAAAAGTATGAGTTTATAATTATGTGTGACAATTAAATTTGTGTTTAATTTGTTGTCTATTTCAATGCTTATTTTAATTAACAACTTCAAAATCAAATCTGTTTTTAAAATTTTCTTCAATAATATCTTTTCCTCTTGGATTAAAATCCCAACTCCGCCTTGAGCTGCTTTTTTCACACTTTGTTTAGGTTACACGTTTGTGCTTCCAATAATAGTAATTCATCTCTATGTTGGGCAGTAAAGATCTTATAATTGTGACTTGTATATTAGCTTTGTTCACTTTTCAGCCCCAAAAATGTGTCACAAATTAATAATCAGTTTACTTAGTGCTGTTGTAACTATGTTGCACCATATTGCAAGCTTAGTTGGACAATCTATTGCACAGAGTCACACAGGAACTACCTAACCACCATTCTTTAAAGTTAGAGGTTATATAAACAACTAAATTTATTTGTACTACAAATTACTTCTCAAGCTTCATAGTTACAACAATCAGAGAGAAGAAAAAGGGTATTTATAAACAAAATCTCTCTATATTTGTAAAGTCATATATAAACCATGAATACTCCGTTCAATAAGGTCCACCGTTCATCAAAATACTCCAAACCCTATAAATATTGTAAATCTATGTCTCCCTTAAAACCAGAAGTGAGTGTATTTGTACTTGATTTGAGGAGATAAAAATGGCAAACAAAGTTGTAGCATTGTTCATTTGCTTTGTCCTTGTAGCTGCGGTTCCAGCAACTAAGGCTACAGAGGATATTTACAAGGCTTGCTTTAATCCGTGCAACGAAGGTTGTTTGCCAGAAAAGAAGAGCTATTCACTCTGTGAGAAGTACTGCGACGAGGGATGTGAAGCTTTGGAAAAAGTTGGTACGTATGAGATTTTTCACTTCATGGTTTTACTTGGTTAATTAATATATTTAATTTGATTCTTCTTCATCTTCTTCTTTTTTTAAGTACTACTTAGTTCTATTTAGTATTTAGATATATATTAAACAATAATTGTAAAGCACTAAAAGTCTAAAACTTCTTTTTTTAAGACATTAAAATTTTTCTTAAGGTGATACTACTTTTTTAAAGATCTGTTTGCTGAACTGAACCATAAAGGTTTTCATTCAATTTTTCAATTTTTTTTTTGAGGGATTGGATTTTGCAATTATAATCTTAAAACATTTTCCAATATCACCTGTATCATTTTTCCTTATCTAAACTACTACTAGTGTTACGTTATTTTATTTTTAAAACTTTGATCCTTTTCATTTCTGTGACCCAATTGATGGAAAACATATTTTACAAAACAGAGTTATGAAGTGCTCCTTTTGCAACGCATAATTTCTATAGGTGTGCAGAGTTCATCAAATATGAGCGAAACACTCTATAAACTAGTCTCATGAGATACTTTTGAGTGAAACACTCCATAAACCAGTCTCATGAGATGCTTTTTCCAATTAGCAACTGACCAAGATTTTTACTCAATTCTAGATATAAGCGACAACTTAGAGATGTCCATATATTTGTTGTAAGCGTTAAAGTATTTCCTACACAGCTCTTAGTCTTAGCGGGTATATATATTCCTATGCAGCCAAACTAGGTGGCAAGATTGACATATCGAAAGGCACAATAGATGGACTGAAAAATCTCGACGTCGACGAAGCTAAAGGCACACTTAACGGATACAAGATATGGGATCCCAAGAACAACTAAGATATGGAAACCTCAGGAAAGGCACAAGTGATGGAACTTATTGAGAGTTGAGAATGAATGTGAGAAATGAATGTAATATCTCCTCGCCTGTATAACAAGTAACAAAAAAATTAATGATAATATAACAATTGTAACAAGTCCAAGATTCATCTTCCTTCTTCTATCTCAAAACTTGTTTTCTTAAAAAAAAAAAAAATTGTGCATGCATGGAGGTGTGTAGTGTTTGAATGCATTTGTAAAAGAGTAAAAATATTGTGTCCCACATTTTGTGTGTTCCACTAATTTATACTCTATTAATCAAAACTTGCAGCATATATATTCCTTTAATTTTTCTTATAATATAATCAAAGTTTAAAATGAAAAAAAAAAAAAAAAAAAAAAAAAATGCTATAAATGACATATTGTAATTGATAGAATTTAAAATAGAACACAAAAAGTGAGATAAAATTTTTTTATTCTCTCATGAACACTCACAAAAGACAACATTTTCATGCCAAGAAATTGATTTTATACTTAATTCAATGACTTAGCTTTGCACATATTTGTTTTTCCCTTTTCTAATGTAATTCGGTTGCTATAACAATAGAAGAGGAAAAATATGAACACTAATTAATTCTTCTCACAAAGAAGAATAGTGAACAAATAATGCCACTAAATTATTAAGAGATTTAGATTTTTGTAACTTAATTTGTTACACTTTCTTTTCTTTCTTTTTTTTTCTATTTTCAACAGAGGCATGTAGGGTTAAAATATCCCTTCTCCTATTTGCAAATGGCAATATTGCCAACTAATATTTAAATTTGGTGACAGATTATTGTTTAAATTGCTTCTTCTTTCTTTCTTTTTTTTTTTTTTTTTTTTTTTTGGCATTTTATTATACTGGATTCATTGTCTCGTAAAAGCAATTCAGTATAAATGAGCATCTAACTTTCATTTTTAGCAATTCATTTGACAAGGGATCGTTAATTTGAAGTTACATGTCATAGTACTACTGGTAATTACATGAGAAAAGAGGACAGGGGTCTGCTTGCCATCAAGTTTTTTAGTTCATATATATCCCCGTTCGTTTATGTGTAGCTTAGCTCACTTTTTTCTAAATAAAACTATACTTTAACTAAATTTTGGCGAATAAACAATAAGTAATTAGCAAGAAACTGCACTCAAACGTTTTTTTCTTTTTTTTTTCAATTTGAGAATCAACTTCATTCAAACGTGCACCTAGTTAGTAAAACACAACATAATTGGTCATTCTAAGTGGTATTTTAATTAGTTACATGAAATTCATTAAGTAAATCTATCGGAACGGTAGCAACAAAAATGAAGTGTTGATTCTACAATTTACTATATAAAAAACAAATCCTAATAAAATCCACTTGGTAGTAAAATGAAGTGACTAGCGCAGAATGGGGTTGAAGTCAAAAAAGAACAAGAATATCGTCTCATATGGACCCAAAGTTTAAGATAAGGTCCCGAACCCTGGGTGACACTAGATACAATATTTAGAGTGTATATGGGTTGGGTTGAAGAGTTTTTCATCTAAATTTAATCTATCATATGTGTAGAAACTAATTTAATCCTATCCACATAGGTTCAGATTGAGTTGGCATACTGCATATTGGACTCATGTTTCATGCCTTCTAAAAATTAGATTTCCATTAACTATATAAGTTTTATTTATTTATTATTATTATAAATTTTTTAATAGAACACCTCTTCTAGAGTAATTTCTAGCATTGAGGAGTAAGGATATCTTTCTTATTTTTAATATGTTTTAATTTTGTTTCAAATTATTTTTGAGAAAATTATTTCCTTGAAAATTAGTATCTTTGAAATTTCATATTTACAAAGTAAGATCAAATTATATTTTGTGAGGACTTATGATCATAATTATACGGAGATCAATATATTTATATAATTAAACGGAGATAGATAAATTGGTTTATGAGAGAAATGCAACTCTCATAAGCACATATGTAAAGAAATCTGGACTTTGTTAAATCCAAAAATAGTATTTCAAATATAATTTTTTCTCTATTTCACGTACTCTTCTATTACCTTCAATAAGAAATTAATATTGTCTTATAGAAATTTATCTTTCTTATTGTTATTTCTATAGGTATAGAGTATCTAGCGCTTTCATAATTTGTTGGAATGATTACATATATAGTGAAGGCATCTACGTACATACAAAATTCAAAAAATTGTAGAAGGAGAAAACAAGCTGAGTGAAAAAAAAAAAAAACGAAGAAGAAGGACGAAAGAGAAAAGGTTGAGAACACAACTTCTCTTTTATTCATTAATACTAGAAAGCTTCATTTTCATACAAAAGCTATTGCCACAGTAGAAGGCTTACCCTAAGTCCCTTACTCATCTTTACATTATTTGATATATATTACATAACATACACTCTCCTCCACTGACTTGATTTCCGTTACTACTTAGAAGATAGCTGCAAAGTCCAAAATTGATGTCAATAGTTGGTCTCTCCCTTGTCTTCGTTCATCACTTTGCCTATCTATAGGCATAAAGTAAGACTCAGTCGGGTTTTTTCTGAACAATTGGTCTATCTCCTCTGCAGGCATATTGAAGGCAAGCTCCTTTGCCTCTCTCTCCAACTGGTTAATTATGTTGTCTTGCCCTACATTTATTAAAAAATATCATTGCACAATGTTACATTTTCAACATATCTTGTATTAGCAAATGTTGCTTTCAAAAGATGAGACTTACCTGCAAGGAAGTTCCTTTGGTTGTTCTCGGCATTGACACCAAACCCAATTAAGCGCAAGTCCTCATTTTGAGAGGCAATGACAGCAACTGGATGACCTGCCGGGATAATAAAAGTATCTCCACGCGATAATCGAGCAGTGACGCGGTGATATTGTCCACCACTCTCTTCTTCCTCTTGCTCTCTTCTGTCCTGGTATTCTTGGCCTTGCGTTGAAAGATGTGGGCAAGCCATTTCAAAGCTCCCAGTTCCATCTGCCACATACACAATAACTGTGGCCCTTGAGTTGTAGTGGGGCACAATCATAGCTCCCTGCATAATAATTTAGTAGAACAACATCAACTATAGGAAAGCAATACTAATTTTTAAGAAAATTAATGCCCATATAGTTTAATTGCAATAGAGATGTGTAGTACTCGTTTGATTTCAGCATAATCGACCAAGACATCCATGTCTTTCAGTTGCCTATGCTCCTCAGGGGAAGCCTCAAAAAACCGTCCAAACTGGTTTGAGTATAAAGGCCTTTGTCTTTGCAAACTAATCGGAGCCCCAGAGGAGCGACCTCTCCTGCTGCTAGACATGGCATGTTGACTTAATGCCATGATCTTCTCTTGTGAGGCTTTGACTATGTGGCCATCATTGTCCTTCTGTTGTCTAAAGAAGTTTTGCAACTGATCTCTGTTGGTCTGTTAATAATACAGTGATACCCCTATTTAATTAGTATTTAGATGAATTATTTGCTAGTAGATTAACTAAAATTTTCACTTAAAAAAATGAATAAGAAAAAGCTTACATACATTTAGAGAAGCCTCGAGAATTTCATTGCTGAATGCCCTTAAATATGATTCAGAATTTTGAGCACCAGCAACATAGTATCCCTATTAAAAAACAAACTCAAAATTTATACATATGCATAACAAATATAATAAAAGAGAAAAATACAAAGGATAAGAAGGCTATGCTAATTAGTATATATAGTTACCCTAAATTGGCCAGGATTGTTGACCGGCTGGATGAGCTTCACAATTTCTAGCCTTTCGTTGTTGTCTCGGTTAATTATATAAACAGTAGTCCCTGCAGGTAACCTAAACGCATCTGTACACTCAAGGTTGAAGGATTCTATTCTGTTTTTCTGCACAACCTTGATAATTGCCTTTCCTAAAAGAAATAAATAAATAAAAATTAACCATGTTCAACAAATTTTCACACTATATATTGTTCAAAAAAAAAAAAAAATAGAGATCTTAAAGCTTTCTTTCATAAAAACATGATAGAGAGATATTAATTACCATTTACGACAACAAGAACAGCTTCTGCATCGATGTGGTGTGGGAGAACAAAGGTGTTAGGATTTGCTTCGAAAACGGTAAAGCGATAATTCTCAATGCCACGAAGAAGGTCAGATTTTTCTGTGAACCTCTCAAGATATCTAGTGTGACCATGTTCGGATTTGAAATGTGACTGCAATCTTTGTGAGTGAAAGTAGTAAAGATTATTCCTTTGTGATTGCATCTCCTCGCTGCCTCTGCTTTCTCTGTGTGGGTTTTCCTCTTGTCCCATTCCTCTGCCTTGTTGTTGTTGTTGCTCTACGCAGCGTTGCAGACACTCTAGCGGCACTCTTTGATCACCTTCTTCTTTGCAACGCTGCAGGCATTACTGGAACTCCACCTGCCTTTGCCTTTCAGGGTCACGACGACGAGGGTTCTCAGTGCTGTCCTCATCAACATCACGACCTCCTTCCCTCTGACCCATCTGGCACTTCAACAAACATTGAACGTATTGGTCCAGGTCAACATAATGCATTTGACACTTATCCACACATGACTCCTGCTCGTACCTCGAGTTCTCAGACTTATGACTCAGAGTAAAAGGCACTGAGGCTAGAAAAAGAAATGAAAGGAACAAAAACAAAGGAACCTTAGCCTTGAATATCATGGTTTTCTTTTCTTTTTTTCCTGGATGGTGTGAAAGATATAACACAAAAGGGTCAAGTACTTATAGTCCCAAGAGCTAGCTTAAACATTGCATGGACATTTGTCTAATTGGTATGTTAACATGCAAGGTGACTAGTGTCCTATCTCCTATGTGACAAATTGACGTGGTGCAAAAACCAAAATGTCAATAACATCATTATGGGAATAGCAATGAGGAGCTAGCTGTACATGAGGTCCAACTCAGGTGTCTACGTGTTTGTGTGCATGGAAGTTCTAATAAAGGACAAGGCTTTGGGTTGAGGGACGCGGCGAGAGTCATCCATGAAGTGAAGTAAAATATGGACAACACACGTAGTGGCGCAGAAAACTTTGCTATATTTTAGTCTGACTCTAGTTTCCCTTTCCTACTTTTCCTTACTGAGCTAATAAAGATTTAAAACTTACATATCTCTCTCTCTCTCTCTCTCTCTCTCTCTCTCTCTCTCTCTCTCTCTCTCTCTCTCTCTCTCTCTCTCTCTCTCTCTCTCTCTCTCTGATATCAACATAGAGCTAGAGTGATAGTGTAATATTATGCAGACTTGGAGCAGGGACGGAGCCATGTACAATATGAGACTCCTCAATTTTTTTTTTTAAATATTAAATAGTAGGTATATATTTAAGATTTTAAAAAATAAACTTAAGAAAAATTATATTTACCCTCTCAAAAAAATTATATTTACCCCCCTTACTTCGAATCTTAATTCCGTCCTGACTTTGGAGCATTATCTCCCAATTTTCAGGTTCTTCCTACGAGAATTGGACGTACTGTACCCCACGACAAGTACGGTCATATAGTTGAAACGGCCAAAAAAAAATTTTCACAGGTTCTAGTCTTGATATTTTTGTTCTGCTGTCAATTGAGAGTCTAAGACAAGCTAGCAGCCGCTACGTGTCCACAGCTTTTGGGTTTATAATTTTCATATACCAATGAGCAATAAAATCTCTCTTTATCCATTAAAATAATAATAATAATAGAAGCTTATCTTATTATTTTACGAAAAAAAAAATCTTATTATCTCAATTTTCCCTTCCTATTTACTTGTATATATATAGGGTTCTAAAAAAGTGTTAATCAAAATAGATGCTATACACTCTACTGTCTCTACAGCTCATATACTCAGAAACAACAAACTAGCGTGTTAACCAAATAACATTACCAACAAACTGCCTTGTTACTCAATGAGACTGAAGATGTCACACTTCCCAAATATAGCTCGTGTACTCAGGAAAAACAAACAACCCAACATTACCAATGACAATATACCAAAAGAGAAATTTTATTATCAAAATAAACAAAATTTACAGTGAGATATAAACACCAAAACAAAGATCAATCTCAGCTGTCTAAACTACTCATTCACCTCTCTCTTTAGACCTGAACTCTCTACTAGCGAAAAGCCCCATCGTGCATGCATGGCACAAGTTGCAACCAATTACTGATAGATTATCATTTCCAAAATCACTATAAATGTTTCCCTCATTCTTTAACCTTTCAGAAGGGGAGTATGGGTAACGAAAAGCATCAATCTGTACTCAATTTTGTTGGAATCACAATTTGACTCTCTACAATCACTTTAAAAATAGGTCTGCATGATATGTTATCAAAGACCATAAAAGATTTCAGTGTGTCTTTCTCATTACCAATTAGTTTTGAGATGGAATGACATAGCTTACAGTCTGCTAAATGGTATTAGAGTCATTGTCATGGGTTTGAGTCACGGAAGTGTCATTGTGAGGGAGGAATTATTGGGTCACAATTTGACTCCTTACAACCACTCTAAAAACAGGTCCATGTGGTGTGATGTCGAAGTCCATAAAAAATTTAAGTATATCTTCCTCATCACTAATTGGTTTTGAGATGGAATAACACAACTCACAATTCAACAAATTTCATACTTCACATTAGAGTTTATTGGACAGCCCATAGACCATTCTGGATAGCACCAATCACTATTCAGAATAGTACCAACAAACATGTAACTATTCTTGAACAGCACCAGTTACTATTCATGAACAGTTCCGGCACTCAGCCGCCACAAGTGGAGAAAAGACAGAACACTGTTCATGAACAGTACCAGCACTACTTTCTAGAATCACTGTTTGCTTTCAGTGGAAAAGATTTTCTCCCTCAGTAAAAGAAATTCACCTTCCGGAATTTTAGCAAATCTTCAGAGGATTCCAAGCTTCTTCCAGTACTCTATATAAGGATGCCAAAGCTCCATTTTGAAGACAGGTCCAATTTTAGGATTTCTCACAGGCTAATCTTTAGCAAACCCTTGTATACCTTCTCCTTACAACCCAATACTTGTAATCAGATGGCAACCCTCAGTTTAGTTTACAATTGTAATGCCCCAGTCGGCTTTTACTTTTGTAATCACATGACCCCGGTTAGCCTCACAACTTGCTTGTAACTTACCCCCTTTTCAATTCTTAGGTTTCGATATACATCATGGTGTAATCAAACCCATAGATAGTGCTATCCAGTTTGCAGATAAGTTTCTAGATCAAATCCTAGACAAAACCTAGCTTCAGAGATTTCTAGGATCGTCTCTCAATTATATTTCAGATTTCTATCAAAATCTCAGGTAGTAATGCAAACCCCTTTTTGATAGACTTCAAACCAACCCATCTCCTTGGACTCCAGCCCATACCACAGTCGTCTAAGAAATCAAAAAATATGTCAAGACACACCCTTGTTTAGGAATTCCCTCAATATATTCCTTCAAGATTGTCCAGACTGATGCCTCTAACATAGGTTATGGTGGCATTCTCCTCCAGCGTGTCAGTCTTAATTCTCCAGAACAGATAGTTTGTTTTCATTCAGGAATTTAGATAGCCCATAGACCATTCTGGATAGCACCAGTCACTATTCAGAATAGTACCAGCAAATATGTAACTATTCATGAACAGCACCACTCACTATTTATGAACAGTTCCAGCACTCAGCCGCCACAAGCGAACAAAAGACAGATCACTATTCATGAACAGTACCAGTCACTATTCTGGAAAGTAGCGCTGGTACTGTTCATGAATAGTGTTCTGTCTTTTGTCCGCTTGTGGTAGTTGAGTGCTAGAACTGTTCATGAATAGTGACTGATGCTGTTCATAAATAGTTACATGTTTATTGTTCTGAATAGTAACTGGTGCTATCTAGAATGGTCTTTAGGCTGTCCAAATTGTAGCCTTCGTAAGGGTCTTAAGAGTCCTAGAAGGGATCAAATGGACAATGGTTAATTGATCACTACAAATAACTTGAGCTTTTTCAACATATTTTTATCTACATTTACTAAAAAATGTTGATAGAAGCATTAAGGGCCTGTTTGGTACATGTGTTTAAAAACTGAAAATTGTTGTTTGAAAACATTTGTGAAAATACGTATGGGTGAAAAAATGCGTTGAAATGCGTGAAATGTTGTTTAAAAACTAAAAATGGTTGTTTAAAAACACAAACCAAACACCCCCTAATTTTCTACAGTTGTATGCAACTATGGAGCTAAAGAAAGGAAATTAGTATACTTATTTCAAAAGTTGTGATATCTGTTGAGATAAATTTTAATTGAGAAAATTTTATCCACGGGTGGATAAATGTTGATATTGCTAATTATGTTTTTTTTTTTTCCACGGTTTGTAAATGTAGAAAATCAGGAACGCACTTCCCTCTATGAAATTATGTTTTTACTCTGATTCTCCCTTCTTCTTTTTTTTTCAGTAGCGTTGTTCTCCCCCTCTCTCTCTGTAACGCCCTCATCTCTCTCTCAGGAAAACCTAAGTCTGTAGATCGATTTCTTTTGGTTTCGTTTGCTCGAATTGGAAAATTTCAATTTCAAGGCTTCGGTAAGTGATTTTCTATATCTGTTTTAGTTTTGTAATTCTATTTCTGGTTAGATCTCTAAATTCCATGCGATTTTTCTTGCTTTGTCATCTATTTGATTGATTATTGGATCTCGGCGCTGTTGATTTTTTTTTTTTTTTTTCAATTTTAGAATCCCTGTATTTGGAGGATTTTGAAAATTAGGATTTACGCATAATCGATCCGTGGGTATGGTGATGAGGTAATTAGACATGTTGAGACTAGGGATGGCCATGGATCGGGTATGGATCGGGTATACCCATACCCGACCCGAAAATTTTACCCATGGATACCCGATTATCAATACCCGATAATATCCATACCCGAATCTTACCCGAACATATTATCCATGGATATCCATACCCTACCCGAACCCGAAACCCATTTAATTTTTTTTTTTTTATTCAAAACATTATAACATAAAAACTAACCAATCTTAAAAAAGAAAAAACTAATCATTAAAAAAAATGTGATAAATGGAAACCAAGAAAGTTTCATTTATATATCATAATAGAGTCATACCATATCTAAACTTTCATAACACATTCATATATCAAAACATAAAGATTGCAAATAAGAAAAGAAAGCATAAGAAGTTTATAACTTTGAGTTGACAAATAGCTCCTTCATTGTATCATCATGTTCACTGACAACCATGGTCCCAAAGAGAAGACCAAGGATTTGAAGATCAATTGCATCATATTCAGTCCTCCCAACTGGTAGAAAAGGAACAGCTGGGAAAACTGCCAATACCCAGAAGATTGCAAAAGCAATTGAGCCTAGAACCACTTTTACAGAAGAAGCCAAAGCCATTTTTGCTGCTCAGCAAGAGAAAATCTTGTTGTTATACTATTCCAAGGGCTCTATGTTAATGAAATTCCCTAGCTATCCAAAATTATAAATCAACATACAAGAATTTCACTTAGCATGTCCAACACTCCAACCAAACAGCAGAGACACTTCTTCAATCCTTCGAAGGAGTTCTAAACATGTTGGAAGCACAAAGACCACACAACCGACACATTTTCAGCTAGTTTATAATTTTGAATAAGAAACTGGACCATCAAATGCTAGAGAGACATAATTGACATTAGTAAGACATAGTTTCCAAAAACCAATGTCTTTAAGCCCCATGAAAAAGCAACTATCCTAAATCTTCATGGAAAACAGCAAAATTCATAAGAAAAATTATCTTACAACTCTCCGGAGAATAGGCTCCAATGATGAACAAAGTTTCTGCAGACTATCCACCTTTAGAGCTTCAACAATTACACTGCAAGAAATCGGATCTTTTGAGAAAGATTAGTTAAAAAAAGTAATTATGATACAACATAATGTGATTGAGAATAGTGATTATGATACAACATTCAATAAATAAATAAAAAATTATACAACATTAATGGAAGGAGCCTGCTATTAAACCATTTTACTGTTTGAAAAAATTTAGGACCACAGGAGGAAAAGATAATTCATGCCTTCTTCCTCTTAAAGTTTCCATGCCAATACGAGTAATGACTTACTTTTTGGGCACTAGATTAATTAACCCATGTTAAGCTATTATTATTATTATTTTTTGGTAAACCATGTTAAGCTATTATGCTACTTTAATTTTGTGGCTTCATTGCGAAGAAATAGAAAGAGTTAATGCAGAAATTTTTAAATAAGTGCATTAGGGGATCTTGCACCAATAATTGTGAAAGAAATATAAAAAAGCTGGGTTCCTCCTCACTAACACTAACAAAGCACACGGGTTGAAGATTACCACTTAAAATATGTGGTCATTTCAAGCTTCTGTGTGGATGAGGAGATGATGGATGAACTAATCATAGCATTTACACTCCTCTCTATAAATAGACATATCCCCATATAGAATCAAACACCTTAATGCAATCAAACACCAAATCTAACACATACCCAGTTGATAAAATTCAATCAAAAACCAAATTTGACACATACCCAGCTGAATTCAAACTCTAAAATCAAAATCTAACACACACCCAGACAACAAATTCAACAAGACAACACAAGTAAACAACATGCAAAGAACAAAAAACTCACCAGTTGACAAATTCAGTCTAGAAAAGGAAACAAAAGCTAATTATCAACAAAATCCTCCCAAAACGTCAAACCCAGATAACCACAGAAAAGAATTTTCTTTTGAAGCCAAACTAGCAAAAGAGGGAAAACCAATGGGTATGAAAATGTTCCCTCACAATTCTGACCAACCAAACCAAAAGTTAGCACCACCTCAGTCAATCATATGACATCCAAAAAGTAAAATTAGAATTCAAAATTTTCTGAGCAACCAAACAAAGACTATAAGAGAGAGAGATAGATACCGTGGAGGAGGTTGTAAACGCGATCGGCGATTTGGAGGAAGGTAGGGGCGGAAACGACAACGAGGAGAGGCGGAGACTGGAGAGAGTGACGGTGAGGAGAGGCGAAGACTGGAGAGCTCTGAGAGAGAGAGAGTGACAGTGAGGACTGGAGAGGTAGAGAGAGAGTGTGTGAGACTAAGTTACGGTGAGAGAGTTTAGGTTTTTTTTTTTTTTTTTTTTTTTTTTTTTTTTTTTTTCGGGTAGGGTATGGATAATATCCATACCCTACCCGAAAAATTCGGGTAATATCCATACCCTACCCGGTTGAGCTCTACCCATTAAGAACCGGGTATTATCCGAAATATTTGGATCGGGTAGGGTTGGATATCCATTACCCAATGGGTATGCCCATCCCTAGTTGAGACTAAGATAAACTTGGTGAAATCACTACTTTCACATTTTTTTTTTTTTTAATACTGGTAATATAATAGGCAAAAGTACGCCATTGTTTTTAGCAGATTTGAGTCTTCTGAGTAGAACAATGATTAGAATTATGGCAAGGAGGAGGATAGTAAAGATGATGGATTTGATGAGTATAAGAATGGAAGTGGAGGGGAAAATGCCATGGTGGTAGCTGTGGCTATGGCTTTGGGAATGTAAGTGATGGTGCTTTTGCGCGTGGTTGTTTGCAGTACTAATACCAGGTGGGCTTGCTAGTGCAATAGGTTTGTTGACTTCCATGAGCACAAAGAGCAACGCAAGATAGAAAATGGCAAAGCCTTAGAGAGAGAGAGAGAGAGAGAGAGAGAGAGAGAGAGAGAGAGAGAGAGAGAGAGAGAGAGAGAGAGAGAGAGATGAGTTTTTCTAAAAGGTGGGTTTCAACTTTGTATTAGATAGATTCATAGAAAATCGTGCCAATAAAATTGCTGCTTTACCCACAGGGAATAGAAAGGCAGTGCAATTTTTGGTTGCCTAGTGCCATTAAATAAAAAGAAATGAAAGAAATGGAGAGGAGGAAATAGATGGGACAAAGAAAAGTGGAATGACTAAACAAACTTGATAATTCTATCCTTGACAATCTTTTGTCTTTGTTATTATGCTATGATGTGTTCAATTTTTGTTTGTCATTGCCATTTTATTTTATAGGCCTGATAAGATGCTTGATACTCCTTGTTTCTTCTAATAGTGTACTGCATTTCTTGGAGGGTAGATCTTTATTGCCAAAGGCACTTGCAAAAAGGATCTCAACTTTGTGCGGATCTTAATTTGATTTTTATTTTATTTTATATCTTATCTACTTGGCTGTCAAGAGTCAGCATTAATATATCTCCCAATTTACAGTGCCCATGGGATTTGGTTGAGTTGATAAACACAAAGAAGTTAACTTATGAAAATTCAGCCAAATCTAGTGCTAGTAGTACCTTAAAAGAAGGATCTTGAGAAGAGTAGTCTGGATAGGTTTCAATTACAAAGGGGATAGGCAAAGGACTAAAACTTATTGCCATTTTGAAATTTTGTTAGTCGCCTAAAACTTACTGCTAGTGGAAACCTCTAATAGCTAAAACTTATTTTTTAAAGTGCAATAATCATATGCGTAGTGCATTAAATATTTCATTGTGAAGAGTATAGTTGTATTTAAGATTAGCCACTATATGGCTTTCTATAATTTTCAAATTGTAGAAGCCATCACATTTATCCACAACCATTGCAGAGGTCACCAAGTTATGGATTTCTATAAAATCTAGGCTCCAGATGTTCACTTCCCACATAAAATCCTTTTCGCAAAACTTAATATATGGAATGGTTTTCTAATGTAAAATAAAGGGCTTTGGAGTAAGAAGTCTCCTTTTCTTCACGTCCATGATATGTCTTAAGAAATTTCATAGCTCAGTAGGCTCACGAGAACTTTAGAAGTATCATAACTGATATCAGGTTGTGTTAGAAGAGATAAGCTCATATATTATGTGGCTTCATTAAATTCGAATTATTTCCTGTTGTATCCCAAAGCATGTGCTCTAATTTAAAGTATGCTAGACTAGAATTGGTTTGGAATATCTGGATTTTGACAGTTAGTTTCTTATGTTTTATTTGTTTTGTAGATCAATGAGGAGGCTCCTGAAAACAATCCAGCACACACTACTATCTATGTTGGCAACCTTTCCCATGAGGTAATAAGAAATGCATTGAATTTTGGTAATTTCTTAATTCTTGCACATAGCACATTAATGCAAGACAGACTTGTTGTCTTTGTACACTGTTTTATGACTAATTTGTAATTGCTCCAAATATTGTAGGGACATTTTTTTTTTTACTTAAAGAAAATCCCAAATATACATGCATGCTTGTTTACACGCACATGAAATTTGAGATAGGCAAATGGTACTCTAGGAAATAGTTTTGAAATTTAAGAAATTTCTATATTATTTTATTAAGATTAGGTTAAGTACTATGGTTAAAAGGGAATACAATGGGGTGGGGCCAATTTCTCCTCTCCCATTCCTGTGCCACCCATATGAGACCCCTTCCAATATTGTTCAGTACTTGTGTTTGGACAAACTTTCTTCCCCATCGCTACTTCACTTAAAATTTGACAGCTCCATCCCCATTTACCCCCAACCCATTCAGAAACTACAGAGAATGATAGAAACTCACTCTCACTTGTATGTCAGATGTTCTGCTCAATTCTATATGATCTAGGGTTTAAGTTCTACCACTTGTTCGTATTGGCAACAAATAAGATTTGAATGTTAGAAAAATTAAATTGTTTGTTAAGACTAATAATCTTACTGAGGTTAACAAATAATAACTTTTTGGTGTATTTATTTCAAATAACACACTTATAGTTACTACCTACTTTGTAGGCGTGGACTAATGGAAGGCTAAAGAGTGTTGTACATAGAGCAGTAGTGGTAAACAAAGAGAAGCAAAGGCTCTTCAGAAAGCCAGGTGATGTTATAGTAGCTACAGAAAATTATATTGAAGAACATGGAACAAAGAGAAGCAAATGCTCTTTAGAAAGGCAAGTGATGTTTTAGCCACAACAGAAAATTATTTTGAAGAACATGGAACAGAAGCATTTGAAATGCTTATAGCCACTAGCAAGGTATGATCAGCAACCATGGTGTATTGTTCTTTTTGGTCATGTTTTATTTTAAATGTATAATTATTTTTTGGTAACTTACATTTTAAATAATTTATTAACTATGCTTGATTTTTTGTATGAATTTTGGTTCTAAATGTTTGTAAGCTAGGACAAATATTGAATATTGTTAAAAGGAAATAATTAAAGGAACTAATTCCGGTAAAATAAAAAGAAAGAGAAGAGAGACGTGTTAGAGCACTAGCAATGGTGGTGCTAAAAAGCTATTTTTAATTAGCATCACTACATATAAAAAAGAGTGTTGCAATAGTGGAGCTAGAGGTAAAATTTTTACCTTCATTGCTATAGTGTACAGCAATGAAGGTAAATTGCGAATTATACCCCTAAAGTTTGGGGGTGATTGGATTTTACACTCTAAAGTTTCATAATTTGGATTTTACCCCCTGAAATTTAAAGTGTTTGAACTTTACACCCTGACGTTTCAAAACTTAGATTTTACCTTCTAAAGTTTAGGGTTGTTTCAAATTTACACTCTCAAATTTTGAAACTTTAGGGTGTAAAATCCAAACATCACAAAACTTTAGGAAGTAAAATCCAAATACTCCTAAAATATAGGGGATAAAATCTAAGTTCTGAAACGTCAAGGTGTAAAATCCAAACACCCCAAACTTCAAAAGGTAAAATCTAAATTCTGAAATTTCAGGGTGTAATAAGTTAGGCAAAAAACTGAAGTACTTTCAAAAAGATGCATGCCAGTAACTCGTCTAGTGAAGAGTAAAAACTTCAAGTCTGAAAATTACTGATCTTAGATAAAAACAAGGGTTTCATAGAGTTACTGAGGCAACTAACTATTTGTGACTCTGTATCTGTCAAAGACTTTGAAGATCGATTTCAGGAGCTCAACGCCCTTGGAGATGACCACATTATTTCTATGATAGAAGATGAATCTTCTGGGATGTTGGGAAATTTAGACCCCAGTTGATAGAATTAACAAGTTTTAAATCCAAGTTGTTAATTAGATTTATTATTAATAAAACTTGTTAAAACAAACAAACATCAATATCATGTCAAAATCATACAGTAGAAAAATAAATAAGACAAGATATGATAACCCAAGAAAACTAATGAAACAAACTAGTTTCACAGTAAAAAACCTGGGGGGAAACATTTCCGAAAAACAATCCACTATAGTAAAGAGAAGTTTCAGATCTAGTACAAAACCTTTATCTCTAGACTCTACAATCTCGTAAATGAACTCACAGCAAAAACCTTCTACCACTTCAAAACTTTTGAACTCTTCAATATATGAATGCCACCCTTTTGATGCATAAATCCCAGTACATGACTAACTCCTTTGCACGAATCCCAATACGTGACTCACTCACCAACTAGAAGAAAAAGAATGTTGGCTGAAAGTTCTTCACTTCATCAACAATGAAGATCAAGAAGCACTTGGTTACAAAACCCTAAGGCGCAAAGACGCAGTAACTTCTTTCAGAGAGAATAAGGCTTCGGTCACCTTTTTCATATGTTCTCCTTGTATTCTCTTATGTGACGGCCTTTAAAATAAGCCTTCTATAGGTCTAGGGTTGTGAGAAAAGAAACCCTATACAAATACATAAACATGGGCCGAAAATCAGATATGAAAAACTGAATTTCGTAAAGCTCGACAGATAAGGTGTCGAGCAGGTGTAGAGCCAAGTGTCGAGGATTAAAACATCAGACACAAGAGATGAGGCTCAATCGATTCACCAGATGTCAAGAAGCTATCGAGGGGACAGGAACTTTCTCGATCGACCGACCAGCTATCAAGAAGGTGTTGAGATTACGATAAGAAACACCTTAAGAGGCTCGATAGATAGCCTAGCTGTTGAGAGGTGTCAAGCAGCTATCGAGCTTTAAAAACTCAGCACTTCTTCACTTGTTTCTTGGACAGACTTGATGACTTCAACACTTGACCTTGAAACAAGGTTTCTTGAAGTATTGAACACATCCTAGATCTACCCAAATACAAGTAAAGTGCGTTTTGTCAAAGGATTAACAAATTACACAAAATATGTCCTTAACATAGAAAAATTATTGCAACTGGGAGCATTTTCATTGAGAAAATGTTTTTGAGGAATTGTGGCAAAGTTGGGCACATTGAAGATGTTGTGGTTGACTCCAATGCTCGAGGGTTGAAATTAGGCAAGAAAATTATCGCGTTCCTCACAGAGCATGCTCATTTGATGGAATGTTATAAGGTGATTCTTGACTGCAGTTTGGAGAATAAAACATTCTATGAGAAATGTGGCTTTAAATAGAAAGAAATTCAGATGGTTAAGTACTTTATTTGATTTTATTTTTGTTTCACTTACAAACCATTTTTGGCAACGGTTGTTTTCTAATTGTATTTGGAGAGAATTTTTTCAATTGGAACGAGGCAAACTCTCTCCGTGCATGGTGTCTAATTCAGATTACTTATTTTACTGCAGTTGATTTTGTTGGGTCAAGAAGTAAATACGTTACAAGCAGGGGCGGAGCTACAGCAAGGCTTGGGGGTGCCATGGCCCCCCCAAAATTTTAAAAAATTATTTTATATTATATATAAGTATTAAAAAATTTAAATATTTAGCTAAAAAATAGAACTTGGCCCTCCCAAATGTTTGAGTTAGTTCAATGATGCTCTTAAAAATCAATAGAAATTTTCAATTGATCTAGTAGTTATAAAGACAAGGTAGTTTTTGTTTTCTCTAATTCGTTTTTTTTACATGTTTAATATCAAACTAGGCAGTTTTTGTATAATATTAGAGTTTAAAAGATGATAAATTCCCCTAAAAAATTATCTTGCGAATATACAAATATGAAAGTTATTAATTTTTTATACAATATATTTATAAATTATGACCTACTCTAGTATCAAAATATTAATGTTTATATTTATGTATGTGCGTTTATGCCTGAGTGTTATGGTTTATCTTGACTCGAAACTAATATATTAGTAACAAAATTTGGCCCCCCCAAACAAAAAATCCTAGCTCCGCCCCTGGTTACAAGATATAGTTTTTCCATAGTTATTAGTATCAAAATGCTTGATTATAATGTGAATTTGACTATTTGAGTACATTGATATACCCTTAACATATTCTTAATATTTGGAGTAGCAAGTTGTAACCACCAAATTGTCAAGGCTGCTGTTATCTCTAGTTGCAAAGTGAACATGATGATAAATGTTGAAGGTTATTTTGCTTTGCTTCTCTTGCCTTTTATGCACTGAAGACATAATTTGAAAACTGAAACCATCAATTTTTCCTTAGAATCAGATGTACATTAATCAAAAAACGATTTGTTGCTGACATGGTAAAAGTGGCCTTCTTAGCCTTGCTAGTTGTGACAAACATGAATCTTTCATTAAACTTGACCTTATTTTTCAGATTTCGTGGATTACCACATGGACTGCTTATTTTTTGCAAAAGCAAAACCCATCAACAACAAAGTGTTAAAGACTTGAATGCCAAAAATCATTGCAGCAATTGCCGTAGCTGGTACTGACCTATAAGCTTATTCAATATGACCTACAATTATGTCTCAAAAGTTTTTTCTCAGTGACGGTGGTAGAAGAGTTGGTGACGGCGGCGGTGGTGGCGGTGGTAATGGGGGTGGTAGCGGTTGCGGTGGTTGTGATTATTGTTTATTGTAGTGGATATATTATTTTACTGTAGTAGATATATTATTTTATTACAGTAAATATATTATTTTATTGTGATATTTATATTATTTTATTGTGTTAAAAGCTAAAATAGATCTACTGCTGCTGGATGTTTTGTAAAGTGAGTAGGTAAAATAGATAAAGTAACTTTTTATGGTGCCAAATAGCTAAATTTTTAGCTTCACTGCTCTGGACGCTCTTAGGTTGGGGTTGTGGAGTGAACATAGTAAACATTACCATAAGAGATTTAAGCACTAATGTTCTAGTCTATGGGCTAATTGTTGGGTTGTACTTTCTTTGGGCTAGTAATTTAGGTGATGGGCTTGTTAAAATAAATGGTCCATAGTTTAGTTAATAGGTCCACAGATTTGGCTTACTCATATGTTAAATCCCATGCTCTTGCTTCATAATCTATACTACTATTTAAGGGGCTGCATCTGTTTGGACCAGATTTTTTTTGTTCCAAAATACCCCTAGCACCTCTAAGTTTAAGTAGAGACAAAACTTAAGAATAGACAGGTAAAAATACATGTCTAACTTGCACTAAAACGTTACCTACAAAATAGGAACACTCCCTATTCATGGTATTTGAAATGCTCCAACACCTAATCTCACGATTTCAAAAAATAAAAAATTCGCTTTTTTTTTTTTTTTAACCTTTAATAAGTCTATACTTTTTATTAAAGAAAAAACCTGCTCCCCTTATCTGAATATGTAATAATAATAATAATAATAAAAACCTGTTCCCAGTTAGAAATGTAATTAATTTTTTAAAACATCATACAGTTTGCTTTATTCTACAGATGTATCATTTCATGGTGGCAAAAAAGAAGGAACCCACTTCACCACTCTCACTCTCCCTGTATGGTCACTTTCTCAAAACACAAAAGTGCAAGCAATCAGTTCCTATTCAAAACAAATTAAGAACAAAATGCCAACTTCCTTAATTAAATTCTTCTTCTACATTCTCTACTCCCTTTCCTTCACAGGTACACTATTTTCTCTCACAACATGGCAATCTTTAAAACCCTTCAACTATGTATAGTATAGTTGAAAAACTTACATCGTTGCCTATTGTTAATTTGTTTTGCAGATGGGACATATATGGCTTAAACTTCTTGCCACTATAGGCCATTTAACCCCAATAGATGGTGGCTTTCATCTCAATAGTGATGAAGAAGTAGTGTTTGAAGTTCTGGAAAGATGGTCTGAAAGAGTATGGGGCAAACAAGGTTGTTGCTTTGATGAAGATATTGGCAAAGGTTCATGCCAAACTAGTGACTGTGCTGGCCTTTTGCATTGCCAACGCATTGGTGCAGTCCCTCCAGCCACAGTTGATGAAATGACATTTGGAACCTCTAAATCAAACTTACATTACTATGATGTGAGTTTGGTTGATGGGTTCAACTTGCCCGTGTCACTGGTTTCCCATAGGTGGTTAGTATTATGCGTGCAAGATATAGGTGGTGAGTATTAGGAATGTAGGTGAAATAAGTTTTCATCACTGGATTTTATTTATTTATTTATTTTACAATTGAAAAATATAGTAACTCTAAATTATAATGCATGTGAATTATTAACTTTTTCTTTTTCTCTGGCACTACATCTTTTATTTTTGCTAAATGGCACTACTTTTTCAGCATTAGGATCTAGAGGAAACCTATAGAATATCAAACATGTGATTATTATGTGAATATGCAAATACATTCAACTATCTCTAAGAACCAAGATTATCACAAAAACTTAAACACAAATGATGTTGAGATAAAACAAACACAACAATCCTAAAAACAATTATTAGCAATCCACTAAGCAACCAAGTCAGCCTACAAACAAAACTAAACCAAAATTAATGTAAATATGTAGTTTCGATAACTCTGCAAGTAGCAATTTTGTTATATTTTAGTCTATCACATACTGATAGATAAAGTGGTGAATTTGGAGGTAGTTATCCAAATTCCAAACTGTTTGGTTAAGCGCCTAATAATTTTAAGGGAAATGGTAAGGATTAAGGAGTACATAGATGAAAGAGTTAGAGATAAAGCAGAATTTTTAGTTAGTTTAGAATTTAGTAACTGTAATATTAGTACAAATTAATTAAACTGATTCCCCCTCTTCTGATTCTTAAAAAAAAATAAAAAATAAAAAAAAGGATTCCTCCTCTTCCATCCCTTAACATTTGTTTTATTTTATTTTATTTTATTTTATTTTATTTATATCTATTCAAGAATCCCCTTTACACCCTTACATTTTAATTTTATTAATACTAACCTCTGAACACGCGCTCACACGCATGCTCAGAAACTCTTCTATTTTTTGGGTAAATGTTAATTTAGAGCATCCATTATAATTTCTAATTATTACATTTTTCAATCACAACAAAAAAAAAAAAAAAAAAAAAAAAAAAAACCTAGGGGTGTGATGAGTATTATGTGTGGCGAAATAATCTTTCATCACACCCCTAGGTTTTTTTGTGATTGGAAAATGTAATAATCAGAAATTATAATGGATGCTCTAACTTAACCTTTACCCAAAAAATAGAAGAGCCTTTGAGCACGTACGTGAGCGCGTGTTCAGGCTAGTAAGTAATTAAAATTTCTCTAGAGTAAAGGTCTTATTCACATGGTGTATTGTTCTTTTTCTAAAGTAAAGGTATTTTCTTTTCTCTAAAGTGGTTTTGTATACAAAATCTAAGTTGTTTTGGTATGCAATTTACTTATTATAGGTAACTGGAGCTGGTGAGGAGCAGTTGGAAAATGTGAATGTGGGGCAAACTTAAGTTGTTTTTGTTCATACTGCACATTTGCTTTGGCCAAAACAAATGCATATTGTGTAAATTTGAGGCAATATGTCCAAGATATTTTTTATTTTGTAAATTATATTATAGTAGTAAAATTTTGAAATTGCTCATTATTAATGTTTATATTTTGAATGTGGATATTAAATTTTGATCAATGTGCAGGAGCACATCCAATTTTTTTTTTGAATGGAAAATACTTATTTCAACGGTTACAAATCGTTGAAACTTATGTCAAGATACCCTTTATCAACAGTTGAGTGCAGGTTGATAAAGGTGTAAAACTTTTTCCAACGGTTTCATAGGCTGTAGAAAAATATTCTTGACATGGTTTTTAATAATGGTTCTCTACGGTTACTCCAACTGTCGAAAATACTTTTTTCAACAGTTTTTAGTACTTTTTTCTACGGTTTTAACTGTTGAAAATATCCAAATATCTTGTGGTGTGTGTATATCTATATATGTGTGTGTATGTGTGTGTATGTATATATATACTATAAAAAAAAAAAAAAAAAAAAAAAAAAAAAAAAAAAACACCTTATCGAGAACCTTCATCTCGTTGTGTTATCTCATAAAAGAACCTGAACCCTTAAACCCGTTTCTCCCCACCACCAATCCAAAACTAGCCAATCTATTTCACTTTTGAAATGTCAATCATGAAACTTGAAGTGGGCATGTCCTGTCTCAATTTCAAATTAATTTCGACTTTTGAAAACTAGGTGTTTGAATTTAATTTTTCCTATTTAGTAAAATTTCTTTCTAACTAGTGTTCTAATTTTGTGGTTAAATCTGTTTTCAACCAAATGATCAAATGGCAAAAATAAATTATTGGTTGAGAGGAGCACTTCAGTACAATCATGTGGTGCCCTAGTAGATTCTAATAATTTCTCATGTCTTTGGTAATGTACTAAGGTAAATATTCTTTATGCAACAAACCTTTTTATTTTTATTTTTAAAGATGTGCTTAATTAATTTGTCTTTTTGTTCCTACCACGCATGTTGTAATTGTTGTTTTTATTTCGCAATTGTTATATACATTACTAAGTATTCAAATATTGGAGAGCAATGATCCTTTTGCTCACATAATAGTAATTTTACTAATTAAATTAATTGTGGAATCCATTCTTCTTCCTATGAGAGGAATCAGAATTGCTCACCAAGTATATCACAAATATTTACTACATATTGATATTAGTGTTATTACAAATTAAGTCGTTAAATTTTAAACACAATATAAGAAATGAGTAATGCAAGGATATTACAAATTTTATTGCATAACTTTCACAATCAGATGTGGCAATAAATGTGATCGGTGGATTTCAAAACATAATAAATTAATGTTTTAACAACTTTTAGTGATTAGTGACATCAATTTTGTAAAATTTTTGTTCTACATAGAAATAATAAATGAATGTTTAATAACTTTTAGTGATTAGTGACATCAATTTTGTAAAATTTCTGTTCTACATAGAACTTATAAATGGATTTCAAAACATAATAAATGAATGTGTTAATAACTTTTAGTGATTAGTGACACATCAATGTTGTAAAGTTTCCGTTTTATATAGAACCTATAAATTGATGTGTCACGAATCACCAATATATATATATATATATATATATATATATATTACAAATATTTAATTATTAAGTGGATAAAGCCCGCCAATCAAATTCATCGCCACATCAATTTTCAAGTTTTATGTAGAAAAATTGTAGTTTCTATTGGAATGATTATATAGTGAAGCCATATGTATACATACAAACTTGAGAACATTGAAAAGAAGAACAAGGCAAGTAAAAAAAAAAAAGGAAACTTTTGAGAAGACAACTTCTCTTTTATTCATTCATAGTAAAAAGCTAGAGATCTTCATTTTCATACAAAAGATAACGCCACAATACATACATGAGAGCTTTTTATTCCTCTCAAATAACTCCACCCCATAGTTACAGAGATAACTCATATGCTGCTAATAACTCCATCCACACACCAATTAGTCTCACCAACAACTTGGATCAGTTGATGTCTTTAACTTAATCCATGAAAAAAATTTATTTTTTAAAGAGCTGCTACTCTTTAACACAACCTGTGGAATTTTTTTTTTTTTTTTTTTTTGAATGATAGAATTTTATTAATTTTTAATGTTTTATTAACTTTGGGACACACTTGGCATGCATGCATAAATGTAATACACGTGTGAAACAACAACAATCTACTGTTTTGTGCCTTACCTAAACTACCACCAAAGCATGTGTGTGATTAGTCTATTAGTAATAAACTTTGTGCCTTAGCTAAGTTAATGTGGTGTTGGGAAAAATTTTATTATTTACAAAGTTGAAGACTCAAAGTTATCGTTCATTATCACGTGATTGTTTAACAAATCTCCTTTTCTTTTCTTTTTTTAATACTTTTTCAAAATGGCAATTTTTTAAAGGAAAAGATCTCACATCTTTATGCTACCTCAACCTTAACCAAGTAATTATAAAAATAAAAATCCTTAACCAAGACACCAATAATTGTCTCACCCTTTTTTCGCTAAATATTAGTGCAAGATGTTGATTAACCATTATTTTAGTTTTTTTATTAATGTAATACTAAACATGGATTTGAACTTTTAACTACAGTTTTTGTATTTTATTTTATTTTTAGAATTTTTATATATAGCATTATGAAGTTATTAGGTATAGAATTATGTGAAAAGAATAAATAGATTTAAAAATATATATACAATGTGGATAGAATAAAAAATTGGTCTAATCTCAGTCAGACCTTGAAAATATTAAAACGTGTCAATTGACTTACAAAACTCTTGATTATAAATATCTATTATTGAATAAAATAAAAAATAAAAAATTAATGCTAATAATGCATCATTGTCAACCTCTAATATTAATATTCCAAATCAATATATATATAACCGAAGCCTCTAAAACTCCCACAATTTTCCACGTCATCACTATTTTCTTTTTCTTTTTATTTCAGATTCTTTTTCCACGTCAGCATTATTTAAAAACAAAAAAACAAAAAAAAAAATTCTGATTTTATATGATAGATATTAGAAGATCATATATAGATACATATAGTAAAATTAATGTCACTTAGCCGGTTGTCATGAATTAAGAGTCACATTAGGAATTGGATTTTATTAGAGTGGCATGGAAGTCTCTAAATCATGTTTGTATGCAATGAAAACTCCTTCACAGTGAAGGAGGTGCCGACTTACTCTCCTATATATGTATAAACCTACGTGTGTTGCCGCAAACTATTCTTTTGTTACAAACACTTCTTTCTCAAGGTACGAAAATTTCTCTTCATAGCTTTCTCTCTTTAGTTTTTCTATTCTTTCTTTAATAGTAGTTTTTGTATGGTCTGTGTTTGTGTTTGTTTTTCCTTTAATAGTCCGTGTGAATATATTTCTTGGTACTTATGCAAAATCTTTAAAGATGCCTTCATATTCTATGTTTCCTTTTCGTTTGCTATTTCTTGGCTTATATTATAGATTGTAATGTATATATTCATCAAACAATTTAGTTAATTGGTTTTTACATCCTTAAACATCACCCGTTCATGAATGGAGATTCCGTGCAATATATCACTAGGTTATTGTAGAGTGAAATTCTCTCACAACAATTTTGACATTTTGACTTTTTTTTCCAATTTTTTTTATTCAAGGGTTTAGATTCAAAGTTACAAAAGCAACTTTCAATCCAAACCTTTCAAAAAAATTTCTATTGATGAATTAAAAAGCTGGTGACTTTATTTCATAAAGTCATTTTTTTTATTCTTAAGTAGAAAGGATAAGATTAGAAAAATGCAAAACTATTTTATAAGCATGCTAATTATATGGAAACCTAATTCAATTAGGAGAGAAGTTCAATTAGAATTAGGAGAATAAGCTACAGGTCAAATGGAAACCTAATTCAATTAGAATTAGGAGACATAAGTTACCACATAGAATAGAAACCTAAATTCAATTAAAATTAGTAGAGATAGAAGTTACCAAATAGAATAGAAATCTAATTCAATTGGAATTAGCAGAGATAGCTAAGAACCTTGTATGATATAAAATCTATAATAGTGTTCCGTATTATATGTTAATATATTTATATTTGGTTTTGAAATTTTCTATTATTGTTTTAAAGTGTTCCAGATTCAAAAGATACGCTTTAACCCTCTATTCCAAATATTAGTTTTATTACTTTTATAGTTTTACTTAAACTAAGTGATATTTGAACGTTGGTGGAATTTTCATAATGAGGTTGTGTTTGAAATTGTAACTTTTAAATCAGTATGCTAGATTATGATACTTTTTCGATTACTAATATTGTTTGGTTACTTAGCATAATAGTTAGAACTTAGAAGCTATATGGGCGTGGTCATAAGAATATGTTTTTTCTATTCTCTACCCTATACAACACTTCAATATATAACATTGGTTACACATTTTTGGATTGAATATTCACTTTAGAATTTTGATTATAATGAGAAGAATTTTGTGTAACAAGTTGCCTTCTTTGAACTCTACCATTGGTCCCAAATATTGGAAAAAATATTTCTTATAGGACCTTTAATCCTTCCTTAACAATTGTAGTTGCTCTTGCTTGTGCTAAAATTTATGACTTTTTAAATCAAATTGTTTTCTTCTAAAAGCCTGTGTTATTACCCTATCCATTAAATATCATTATCTTTGTTTTCATACTAAAAGTTTGTGTTCTGGTAAATTTATATCTTTGTGGTGGGAAGTTTAATGAAAAGTTTTTAAAATCTCATATCCAATAGCTTTCTTGTGCATCGCACGGGTTAGCGACTAGTTTTTAAAATTCTTGAACAATGAACTTTGGCCCCTCTAAGATTGAATCCTAGCCTCGTCCCTATTTGAGGGAATTTCCAAAATTCCAGCAAAGTACCAACTTATAATTCAACTACATGCTCAAGGATTTCTACTTCCGGATGGTTTGGTGGGGGAAGCACATCAACAACAAAATACAAACGCATCAGCAACAGCAACATGTTGCCGAAACCCAGATCGAACAGCAGTTATATATGTGTTTTGAAAATCTCCTTCATATGCCCACCATACAAGCAGCACAAGGTCAAACTCAAGAATAGTTACCTGAAGTTCAAACCCAAATCGAGCAGCAATTAAAACAAAGTAATGAGCAACTTCTCAATCCTATACCCGCCCTAACACTCCAGATCCACCAGCAACTACCAGAGTGTCAAGTCCAAACCCACCAGCAACTACCAGAGTGTCAAGTCCAAACCCACCATCAAACACAACATGAACAAGTCCACAAGACGCAGCCATTATCACTACATCAAAATAAGTCTATTATATCAAGTGTTAATACAACAAAAATTAGTATATTAGGTTGTCTTATAACAACAAATATATCATTGCAATAACTAAATATCAATTATTTTACAATCTATTGCAATAACAAACATGAGGTTGTAATGAATATATTATTACAATAATGTAATACCAATTATTTTACAATCTATTATAATGAAAAAATATGAAATAATTATCTATTACAATGACTATATCATTGCAATAACTTGACCAAAAAATTTTTTGTCAATTTTTTTGCAATCTATTGCAATAAAATTCGTGAAATTATAGTCTATTGTTATAAGATATTCGAAGTAGTAAATTTTTTATTGTAATAGCAAATATAGTATTACATCAAAATTGTCATTAAAATATTTAAAGTTTTTTGCAACAAGATTTTTTTAACATAAACCTATTATATCAAATTTTATTGCAACACTTTGCATAAACTATTGCAATGATCACTTTGATGTTATTACAACAATTTTTTTCGTTGTAATAAACATTTTTTGTTGTAGTGTATTGAATCTGGCCCTGATCGATGTTGAGTCGCAATTACTACAGAATTTGACTGAGGTTGAGCCGCAACCAATACAAGACAGGGCCAGGGAGGAAGAAATGAACGAGTTCTTCTTGAACGTCGAAGACCATTTCCCAACCAAGACCAAGAAACACCACACGGCTAGTTCCACCTCCTTCAGCCCAAAATATTTAGACTTTAGTTGTAAGTTAATATCGGCCCTTTAAGGGGTCTTCATAAATATATATATAAATATATATATATATATATATATATATAATTATATTTTTAAAGGTCTTATACAAATGGATAGAGATGAAGAAAAAAATGTTTAGGGCGTAATGAGTTAGCATATAAACTATATCCTATGGAATTGCTAACAATCTTGAGCTATGCTAGTTTTAATCTTCTATGAACCATGATGGCGGGATTACATAGTATTGGATTCATAAAAGTAGTCAAAAAACGGTAAACTAGAATTGAATGGATGACATTTATAAATACATCAAATATTGAATTTAATTTTTTCTTTTTCACCCCTCTCTAGTTTTCATTTTTGTACATTAGACGCTCTAGAAGCTGAGTGACTAGGATGAGAAAGGGCCTTAAGACCCTTGTGGTATGGCTATATCGTGAGGTTCTTGGCTTTTCTTCTTATTGTCTAGGCTTGGCTCTAAAGAAATTAAAAATCTTCAATTTAGAGAGTTTCCAAACTCGTGGATAACAACATGTGCTATAAGTTACGTGGAAAGTCTAGTTTCATTCACCGGTGAAAATGTGTTTCAGAATTAATATGCCTCAACTCCTAATTATTTTCATAGCATGGGAATTTTTATTTTATTTTTGCCTTTAATTTGTCCTTAGGTGTGATTTAGAGAAGATGATATTGCATCTTATATGGATTGATGATGTATTTATTAAGTTTCAATTCCCTATTCCTATTCAATTTTTTGCATTTTGTCAATAAATGTTAATTTTTTTGCATTGGGATTGTGGTTGAATTTTGGTGGAGGTAAAATTATGAAACATTTTTGCTATCAATTGATTCTATGTCAGTTGTTATTCTGTGTTTGGTGAATTTAAATAGAGAATATGTCAAGAAGGTATTAACCTTATGGGCTTTGTCTTGTAGAATTTCAATTAGTTGCTGTATCCTAAAATCTTACCTATTGCCACGCCAAATATGTGAAAATATTTTACATATAACTGTAAAATTTTACGGATGAAAATATATTACTTCAAAATAAATGGAGTGTTAAAACAAAAACTATGGTAATATGGCTGGCTTTAAGTTACAAGAATGCTTATTTTTTTCACAGAATGGTCATTGTTAGGAAGTCACGAAGCACCATCAAATGACTGATTGACAGTCATGGGCAATGATAACTGATCATCCAAAGGTTCTGCAAAAAATGGCTGTACAATTCCATAAGCAATTACTTGGAAGTTGGAACATCTACTAATAGTTTTAGTGAGGGTGCCACAGCTTTGGTACACATAAAGAAAAGGAAACTAGTCCTTTTTTAAATGGTGACTTTTTTTAATTTTTATTCAATCAAGGAAACTCGAGGAACAGCCATTTTTTAGTTGCTTGATAACTAAGCCTTACGTAGAACAAGATATGAACCTGTGACAATCACCCAAGTTATGAATACAAAAGAGGATACCATAATAGAGCAATCAATCACGGCACTGAAAAACAAGTTCCTCAATGGAATAGAATTCTACCAGAAGAGGACTTTTATTGCCTTAAAACTTTGCTTCATGTACTGCCAAACTATAGAATCTCTTTGCCAAAAATCTCACTCCCAAAGAATTTATGTTGAGTTTTTGATCTCTTAGCAAATATATATATCCTCTCCTACTCAAACTCTTCCTCTCTCTCATTTACATTTTCAGCAGGATCAGCACCTCTTTCCTCACCTCTCAAACCCCATTTTTGTTTTTTTTTTTCAAGCTCTGACTGTGAGTAGTGTGTATGTTCACTTTCTTGCCTCTAAACCCATGAAGGCCATCTTCTTTTTTTCACTTCTTGACGTTTGTTTTCTCAAAAGAACTCTAACCCTAGTTTTATTTTTTCTTCTTGAACGTCTATTTTCCTGAAAACCCTAACCCTAGTTTTACTTTCTTACAAAAAACGCATACCAACCAAAAATCCTTGAGACCCTAGTTGTTCACTGATGCCTTCCAAGCTCTCTCTTCTTCATCGGACGACAAGCCAGGGCATGATCAGGCTCGATGAGTCAGAGACTTTTTGGGTGAAGATGCTCCTAGCAGCGCCAAAATTGGATCTACCACCCCTCCAGAAGAAGCAAAAGCGTCCTCACAAGAGTATATTGACTCTGGGGTCAGTTTGGGAACCGAACGACAAGGGGTCCAAGAAGAACCCCGACGAAGGGTTTGGGGAGTTTCTCAAGGCTTGTTTTCAATGCAAAACGAAGCTCTAGGATGATAAAGATGTGTACATGTATGGGTAAGTCTTGCTTTCTTTGGCTCAGTTTTCCTCTAGTTTATTTTCTTGTAATTAAACAATTGCTTTTACAATCAAACAGGGCGCTTAATGGTTTTGTCTTAAATTATATTATAATCTGTTTAAATATGTGATTTTATTAGTTTTTGCAGTGTCTCAGTTATCTTTTTTAGTAGGACAGGTTGCCCTTGAACTATATTTGATCCCTTTGAATTGATTGTTTCTAAGTTTAGCTCATAAGCAATTTAGTTGACTGAAATTCTTAATTAAACTTAAAATGATCATATATCATACTAAAATCATTAATGACTAATCTAAGGACCAAAAATATATTTAAGTTAATTTTTTTTTATAAGAGATAACTAATAACACGTGTGTGTCAATATATATAATGCTAAGACACTCGAACCAACTATATTAATTGACTTTATCATTTGTTGTTTGTGGAAGTAATCATAATCTGCTACTTCAATGCAATATGTTTAATTTTTATGACAATTAAGCAGCAACTAGTTCCTTGCTTTGATTTAGCTAAGCTGAATTGAACTAAATACTTAGAACTTCCTACTATTGAATTTTATGTACTTAATGTATAATCAGTTAGGTATTCAAAAGTGACAAATTTATGGAACTAATTTATATTATTCAGACAAAAATTAAGGACCATGTTGGAAGTGGTAAACCAAAAGGTGCCTCTTGATATTTCATAACAGTTTGTGTCTTTTGTTTTTCCATAACTATTTGTGTTTATTGTCATTCCATAATGTTTGTGTCTTTGAGTTTTCTATATTCTAAAATTTTTTATTATGAAACAAAGAGTTATGACAATAATAATAGCTCTTGTAACATCACCCTATAAAAGGGGATAGATGTATGATGTGAAAGTGTGAGAGAAAAAAAGTTGTAGTGAACTGTCAAGGTCTTTTTGCTTGTGAGTTTGAAGTACTCTAATAAAATTTTTATTCCTCTCTTTCTTGTGAGTACTTTGTTGAATTTTAAGTCAAAGCTTTATAAAGCCAACAGACCATCGTATCTTTGGTTTGTGTTATATTATATGATTGATGAATTAAAAAAATATGTATGCATCTTTGGTTGCATAGCCCTGTGTATTTCTTTATTACTGATATATCTGTTAAATGAAGAGGATCATGTTCATATTAATTGGGATGTGTATTTACTTCATATATTAAATTGCTAATTTGATGCATGAAACATTATGGTGCAGTTAACTAAGAGCATTTTCCTCTCTTGCTTGCTGTGACAATCAGATGTCATGGGATGGTTTTCCAAAACTAGAATCTTCAGAACCAACAAAGTTGATTACAGGAAGAAAAGATATGCGTAGTCAGGGTTTGGGTGGTAAAAATGGCATTCCAACTCCTACAGCTAAGTATAATTAGTCTACTGATAGTTCACTTGTTAGTAGTAGAGGTGCAGAGTGGTGTAATTTTTGCATCGGCTTGCAATCTTGTGCAGGATAGAGATAGTGTACACTATTTTTTTTTTTTTTCCATATTTTCATGTTGAGTTGAATTTAAGGAGGATTCAACTTGGTTCTGTTTCATTGTTTACTTCTGATTTGCATTACAATTTCTAAGGAAAAAAGAAAAAGAAAAAGAAAAGAGACATATATCGACTAATATTGCAGCCTTAATTTCTTAAGATGGTTGTATTATTTTTTTGGATACCCTACTTCGTTTCTAGTTATAGATGATACTCTTCATGTCAGTGTCACTGTTTTGCTTTTTATGTAGATCTTCTGGAAGATTTATGGCAGATGAGGCATGAACTGTCATGCTAGCCAAATTTTATGGTGATTGTTTGATTTTTGTTGTCAATATATGTAACTAAATAGAATTGAATTACTATTTGTAAATTTTTATATATAACAAGAGCTTGTGGAAATTTTTCAGGAAAGTCGATTATTGGTTTCTGTATCTACTTGTACCTCTGTTTAGTTTATCTTATGTTCCCGCTAAGAATGCAGCTATTTGTATCTAATCAGTAATCATGCGAAAAAGATTACAGAAACACTCCCCATTGGCTTATGAGATCCTAAATATAAGTAAATTTTCATAATGACTTTATTTATAAGTTTTTGATTCATCTTAAACAAGTTAAAACATTGAGAACATATATAATTGCAAGCCTTGATGAATACACTTCCAAATGTATTTTGTGGCTTTTGGAAAAAAGCTTCCAACCAGCATTAAATCTGACATTATCAAAGGGCATTTAATTATTATGTTTCACTTTTATTCTTTAGCAAAGTGTACGTATGCATAAATTGCTATAAATTACAACAACGGAAATTGCTTTTTGGTCATTCATCTAAAAAACAAGGTAGTGGGCGGACATTTATATAGACTTTTTTTTTTGGGGCGCAAGGAGAGGGATTTGGCTGCACATTTATATTTGCAGGTTAAATTTCAATGAACTTTGTGCATGCACAATGATCATTTGGACATGTTGAGGAAGGATAAAGTAACTTGTAACCGGGATGCCAAATGAGCCAACAAACTAATGAGTAAATACTACGTGGAAGGTTATCAGGACCAGTATATGACAAAAGAATATAAATTGGATTATATAGCTGACTTAGTATGTTTTTCACTTTCTCGTTTAGGAAGAGGGAAAATGATTCAATATTATGTAGACCTTGTATAAGCTGTAAAAGAAATAGCAAGAACTCTATCTTTGATTGAGATTAATTTGTAGAAGTAGTTTAGTAGCATATTTTCAAGAGAAAATGATAGCAACTTGGGAGGCAAAGGAACGTAACCAATCCTTTGCTATGGTCGGCACAGCAAAGACAAAGTGATGTGCTTTTACCTTGTTTACTGTATTTGTAGCCCATTTTGCCTATCCTTCCCACTAACCAAAAGCTTCTGCCACCGCATAAAATCTCTCCAATAGTAAACAAAGTGATGTTCCATTTAGACCCTATTAAGCTTTGAGCAATAAAGGAGTAGGAAAGGACCATAATGACTTCTAATGTCCACAAGTTACCTAGTTCCCAGATTCAATTATGGGAATATAGTTAATCTGCAAGATATTAGAGATAGAAGTGGAAAACTAATCTGTGCAAAAGGAAAAGGCTCTAAATTATGACTTCCCAATATAGCTGTCAGATCTTTAAAGAGTTGCTTTTCAAGTTTGTTGCTTTCCTCAAAGAAAAAGTAGGGTAAAGAACCACCCTTTTCAGTTAAATCATAAGCAGAAACATAAAAAAGCTTCAAACTTCTATCATGAAGTCCAAATTTATGACATTGATTACTTCCAGTAATGAACACCCGTCAAATCTCTACCTCTTCCTTTTTCTTTTCTTTTTTGAATTATAACAGAAAGTACTTATGTTTACCACGTCTGCTCTTCCATCATTCCTTCACATTTGGTTTTTCTGGTTCTTTCCCACGCACCCAAAAGAGGAAAAAAAAAATTCATTGACCTAGTGAAAACTTCCCTGCTTACTTGGAACTGCTTGATTGGTGAATTTAGCTTTTGGAAAATGCTGAAGTTACTACCAATTTTACAATAAAAAATTTGCAAACTAACATAAAAATGAATGTGATTGGTATTACATAAACAGTATAATAAATAAACTAATTTCTTAATGTCATTTTGTTCCTGTTTTAAAAATAACACATCAATTTATAGAATTTATGAAGTAAAATTTGTAGTATGGTTAGAATCACTCTTTAAGAGATTATTAGTACAACCAATTGCATCACCACAGACGGTTATCTCCTAGTCATTATGCATAACTGCAAATGTTTGGACAAGACTTTTAGATGCCATAAAGAAGTTTTTGTTAACCGAGTACATTCTCAAACTGATATTTCCAAAAGCCAATTAAGAAATACACCAAGAAAGATTCTATGAAAGTGATTGATCGTACCACAAAGTTTCATGAATCATATATACCAAGGTCTAAGAAAATGAGGCCACAGTTAAAGAGTTACAGGTTACAGCAAAACCAAGAAAAGCAAAATAGAGGCTTGTCCTTTTCTGGTTTGTGCAATAGGGAACATTTCAGTCACGCTTCAGGGCTGACTCTCTGAAGTGGTTTTTGCCTGCAAGGCTGCTATTGGGGACCAATTACCTAAAGCAAGCTATTAATCTGCTCAAGCAAACCTTCCAATGGATAACAAATGCAATTAGTAATACAGTTTCCAGTCATTATGCCAATCAGCAAGCATGTTCTTTAAACATCTTTCCATTTTTTTTTTTTTTTGTCTGAAAGATGATAAAAATTTAAAATTCATCTCTCTTTCATTTATTATATATTAAAAAAAAATGATAAAATTGGGGTGAAGCGGCATACCAATCAGGAAATCACCTCTCTTAGACCTCACAGAAGTGGGAATTATACATGGGTACGACCTTGATAAGACTATAAGAAAGACATTTGCATATGTTCTGCCTAATTGTCTTTTTTATCCTGCGGGTACTTCAAACTATAGATGGAGCGACTTAAAGGTGCAAGTTCTTCTGTAGGCTACATGCACTGTCTTTTGCACTGTGGAAATTTTCCAAGACATAATGGGAAAATGCATCTCATTTTGCAAAAATTACATATCAGAGACCTTCACATGAGCTGCTGTCCTACTTTTCATCAGCAATTACTGCTGATTGTCACACCCCAGTGCCACTCAAACTTGGTCAGTACAAAACATACAGCCTCGGTTGACTTTTAACTTATATACATCAGGCAAAAGCAATACACTAAACATTCAACTACATTGAAGTAAATTCAGGTGTGTGTAACTGTTTTTCCCCGTCCTAGATTTGAATAAGAAAGTACTCAAATTTCAGAAGTGAATCTTCCAATTAACTATAGGTCCTATAAGTTATAACTCAACTGGCATGACCCACTATGTTGCATAAAAAAAAGGTCCAGGCATTTTAAGTCCAAGCTAGAACCTGGGCACTTGAGTTGGGTATGAGCCTCTCTATGAAGGTTAAGGGCTTGTAAAAGCAGAAAGGAAATGGGATCACATCAGAAGAAAGGAAATGGGATCACATCAGAAGAACCCTTTTCACTCCATAATTATGACTCTATACTAGCATCCACGCCCATGCCATGCGTGTAGAATCCTCAATAAAAAAAGAAGAAAAAATCATGCATTTGAATCTTTAAAAGTTAAAAAACTTCAGAGAAAACTCCAAAAATTTAAAGGACTCTATTCATCATGGTTTAGTGAGGGAAACGAGACCCACAAGAATCTTTTTTTGGCCTTGATACCGACTAGGTAGAGCTTTCTTTTTTCCTTTTTTTTTTTTTAGGGGGGGTGGGTATGCATATGGAATTTTATTCAGTTATAGCCAAAGGCAACTAGCTTGTGTAGCTGATTCAAACTACCAAGTTTCAGAGTTCACGAGTGACAAAAATTTTCGTTGAGCACTCCCCTCTTTGAAGCTCTCAGCTCAAATTATACCATTCAAGTCAACTACCTGCAATTGAGTAAAAGAGAGCTAACTAGAACTATAGTGGATAACTTTGATTATTGTTAGTAAATGAACATGTTTTACATGACAAAGTGTATCTTTCCTCTATGTTTTACACCTTAGTCATGGTCCTTTCTTGAGCCCTGCATCAAGGCATATCAAGAATAATTGATGTCTTGATTCGGGTGTTATCAATGGCTTCTATAGGTCAATCATTGTGTGTGTATATATATCCTATATTGGATTCTTGAAATACACAATTCAAAATGGTACAAACATACATACAAAAAAAAAAATGGTACAAACATAGTCACAAAGGACTTTCCGCTCTCTTCTCTCTACGTCTTTTATTTTCTTCATTTTATACTAATAATTACTTTGAAGTTTGAACCAGGTGACAACCTCAAGACTCAAAAGCATCAAAGCAAAATGCTTATGGGCCTCATTTCATGTTGTTTCCGGTTATGCAATAGCACCTCCAGGATTCAAACAAATAATAGTACATCATTGCAAATTAAAAATTTTCACGCGCAAATAAATTGTAGTAATAAGAGCAAGGCAAACAGTAGTGATGCACTGATGTATCAAGCATTTGGACCTCAGACACAGGCACAAGGCTTATTTACTTTAGGGAAGTGATGCAGAGTGGCCTTATGCAATGCTGCAATGCTGAGATACAAAAGGTAGGATTGAGTTTGACGCTATCTAAAATGATGTAATCATGTCATGTGTAGGCTTTAGCTGACCCATTAGTGGGAAAAACATTAATAAAATGAAATAGGTATAAGAAACCATTGGAATCCACAAAAAGGCAAAAATGCTTCCTATGCTTCTCTGTTGAAATTCTTGAGAGGGAGTACGCATGCATTAACAAATTACAGCTTATTAACATATTACAGTTTTAAGCTATATTCAAAACAATAATGTATTAAGCACAACAAATTTCACAACTTATTGAGGTAGCAAATTGTGATTAATACAACATCACTTTGATATGAGACAATTACTGAAATCATTTTTATTATAAACCAATTACAACCTGCCACCTCAGCAACTATGAAAACAGTTGTGAAACTTTTTGGGTAATTAGCTTTATTTTAGTAAAAATAGTCCTATAGCCACTTTGGTTACTCTTCATCTGAATTTGGACAGTGTTATTGCTGCCTCCACTGTTGTGTTTATGGTATTAATAGTTGAAGTAATTAATAGTAACATTTAGAATAACAGCAAAAGACAAACGTGGAATAAGAAATATTTCTTAAAGAGCAGTCTCTAAATCATGGCGTCTGATACTGCCAAAGCTGTGAATCTGCCTTGTTCTTTTCTAGTTTGTTATTCACCTCACGGTAAAAAGAAAAGCCAACAGCAGTGGGGATGGGAGACTATCAAGAAAACAACCTTTTTCAGTAGAATCATTAACTACAATAGAGGGAACAAGAGGAATCAGATTTCTATCATCAACTTCATTTTCTTCTTTCTTTACAATTGTTTTCCATCAGTTTGGCAATGAGTATCCAAAAAACCTTTCTTTACTTCTCTTTGTATTTAAAACAAAAAATTTGGTATCCAAATGATTATTTTGACTATCTTTCACCTTCATTCAGTCATCATCTATTATCTCTATAGTCCCTAGACAAATTAAAGAATAAAAAAATCGTCATCTACCCACTTGGCACTTCTTGATAGGCTGAGTTCATCCTGCAGAGCAAAAAAAGTTTTGATCATAAGTACATGGACAAGCTATTTAGTGTTAAGTATAGAAGTAAGCACTAATTAACATATGTATATAGTACCTGATTATTATGCAGGACTGCAAATGCTCTTACGGAACTTCGAGATGCCAGAAAAGTAGGTGCTTGTTAATCAGATCAGTTAACAAAATTTACGCATAATACTGAAACTTGTGTGTTGTTAGCTAACAAGTTATGATGATCAAAGGTACAGTGTGTTGAGGACAGAAATTACAAAATTAACACCTGGTAAGAGAAAGTAAAGGTTAAATTAGACAAAGGAACTGAGAGCTACAGCAAAACCAAGAAAAGTAAATATAAAAAAAGGAGAGGCAGACCAACCTTTTTCGGTTTGTGGGCAACGGAATGTCTCCATCACTCTTCAAGGGTGATGAATTTTGTTTCAAAGTGATTCCCTCCTGCAACTGGGGACCAAATGGCTAAATAAGAATAGGAACAGGCAATAGATATGCTGCTCATGAAAACTCTCAAAGGATAAGGGAAAGAGAATGTAAATGTGAAAAACTTTCAGATTATGCAAAGCGCATTTTATGTTATTCAACTTGGTTTGCACATGGATTCACAAAATGCATGCACTATGGGGACCAAAAGAGGCATGATTCAGTCCTTGGTGGGGTATTGTACTAAGTACATCCTCCATGCTTATAGCAAGAGGCTGGGAAGTAATGTCATCAAGGAGACTTGCATACATCTGTACTCCCAGCCACATATAATGCTCAAAAGGGAAAATATAAATAAAAGAGAGAGGGGGAGGGAACTGAAGGTGGGGTATTCACCTGATTGACTGAAGATGCAAATTATAATTGAAATGCAGAAATAATTGAAATTCTTCAAATGTTTATTGGCCTCAGTAATCACTCAGTTATGGGAAAGAGCAAGGATCTGCAATGGTAAGAATATACTTCAGTTAATCTCCTTGTCAGGTTAGCTTACATAATGTCAAGGCAACTAAACTAAGAAGTAAGTAATGCATCCAAAGGCCAAATGTCAAATCTAACATGTAAAATTGTGTGTACAGGCAGAGAGAGAGAGAGAGAGCTTACTCTAGTCTAGTGCAGGTCAATGTGGATCTCAACTATTGTCCATTCCTTTAGAAAAAGTTTAGTTCAGTATATCCATGTGCATACGGCAGAAGCTCCTCCACCTCAATCCTGGAATCAGAACAACTCATGCTTTTCCTCAATCGGCTCTGGCTTGACTCAACCTCTGCCCAAAATATGCCATAAACCGGTCTATGATCTGAAAATCTAGATTCACCACGGACATAGGACACTTGATGGAGGCCTTCTCCATGCCACAAAATTCGATCACACCTTTAAACGAAAATAATTAAATCAGCACAAAAAGGTACTAAAATTTATGAATGCAACAACACAAAGACCCTCACTACCTACATCATATGCTCCATAATATAGTCTACAATCCATCTAACAAAGAAAAAAATATGTATCATTTTTATTAATTTCCACACTATCTCGATTATGCATTTAAGATATTATTTCACATATTGTTGCCCATAAGATAGGACAGATGATCTTACCAGGCAGGTGTTCTGCGCTTCTCCTTTGGATGCATATCATCCCCTGCATATCTGTCTGAATTAGTTGAATACTTGTAAGTTGGGGGAAAATATATCTTCCCTTCATTCCATCCCTTAAAAACACGACCATTTCTTTGCTCTTTACGTAACTGTGAAGAGAAACATCAACAATTTAGATCAAAAGTCTTCTTCATATGAGTAATAAATCTGAAAGTAAGCAATTGGAAACAGAGAGGATTTCAGGAGAGGAAACATGCCTGGTCATTCTCTAACAATGCCCTCCAATTTTGCATCTCAACAAGTGCCGTAGCAGAGCGGTAAGAGAGGGCAATGCGATAATTCAAATCCCCAAGCCATATAACTCGACTAGATTGAAAAAAAAAATAAAAAATTAGAAGATTGAAGGCAAGTTTTGTTGAACAATGATAACTATTAGTTTATGCAAGTATATGTGTGTACAAGGTCTATACAAATTGCTGTCATTCCTTAACTTTCAAGACGTGGAATTAAGTAGATGAAAAAAAAAGAACAAAATTGGTATGTCTAAAATTAGAAATCCTATAAAATATATGATCAATTAATTTATATTCCAAGGGATGTGAACAATTAGTTTTTTTTTTTTTTTCTTATTGTTTTCAGATCCCATGAATCTGCATTTATCCTAATCTCCCCTAAATTTCTGTTGCACTGCAAGTTATTAGAGTCCTATTTAATTGATGAAAAATGTGCAAGGGTCTTACTCATGCTCAAGGATTGTTTCTGGGGACTTCTCATCGCCTGAGCCATGGACCCGTGGAAACCTTGTTTTCCTAAGGATCTCCATAACATCAGAGTTCCTTCTTAGCTCATCACCCTCCTTTTGTCCTGAAGTCAAATGGCTACAGACGAAGCAAAAAGATGTTTGGTGTAAAGACATGCTGACCGAAATTGAACCCTGCAGATTCAAGCAGAACATTGCTCATTCTTTTAGTTAAATACATCTAAGAAAATTCTTTAAAAAAAGGGGGATAAATATGGTAATGATCAGTTTATTGAATAATATGGTACCTTATTTCCGAGATAACCCATCAATCCTCTACCAACACAGGATACTTTCATGTTCCGAACATGGTCTCTCAATTCACTTCTCACCCAAACTGTGAGAAATATGCCAACCATTTGTTTGCTTGCAACTAAGCAGTACCTCGAACGTGTTGGCATTCTAAATCCATCTTCATTTGCTGCATATCCACCATAGGACATTGGTGAATATAAGACAGTACTTGGTGAATCGCCCAGACCATTATCATCATCAGATGAACCCCATCTGGAATAGTCACTAGGCCTGGAATAGTCGCTTGGCCTAGAATAGTCACTTGGCCTGTGCCCCCATCTGTGATTGGGATCATAATCACTAGGCCTGGAATAGTCGCTTGGCCTAGAATAGTCACTTGGCCTGTGGCCCCATCTGTAATTAGGATCGTAGTCACTGGCTCTGGAATAGTCGCTTGCCCTAGAATAGTCACTTGGCCTGTGACCCCATCTGTTATTAGGATCATAGTCACTAGGCCTGTGGCCAAAGATTACTCTATCACAAACACTGAATCGTCGATCAAGTCGTGGTTGTGGAATTGAGGGGTCATTGTCCATTCTCCAGCTCTGTGTTGTCTGGAATGATCGGCGATGAAAGAAAGATGAGTTCTTCTGCCTAGTTGATCCCTCAAAATCTGCATTTATTTCTACAATTGGCTCAGGAATGGGAGATGGTGTATAGCATCCACTAACACCACTGGTCCCAGGAAAATTATTTAGAGTCTTTCGAATGAGAGACAGCCATTTTTTGGCAGGGCCATTGTCTTCTGCTCCCAAAACATTACCAGCATTCAACGGAACAATTTCTTGAAAACTGAAACAGACAAAGAACAGAATGGCATATATAAGTAATGTGCCAATTTCAGAGTTTCCTTCCAAAACAAAATGTGGAAATATAAGCCTTTCAAAACATACCCAAGAACATAAATGTCAGCAGGAGGTGAGGCATGAAGCAAGTCATCTAGATTCAAATTACTTGGTGGGGGTCTTCCAGCCACATTCCATGTAGCTACGAATAGGCTGAAACCAAATCAAAAAGAGAGAAGCTTTCATAATCAATACAATTACAAGTCAATACCATTTGTAAGAAGAGAAAGGAAAAAGAAGGAAGGGAAGGTTACCTATAGTTCTGCACATCTATAATCCGAGGGTGATCAAGATTCATTCTTGCTCGCCGGACCTGCTCTGTGTTCCGGCTAAATTTTTCTGCGCATTATAGAGAGGACAACAAAAAATTAGGAAAAAAAGATTACTTACTAAGATGTGTCAAAATCGTGTTCTAATCATAGTAAACCTGTTTTGCTTTTTTTGGTTGTGCATAGCTCCCTCTCTGAGAAGCTGCTAGTCCTATATTCCACATCACCTCCTGAAGAAGAAATCTTTGTTAATGCATCAATCATACTTTTAAAACAAAAAGGATATAAATTCCATAAAGAAAAATACAAAAACCAAGAACGTTTTAGAAGCGGCAAAAACAAACTTGATCAATTGAGTTAATTCATAATTTGGTTACTATGAAACTTTGGAAAAAAGAAATTTAGAATTTAGAATATGAGAATATTCAGTACTTATGATATGTGAAACAGAATCCTCAATTATTTGGCCAAGTACATAGCATTATGAGAAGTGAGAACCATGAAAATATTTTACAATAAAGTTTAAAAAAAATACACATATCTGTTCCCTTCCTCAAAATCACATATTATTTGCTGATATTGAGGCTAAGATTTAACTCCCAAAGTTCTAACAATTACCAACCAAGTAAGAACCCATAGAGAACAAAGATATCCACCTCCATATTTAACCTCATCCGCCTGAAAATCCTCTGTTTTGCTCTTGATATTGAACCACTTCCTGACCATTTTCTTTGACCATGAGAGCTTCATCAAACAACAAACAAAGAATCAGCTTGACAACTTCCAATAATTAAGAAAAGAGAGAAAAGAATTCAGAAACAAATCCATTATATAAATTTTTTTCCCCAAGAAGAGAATATCTTTTGTAGCAGAAGAAAGTAAAAAAATAAATAAATAAATAAAACCTTGCTTTTCTTGGAATTCCCATCTCTCATTGTTTCACTACCACTTCATACAGCTCTCCAAGTATATTCTCTTCACTACTATTTCTGGATTTCAGGGTTTTGCTTAGAACCAACCAAAGATGTCAGAACATAAGGAATAGAAGTTAGAACCGCATTAGCCACTCCTCTCTTGGGTTTTTCTCTATATTAATGAGCTTTGCAACAAAAGAACAAGCTAGCTCAGTTCAACTTCAACTTCAACTTCAACAACGTAAATAAGTCTGTTGTATGTAACTCCCAAAAGTACCCAAACAGACTCTTGATGAGTTCAGCCTTAAAGAGACCAAAGAAAACAAAATGGGTTTTCTTGCTGTCCTCTATTGATGCTATTAAATGCACTCTATGAAAGCCTTTAAGACACAAAGAAGCAACAACCCAGGAAATATGAGAAAAAAAACCAACGACTGAGAAAGAGAGACAATGCTTTAATGCGTGGAAGTGAGATGAGATTCTGAAGTAGAACAAGACAATGCGGCAGAGAGAGAAAGAGAGAAAGTGTAAAGCTTTGGCCTTGAGCTTCCCTTTCTCTCTCTTTGAACAAAGAGCCTCGGTCTCAGTAACCACAGCAAAGTATCGAATTTGAACAGAATAAAGTGCATAATAAGAGAGAGAGAAAGAGAAAGAGTTTCTCTTTGTTTTTTGTGTTGTGTTGGTTTTGTTTGTTAATTTTATTGGTTTTACCACAAAGCACAAGACAAAGGGTCCAAAGCATGAAAGGGCAAACGGGCAGGCAGTTTTAAGCTTTTACATTACTGATTGCAGAACAAAAAAAAATGAGTCGGGCAGCTGAGACAAAGGCTGCCCTTTCGGTCAGCAAAGTGAAGTGAAGGGTACCCTATAGCTGTATCCCTTCTCCATCTTCCCGTTTTGGTCTACCATCAAAGCAAAAGCATACTTAAAGAAAGTAAAAAAGATAAAGGGAATGTATGTGTTGTAGACTAGTATGTAGTACTATATGACTATAGTTTTATTTTTATTTGTTTCTTCTTCTTTTTTATATTTTGTTTCTTCTTTTGTTGGACATGGAATGTTTGCAAGTGAAGGTACAGTGTTCTAACTTAAACAATTCTGAACTTTGTCTTTCAAACTTTTTTTTTTATTTAGGTTTTGTGAGGCTTTTACTTGTTAGGATTTTTTGGATTTTGCATTTTGGTGAGATTAAACTTTCCACAATATCACATACATAACAAATTTTACAACTTTTTTTTTTTAATTTGTTGAAGTTACGGTTCAAACGAGATCATCATTTTTATTATACGTCAATTATAATTGATATCAACTTAACAATTAAGAAAATAAAAAATTGTAAAGGTGCGTGAATCTCCTCAAAAAAAATAAATAAATAAAATCATTTTTGTCATTTTTTAACCCCTTTGCCAAGTTTGGTTTTGTGGAGCAATGTTATCATGCCTGTTCCTATAGGTTCGACTATTGGTGCAATGACATGGATTGTGGAAAATGTCTTTAAACTACTTTTAGGGTTGTTTGGCTCGATCTAGCTAGGCTTGTGTCTTTGGAAAAAAGGACAAGTGTCCCAATTTCAGGAAGTTGGGGGGCTCTTTCTGTTTATTGGGAAAAAAATATTTTGACCATTTTGTGTATTAATGTTGTAGACTTTTTTTTTTTTTTTTTTTTGATAGGAATGTTTTAGACTTTTAGTACTTAAGAAGTACCAACTTTGTGTCTTGGTGACTAGCATTTTCCATAATTTAATGTGAGGAGCTTCCTCACTTTTATGAGTTTTTTTTTTTTTTTTTTTTGCTTAGTGAGGTTGAAGATGTTTTTTGGTCACACAAAAATGAAAAATCATACTATTTATAGTTTGATGTGCCTCGCCGTCCGCCGCCCACACTAGCATGGTGTCTCCTCGGGCATTCAACAAACCTTTGGCTTTGTTAATTAAAAACCCATTTCAATGCATAAAAAAGCTTTTGGGTCAAGTTCCATAGTTTGAAGCATTGACCAGCCTTAATACATAGTATATGAATATATATATGAGGCCGTCTGTTATATTTGGACTCATCCTAATCCTCATGATTGCTTTTGTGCCTTTCAACAATCTATTAGGGGCAAAATTTTTATATGTATGATGTATCTGTCTTTTAAAAGACAAAATATAGTGAGCTGACGGCGTTAAAATCCAGGCTGGGGTACCACACAAACACGATGGCACAAAAACTATTATCAACATTATGAATGGAAATCCTTAACAACTTCATGATCCCCCCACTAACCCAAGTGCACAGTAGTTTTATTTTGGTTTTTATAGCCTGTTGGTCCCAATTTGAGATTATGAGGTTTTTTTTTTTTCTTTTTTAGTAAGTAAAGAAGGTTTGTGTCATTCTCTTTTGTTTTCTTTTTGTTAAAACCATTAAGATAAAAGAGTCAATTGCCCCTTTATAATATGGTGTCTTTTTCTCCCTCCATCTTGCAATATAAACCACATATGATATGGGCTCAAATTCTCTAGAATTCAACTTTAAGGACGGGTGTTTACAGGTCAGTCAAGTTTAAGTTCAGGTTAGACCCACCACTTGACCGGATCATTTTCAGAATGGGTTTTCTTGGAACCGTCGCTGAGCGGCAAATTATTGGTCAAAATTGGCCTATGGATATGGTAATATTCACGATAACAACAATAAAAATAACAACAAAGTCCTGGCTTCAAAAATTTTGAAGCGCTAATAATCTTTAACAAATTAGTCGTAGGTTTTGGTTAGCTTAACTGGTAAAGACTTTGATGGTTAAATAAGAAATTTGAGAATCAATTCTCGCCTACACCAAAAACTAATTGATGTATTGGTCTAATAATAAAGAGTTATTATCAGAAGTGGATATCATAAGTTGAAATTCTCTCTCTCAAAAAAAAAAAAATAGTCAACGTCGGTCACTTGTATTTGTTTTCCCCGTTATATTTTATCTGAAGTCATACTATATGTGATTTCTTTAATTGACATGTCTTTTTTTACTAATTTTCTAATGTAATTTCTTGTCTTTCTTTACCTTTTTTATTCCCTCAACTGGAATCAATTCATTCTTTCTTACTTGTACATTAGCCACTTTCCTCTGAACATGATCAAACCAACTCAAGTGACTTGTATTTTCATTAGTAGCAGCCACTCCTATCTTTAAACAGATTTCCTCATTTCGAATCCACTCTTTTTGTGTATTTCCACTTATATCTATGTTCATATTTTTCATTTAGTTACACTTATTTATGAATATGTTACTTCTTAATAGCCCAAAATTTAATACCATAAAAGCATAGCTGGTTTATAGTAGTCTCATAATGAAATTTCCTTTAACTTAAGAAATAGAGAAATGATATGTTCACAACATTTTTACAATATTTTTACAACAAATCTTAAGTAACAGGTTGTTACTGGTTGTTATTGTTGGGGCAAAAAAGTAATCTTAGTGTTAGTTTCAAATTTGAACCAATAACAACTAACCACCTGTGATTTGTTGTAAAAATGTTATAAATGTAGCATCTCTCTAAGAAATATTCTACAATTATACTTTTTTCATGCAATTCTTCACTTCATCCACCTTGCTCTTATCCTGTGATTCACATTATCTTTAATCTCTCCATCTCTATGAAGTATTGATCCTAGATATTAGAAAATCTCTCTCTTTAGTATCTCTTGACTATTAAGTCTTACTGTCCCTTTATTTATGTTTCTACTTTTACTAAACTTACATTCCATATACTATGTTTTAGTCTGTCTTAATTGAAAGCTTTTAGTCAAATAACTTGGCATTGTTTAACTCCTTTTCTAGTTTCATCCAACAAAAACTATATCATTTGTAAAAAGCATACACCAAAAGACAAATATGAACTTAGTAACATCAAAGGGGTAAGCATCTATTTGTGCTAGGTTTGGCACAATGGTTGTCAAAGAGATGATATGATGGTACTGAGCTATGACTTATGAAGGTGGAAGAGCAAGAAATTTGCAACAGTGAAGGGGTGAGAAGTGAGTGATGATAGGTTGGCGGCTAGTGAAAAGGCGATCGACGAATGAAAATAAGTTGGAGAGAGAGAGAGAGAGAGAGAGAGAGAGATTGGGGTAGGAAAAATATTATCATATAAGTGGAGTCGAATAAACATAAGGTAAAAATCCTAATGTGCAATAAAAATGCAAAACATGTCTATTGGGGATATAAATAACGATCGAGTTGGATTTTCAAGTGATTTATATTAAAACAACTTGAGACTCACACGAATATCTGATAATCCCTAATGGTCAAATTTGATTTCAACCACCCACCCCGGTCGAACCCATCCATAACCCTTCAAGTCAAATCAGGTTGGTCAAGTGGATCGATTATTCCAAATCTCAAAAAACCCCTGACTCCAAGGCTCTTGAAATAATAGTTCCAAGCTAGCATGCATAATTGATGAATCATTGGATAAGTTTTGAGAAAAAACTCGATGAATCCTTTGAATGAAATCTCAGCCATGGTGAAGACATAATGCGCACATGCATATGGGTATATTCTCTAGAGCCATTGGGTTGAAATAGGATAAAAACTCAAATTATGGAGAACCAATTAAAATGCCTTTTTTCCTTGTCTATTTTGTAAACATGTATAATGAGTGGACTTCCATATTGTTCAAATCAAGGTAATCTAATCAGCAAAACATCAATTACCTTCATGAAATGGTAGGTGACAAAATGCTTTTCCTTTTTGTATGAAATTTAGAACAACACAGCCACGTTTATGCTTCATCTAATGTGGGTCTTGGGGAATGATTTGAGGCAATAAGGTGAAAAAGAGAACATTGAATAATACAAAGAAACTTGTAAAGTGAAGAATTGTATCAAAGACTAAAGAGCAATGGGCCATGTTTGGTATTTGGATATCTAAAGAGCACAACCAGTGGCCCCACACCCACAGCCCTACAACTTGAAATATACTTCTTTTTTTGACAAACCTTGATGCGGCATTTCATGAGTGGTATCTATGAGAAACCAATATTTTTGGATTCAATAAGGACATAATGGAAAGAGAAATTTGGATGCGCATTTTCTCGAATTGTCATTCTAAGTTGGAGAGAGAAAGTTTGTCAGAAAAAAAAAAAAAAAAAAAAAAGTATTTCTCATTAATTTGGTTTTGTCGTATGCTAATTAATAAATAGTAATACAATTTTTAAGTGTAAAATATATACCGGGACAGAACCAAGATTCATATTTGGGGAGGGCCAAAGCTTAAAACCAAAAAAAAATTTATAAAAATAAAAACTAACATCTATTTCATATTTAACAAAATACTACCTACAAGATAAGTATTTCTTAAACATTTCATATTATAAAACACATCAACAAAGTATAACATACAAAATAAGTGTTTCTTATTTTGTGTGCGATTTTTGTTTAGTCTATATTTTTTTATTTTTTTTATTTTGGTTTTGTAGTTAAAGGGGCATGAATTTATTTATCTATTTATTTTCTTGTAGGTCAATATCTAAATATTTTAGAAGAGGAGAGACAAATAAATATATATATATAAGGGAAAATTTTAATTTTTTTATAATAGTTTTTTTTTTTTAATTGTTGGGGGGGGGGGGGGGGGGGGGGGAATGGCCCCCCTCTTGCATAGTGTAGGTCCATCCCTAAATATATATAAGAAATGCTTTTCATATAAAAGAATTTTACAAAATTTTCATACAAAATAATGTGGATATTTGCTATCATGACATCTTTAATACATGGACCTATGCTTGAATGAGATTTTTTTTAATAGAATTTTATTTATATAACCATTGCTCAAAAAAAAATTTATACAAGTATTACACTAAAAGAGTAGGGTTTTTTTTTTTTTTTTTTTTTTTTTTTTTTTGAGAAGAAGAAATAGATTTGTAGCTCAATAAACACTTTTTAATGTTTCTAATAAATATGTTCACGAAATTATTGTCTTATAATATAATAACCTAAATAAATACTTAGAAAGAGAGTATATGTTAATTAAGAACAATTTATGGAAAAAAGTGATTATAGAGTTAGTGATAAAATTCTTGTGAGAATAGAGAGTTGCTGTAAATCAAAAAGACAATGGGTCCATTTAGTAAATGAAAATGACATCTAAGTGGCAATAGAGGAAGAGATCTCAGTGTCTCTCGCACCTTGATAGGAAGTCTCGATCAAATTTTTTCTACGGTAGACTAGCATACTAATAAGCATAGTAGAATCCCAATGTCAAAGGAGTATCAACTATCAAAGGGAACACCGCGTTCATTGATTCAATGTAGACATAATGAGAATACAGGAATCTTATTGTTTATTCTTACATCATAATCATAGGAAAGATTTTAAATGGTATCCCGAGTTAGAAGTTAGAACACCATTTTTTGTCTTGCAAGTTGACTATGAGCCTTTACTTTTCTTTTTAGTGAGTGAAGGGCTCCAGTTAACTATAAATCTAGGCAATTGATAATATATTGAAAGCAACTTGTGAAAATTAATAGGATGAATTCAAAAGGATAAAGGTTAGTTATAAACTTTGTTGTAGCTTAAGGCTACAACTTCATTCAGTATCTTTTTATTGGATGTGAACTTGACAAATCTACCGTTGGATTATATATTTTTTTTAATCTTTCATGCTTACAAAATTTCAAAAAGATCAAAGATCAACAGGTATGTCATTAATCAAATGTTTAAATTTTAAGTTTTTGCATGTAATCTAAAATTAGGCATGAAAATTAAGTTTACTGATATGATATTTGTAATAATAATTATTCAGAAAAAAGGAGAATAAATAATAGTTAGCAAAATACACATATATATTGTACCACATCATTTTAATACATACTCATTAAAAAAAAATATATATATATATATATATATATATATATATATCTATATATATATATATATATATAAATAAAAAAATAAAAAAACTTGACCATATAATCTCACAAACTATTTAAAATACAAAATTTTATTTTCCTATTTAAAATATAACACACGTATTAAACATGTTAACGTTCCTTATTATATTTATAAAGAAAAAGTCCCATTTGACTGGACTTTATTATTCTTATTAGTACTAGAGTTGTTTATTATGTCAATCTATATTATTATAATTGAGAATATAATTGCCAAAAACAAACACATGCAAAGATATTTTAGATTTTAAATTTAGAAAAATTGAACAATTTTACAATATTGCAATAAAATGAGAATAAATGGTATGTATTTGCGTATAATATTTTACTTAAAATACATTTAAGTATTTTGTAAACTAGTTAGTTATATTTAATAATAAAATAAATAAGCGAATACATATAGGCTCTTATGTTAGATCGAAATTTTCCTTTATCCATATTTTATATTGCATATATATTTCCCTTGGTTTTCATTCATGTATTTTTTTAAGCCAAAATTTTAACATGTTTTTAAAACTTTAAACCAAATGAATTACGCGTACCAATATTGTAATTAATATATATATTCTAACTTATGTATTACTATGTTTTAAATAAAGTCTCAAAAATTTTGTTTAAAATATATAAAACATAAGTTCTAATTAATTCAATTGTTAAAGTTTTTTCATTGTCAAATAAAAGATGTAGAATTAAATCTCACCTACACAAAACATAACAAAATAAAATAACAAACCAATTTGAATGCACTGTAAGACCAGGAATGCCCTCAATGATCCCTTCTTCTTCCATAAAGGCTTTCACCCGCACTAGTTATTTAAATCATTTTTTCTAATGAAAGTTTCGATTTATGGCATCCGTTTGTGATAATTACTTATTCAATCAAAAGAGATTTTACTAATTGAGCTAACTCAAACCCACCTATATAAGTGTTTTGTTACCCAAATTATACAAAGAGGTCATTATTATCGAAAAATACATTAAGATGTAGACTACTCACGCAAAAAAAAAAAACACAAAGATGTAGACAAAAGAAAATATTCTTGTAGAGTTGTAGGTGTAATGTAACGTATCCCCTTAAAATTTTGTACGTGCTAATATAATATTCCAGAATCAAGAACAACATGATCAGAGTCTCCCTTTGTCTTTCAAAAGAGCCTAAACCGCCCCTATAATATGTTCACAACTGGATGACTGAGATTGCGTACTTCACAACACAATGATGGACCAATGGATCTCCAAATGGAATAAGATATATGATTAAAAATAGGGTCAAAAACATAAAGAAGTCCCAGAAGATTTGTGTTTGCTTTTGCTTTATATATATGTTTCCAAAACCACCCTCCTCCTCTCTCTCTTTGCTGATGAATCTAATCAGGCTAAAACAAGATTTACGAGGCAGTCAAAGGGAGCAGCAACCCATTTTGATTTTTCTTCTCAGTTACTTTATTGCTTTTTTCATGGCTTTGAGAGACCCCATTCCTCCCCTTTCCTTTTTTTTCTTTGTTAAGAGAGGTTTGTGTTTTTTTTTATCCGTTTCAAGAGCATGGTTTTTGGGGTCCTTCGGTTTTCAAAATGTGACCAACCTTTACTCACATGTCATTATCTTTAGCATCTATCTAGCACAGCAAAGTTGGATATTATTTACCTCTGTACTGTATATGTCTACAAGATACTGTGCCCTCTGATGTAGACCTCTCTCACTTGTTCAAAATACTTTGCTTATAATTATATTATCTTCCCATATCAAAGGCACCCTTTCTTTTATCCTCATATATTATTATAATTTCTTAGATTTTATTCTCTTCTTTTTGGCCGCAAAGAACCTTATTATATATATATATATATTGAGATAACCTTAAATCATCCGCGCGTGTTAAATTACTTAACTCATTAAATATGTCAAGTGATTAAAATTACACGTTCATAGTCATTTGAATTGTCACGTAATGAACTTAAAGAATTTTCCTTTAAAGCTAGTTTGGAAGTAAATTTTTTTTTTTCCAATGATTCAATTTGGTCCATTAGTCTACATGTTTGATATTTTTAATTTTGAACATCAATAATCTGGGGTCCCAGATGCATCCCACAAATGATTAAGTCACATAAATGACTAAATTACAAGTGTAGTTATGCCTAGTGTGTGATGGTGGCAATAATATAGGTTTTATCATGATGGAGTTGGTGTAATTGAGCCCACCTTACTGATCTCCGAAGTGAAAAGTTAGTTATAATGAGTAGGAACATGTCGGTAATTGATGTTGTCATTCTTGTTTGTTTATGATCAACTTTGACGAGTAAATTTTCATTTGGAATAATACAATCTGCTTTCAACTTATCATTGTAAATAACTAGATGATCATGCTGGAACATTTATGCCATTATTTTTTCTATCTCTTTGTAGGGTAGATAAATAGTACTAGTAGATCTCTCTTCATAGATTAGTGAGGTAAATTCTTCCATTATTTCTCTTTTTATTGGTCTATTTCTGTCTGCTGGTTGCTAATTCTTCATATCACCAAAATAAGGTCAGAAATATGGGTTATACACAAGATTCGAGCTACAATGTGGAGTTAGGACCACACTTTGAATGAGAACTGTGAACCCGACGAAAATGACTTGACCCAATGCTCCCTTTTGATTGAAAAATGAATTTTCTGACAGGGACTTCAATCTTATGCACCCTGACCCCATTAAAAGTATTAGGAATTTGGAATAAAATTCAGGGCCTTGATTTGGTATGCTGTTTGCTGTCAAATTGATCTCACAAAATCATTCATAAATATTCTATTCATGATTTCATTATTTTCCTAATTAATATTAAATGATTTTCCCTAAAAAGAAAAAAAAAAGTGATGATTTCCTTTTATTTGTTTTTGCTACTGACAAATATTCTCATTTGAATTCCCACCAAGCCAAATTATCAAGGTTGGTTAGAAGAATAATAGGGGAATTGAGACTTTATTGTTCTAAGCATTAAAAAAAATGGGGTTTGAAAAGAAACAAATCGTATATGTAAAAAATCTGGTTGTTAAAGAGCTGCAATGCATGAAGTCCGACTCTTCATCTTATTTTATGTAATTATGTATACATGGCACCAAGTTTTTCCATGTTGAAAAGTTTTCTTATATATGTGTTTTTGGAAGTAGAAGAATAAAGAAGACAAATCATTTTGGTCATATTTAACAAAAATAATCCTTATGAATAGTCAAGAACTCATAATTCTTAGAATATTTTCTCTCAAAATAAAATTCTTAGAATATATGATTAACAATTTAACACCCTAGGTGTGTTCAGTCCTTCCATCCTAATATCCCATACACATTGATTAAATAATTAACAAAAACAATCCCTAATAAGGTGACTCTTACACATTGGCTAAAAATTTGAACTCAAAGCTTCATGCATTACATGAAAGATAAAACTTACAAATCACTAAATCAACTAGTGACGGAGCCACATGTAGACTAGGGGAGCCATGACCCCCAAACTTTTTAAAATTCCTTTTTTTTTTTTTATCCATATGATATACTATAATATATTTTCAAGTATAGCCCTTACAAAAAGTAGTAATTGGCATTTGATTTATAAATGATAATGACTCTAAACTTTTTTAGAGTTTGAAATTACATACAATTTATAATGTCTACATCTTTTCTCTTGTCTCCAGTTGGAATTCAGATTAGGGGGTCAGCTATGAGCTCCAAGAAAAATTTTCTGACTCCATCATTGAAATTAACCCGATATTTTTTCTAAGATAACTAAACCATAGTGTTTGGATTAGCTATATTTCAAGGCCTAGATTGCCTGACTTTTAGTCACTCGCCATGAAACAGGAGCAAATCATCAAAGGGGTTCATTAGACGTAGACACAAGGGAAGACTATGTTCACAATATTAGATGAAAATGGCCACGTACAAGAGCCTCTCACCGTCCATTTTTTCCTTATACATTGTGGTATAGCATTCTTATCCTTTCAATTTCCAGGCATTATATCACCCTCCATATTGGCTTTCAAATCACTGTGTGTCTTTCAGACTTTTCTCCAAAAAAAATCACCATGTGTGCGTCCATATTTTCAACGTCTTGTCCTCCATGAAAGTTCTCTAACTAGCATTAAATTATACGTGGGCCTGTTCTTATAAGAATTTATGATGGCCGTATTTTATGGTCACCATGGACATGAAGGTTTTATTTTGGAAGTCAAGCCAAAGTCCAAACATAATGTCATTGTCATAACTCATAATCCCAGTACGACCAATGCTGTAATGCAATGAACCCTTATCTAATCCCAGGCCGGTTGGTAGTTTTTTGAGCTTGACTGTGAATTATGTCAATGTCATAACAATACACTTGTGAGTTTAGACACCCAACCCTCCACATAGCTAGGATTTCACATTGATATTTGGTTTGATTTAGAGCTGCACATGAGACATACATGACTTATCTTACTTCGATATGATACCTATCGATTCAAAGAGGAAAAACATATGAACTAATTGTAAGAATTTCAATTAACTCTTTGTACTAAGTGTGTCAAATAAGATTTCAAATCTACTCTAATTTTGTGATTAATGTCTCTTCAATTCGAAGTTACTTTCAGCTTATTTAAGAATACTTCCAAACCAAAACAAATCCAAATTCTCTCTTAAAAATCTAAAACTTATCATTAACTCAAATATACACTTTAATGAAAAGTTTATTGGCAATACCTAAATACCCCACTTCTTTTCTTTTTATCAAAATAAAGCAATTTAGGAAGAAGAAATTTCAAATTTGTATACTTTATCAAAAGATTGACAATAAAGTTAAATGATTTCAAGTATTCAAATTTTTTATCCTATTAAATTATTGTTTAAAAAACAAATTAATTTATCATTCAAAATAACTATAGTCATTCCATTATGATTTTTACAAATATTTTATGCATTCTACTTTACCGTTTATTTTTATTTTTGGTCCCTAAAACATGGAATTTGTTTGATTTTGACCTTTAAAAATTTTAAAATTTAACAATTTAGTCAATTTATCCATTTTTTCCATCTATTTGAGTAACAAAATTTTGAGGCACCATATATATTTAAAGGATCAAATCGAACTGATCCCATATTTGAAAAACTAAAATTGAACTCACTTCATATTTAAGTAAATAAAATCAAAAAAACATGTGTGTAAGAAATAGACAAAAAATATTTGAAAGGACTGAAATCATTACATTTTAAAAAAAATCGGAGAACCAAAATCAAAACTCCATATTTAAGGAACCAAAAATAAATTTTAAATTAAAAAAAAAAAAATAGAGAAGGAAACAAGTTTCTTTTTGAAACAATAGGCATTTGAATGAAAATGAAGAAGTATCTAAAGTATCGGAGGAACCCAATTGGCCCAATACGTACTATAGCAAAAGCTAAAGTAAGCTAGTTTCAATAGCCATTGGGCTAAGCTTAGGCTAACTTTTATGCTCTCTTTTTTACATTTTCTTCTTCTTCTTCCTCTTCACTCTTCGGCCCCAATGCTAAAGTTGGAGCATGTTGGTCATGGGGCCTCATGGGTTTTGCTTCAATTTTGTTGGGCTGGACTTGAACCCAGAAATTTTCAGAGAATATTTTCAGTACCATGAAAACCGAAGGCCACAAACTCCGAGGCCGAAGAGTTCTCGAGTGAGGGAACACCGCATGTTGTTTCTTTTCCGATACTTCTTCATATTATACGGTGTCTTACATTGATAGTTGACACACCCACTTATCGTTTTTGAGTTTTCTCTCAACTTTTATATTCAATTTGCTTTTCATTTACTACTTCAAGCGACAATCTTTGCTAAAAAATTCAGAAGCAATGGCCTCCTCGTTCTTACTTCGTAGAAGAGTTTCGTCTCTTGGTGTTGTTTCTCGCTTTCTTCACGGTTCGACATCCACACCTTTGTTTCATTTTCTTTCATTAAATTTTCGGTTTCTTTGTTTTTTTTTTTTTTTTTTTTTTTTTTTTTTTCCGATGTTTTAGTAATTAGTTGAAGGTGTGGAAAAATATAAAGGAAAAGCAAATTTTGGGTCTTTTTGTTTTAGTTTGTGTTTGTTTAGAGATGAAAAAGCAAACCCATGTTAGGGAAATTCAATGTCTGTTTCTACACATCCTTAGCAATACTAGGAAACACAAATTGTTTTGGTTGTGAGAAAATGTGGGAAAAAGTCTGGAAATTGGGAATTCAATCTTTCATAACTGTTTGATCATATGAGTTGACTTTTTAAGGTTAGAAGAAAGAAATTTTGACTTCAAAATTTGTTCTTTTGGGGCTGTATAGGTTATTTTCTTTTTTCCTGATTGGTAGGTATGTCAGTGTGAATTTGGATTACCGATAAACTTAGCCCAAGTCTCTAATTTTATTATTTGGAAAATTTTCCTACTCATGGGCAAGATATTTTAGCAGTAAATGTAGTGTTAGAGCTGAATTCAATTTGTGTATTCTTGAGTAGATATTTGTTTCATCTAGCTCAGACCATTAAATAATTGCTTAGAGATATTCATCATCAGATAATGAACATAAGGAGCCTAATCCTGTCATGGGACTGATCACATATATAAATTGGTGGCTATTTTGCTTCAAATGTATATTATTAGTTACAATGAACTTTCCTTATTGTTCATTAACATGTTGCTATCAATTATTCAGTTATTTTACATCAAAATTAATAGTTGTGGGGTTTGAACTAGTTTTGTTGTTTTAAGTTTTTCTTACTCTTTTTTTTCTCTCCATTGTGCAGCAGGAAATATGGAGCACAGATGGCTGCACTTGGAATCAAGGATTGAGGCTTTAGTTACCCTTTTTGGTGCAACGAGAAAGTTCAGCAGTGGCACTGGTACCACAAAGTTTGACTTTACAGATCTCACGTAAGAATTTTGGTTCACAGATGCTGAAGTAGTGTTGTCTTCACTTAGGAGAATAATAGTACTTTTGCATTTGATATGCATAGTTTTGTACCTGAAAATTGTATCGACTGACTTACATAATACATTTCTGAATACTAGGATATCATGACCCTTTCCTTTGCTTTAGTGTATCATACTAAATGACTTTATATATTTTTATACATTTGATAAATGTATAAAAATATAATGTATAAAAATATATAAAATAAATTACTACGTTGCTTGGTTGTGTTATAGTGTGTCTTTTCTATCGTTTTATATATAACTAAGTACTCAAGTCAGGCCGGAACTGCAGGACCCTCCCAAAAACAACAAAAATTGGACCCAGTCATTCCATTTTTATCGGATTAGATTTTGGGTAGCAAGTTAGCAACAGGTGATAAGAAAGAATATTATAAATTGAGTAAAATCTAATCTAATGGAATAGTTGACATGTTTCTTTCATAACCACAGGACTTTGTATAAGGGTTTAAGGACAGTAGGATACATTACATTGTTGAATCCCAAGCTATTATGAAACTTTTTCTTGATATTCTGCTCTGAGATTTAATTTTCTGTGGTGATGAATAGGTCTGGTTTTGTCACCAATATCTCGGTTATGTAAGATGAATTCGCTCCTTAAATTGATGTGCCAGATCAATTGAAAGACACATTTCCATCTAGATGCCCTTAGTGTGTGCATGCCCATGTGTGCACATAAAAGTAATACTGTTGGTTGGTGTGTGCGCTTTTTTATAAGTTTGGATTTTGATAAAACCTTTTTGTAATGATCTAACAAATGTTTTTCTCCCATGATCAAATCTTAGAACCCATTCACTCTTGTTAATATGCTTATGGTAATTGTGAATGCCATATTTACTCTTACCATCTTCTTAGAGTCCTCACAATGGAATTTTCGATCCATTTCAGTCATCCTCATACATGGTACCCAAATGCTAGAAGGAAACATCGCAAGGTTATCCTGCATATGGGTCCCACAAATAGTGGTAAAACACACAATGCTCTGAAGCAACTTCAGTCAAGTTCTTCTGGTAAATTCCTTTTTAAATGCCCTTAGTTGAAGAATTAAGAGGGAATACCATAGCTGTAAGTAAACCGGTTAAGTATCTGTGTTCACTCTGCAGGCATATACTGTGGTCCATTGAGATTGTTAGCGTGGGAGGTGGCAAAAAGGTTGAACAAGGCAAAAGTTCCTTGTGATCTCATTACAGGACAAGAGAGAGAGGAGGCTGATGGTGCAAAACATAAGGCTGTGACAGTTGAGATGGCTGATGTAACTTCAGACTACCAATGTGCCGTTATTGATGAAATTCAGGCATGTCATTGGTTTATCTGGAGACTTACTGTCTGTTTATTTTAGAAAGATCAAAAAATTGTCTTCTGTTAATGGAATTGATATTATTATGCTTTATATAAATGTGAAATTAGTGGGAGTGCACCTTTAATGCAATTGATTTAGTTTCTAAAGTTCATAGTTGTGGAGGGTCTGGGTCCGGCCTAAATATTCATGACAAAATTTCAAAGTACGTATAATTTATTTAAATGACCCCTCTCTTGCATTTTTTTTTTTTAAATGAGTTGGATTTCATGTTAAAAAAGCTGATCCTTATTTTCATCTTATATCAATACTTATATTAGAATTATATATCATTGACATCATGATGGCTTTCATATGCTTGAAGATGTGGCCTAGCTGGAGCATGTTGGTGAAGTGATAGTTGTCCAGTGAATCCCAAGTTATTGGATTGTTTGGCTTTGTATTTATTGTTGATGCATTCTATAAAATCCAAGCATATGCAATTATGAATGTGATTGTTATGTTGTTCTTATCATTATATTCATATTCTTATCTCCTCCTCCTCCTCCCCCTCCCCCTTCCCCCACCAAAAACAGATGTTGGGATGTAGGACAAGAGGTTTTTCATTTACTCGTGCTCTATTAGGAATCTCTGCTGATGAGCTTCACCTTTGTGGAGATCCAGCTGCTGTCCCCCTCATTCAGGAAATGTTGAGAGTGACTGGTGATGAGGTGGAGGTAATAATCTTTTTTATGTAATGATCAGTCAAGTTTTTCGTGCTTTGTTCATAAAGGATATATATTAATGCTACTTTACTTCTACATAGATGAAATCTTTTCGTTTCTTGAATTTGAAATATATTTATGGGCTCATTGCAGTTATCCATCTTAAATAATCAGGCTATTTGCCATTTTGTGGCTGTTAGTTCTATGCTAGTTTTGTGGTGTCTGTATCATGTTACTGGTTTTTCCGTGTAGATTCAATTTTATGAGAGACTTTCACCTCTAGTTCCAATGAAGGTTCCTCTTGGGTCCTTCTCTAATATACAAACAGGCGATTGCATTGTAACCTTTTCACGTCGTAATATATACAGGCTAAAGGTTAGTGATTACTGATCTTTTGTTTCTACTGCCATCATTACATTCTGTGCTTGTGTTTTCTTTCTTTTTAACCCCTTATGACATGGCTTCAATTATTTTTTCTTGAATCATTCTTTTTTCACTAAAATTTTCTTGTGATTATATGTTAGTGGTGAACATAAATCTGTCTAGCTATCTTATAATCTTTTCTTTTCCTTTCCTTTTTTGGTGTATTTAGATGAAATATATGTACTTGCTGGGAGAAAAAAAGGATGAACGCAAAAATGTATAAAATGACCATGCGCAAAAAAAGGTGCAAAATCATTTAAAAATTGGTTGCTATGTTGATTTGGGTCTTTTATCTTAATAAAGCAAATTTCCAAACCACGATAAGATCTATTATCTATGCTTATGATGATCACAGGCTTTCTGCTGTTACTTTTGGTCCACTGGATTTATTTTAGGTCTTATTAGGTAATTAGGTTATTAGTATTTTATTTAATTCTCTAGAGTCAAGTATATTTGTAGTTCAATAATTAAGCTTTGGCCCAAGTTAATTGGGAATAGGGTTTAGTCCTAGTTAGTCTATATAAGTGTGCTACTATCCTCCAATGGAGACAAGTCTATGATTGATGAAATAAAATTTCGTTGGAATTTTTCAATGGCTTGGTGCTGACTCCAGGCTTTCCTGCTGACTCCTAGGTTTTATCTTTTTGTTCTTTTATTTCTTTCCTAGTTTTGACTTTTTGTTTAGCATCACTTTGCTAAGATCTAGGCTCAATCAAGCTAAAATGTAGAATTACCTGGCATGAAATATTTTGTGTTACCTGGTTGAATGGAAACACTGGATTGTAAGTTTTTGAAATGCAATCCTGAATTCTAATAGAGGACAACATGTTTTACGCATGGAAAAGGGTGTCTCAAAATAAGTTTGGAAGTTTAGAATAGGCTTTGGGCTAATATTGGTAATGGGGCCTGGTTGAATGGAAACACTGGATTGTAAGTTTTTGAAATGCAATCCTGAATTCTGATAGAGGACCACATGTTTGAGGCATGGAAAAGGGTGTCTCAAAATAAGTTTGGAAGTTTTGAATAGGCTTTTGGGCCTTGAGAGGCTTGAATAATACACATCCTTTGGAAATGTATTTGGTGTGCTAAGGCTCTTAAAAGAGTTGCTTTCTTTGTGTGGACGGTAGCTTGGGGAAAGATTCTGAATTGTGACAATCTCATGTAGAGAGGAATCACTTTGGTAGACTCATGTTGCATGCATTGTGGACTTTTGCCTTCTTGGTGTTTGGGGCTCAGTGGGTTATGCCAAGAAGTATTGTTCATCTTTTATCTAGATGGAGGAATTTGTTTGGTAAACACTCTTCTTTAGTTTGGAATCTAGTTCCCATATGCCTGTTGTGGACACTTTGGACAAAGAGGAATCATTGTGATTTTGAAGATGAGGAAGCCTTGTTGGTGAAATTGAAATTGCTATTTATTCAATCAATTTTTCACTGGTCTAGTGATTTGTGTCTTAGTGATGCTCATTATATTGTAGATTTCATTGATTTGTTCTATTTTCAATTGTATTTCTCATTTCTCAATAATTTTTATGCTAACATCCTGTGTAAATGAGAGAGTTCCTTTGCCTTAATAAAATTTTATTATTAGAAAAAAAAAAGATACTGGTCATGAGCAAAAGTAATAACAAGATCAAACTATGGTTTGTTTTGAATTGTAATTGACAATAGATATTGAGTTTCTATCTTCCAATGTATGTTTTTTCATAGAAGTAAGTTTCATACTTTATTAGCTTAGGAGAGGAGACTGGTTATATTGTGCAGCAGTGTAAGCTATTGATGTAATTAAACTGAGTATTCTCCCATGGCCTCTGCTTCAAGTTGTTTTAGGTCATCCTCCATTAGTCTTTTTATCAAAAGGCTTGTATTTTGGTATGTACCCGGAATCTGTGTCCAATGAATGGACAAGGAGAAGATGCAGGTCCAAAGTAGTCGGAGTGGTGACTGGAGGAGCTCAGGCTGCTGGAAGAGATCAAGCCACCGAATTGGAAGAACTCTTTTATTAACTCAAGAACTGAAGGGTCTTTTTCAATCAAACGTTCTTCTACTCATTAATGTTTATACTTCTGCTCTTTAGCTTTCTGAAGGAAGTATATGTATCTGGAAGAAAGAAAATGTACTTTCCAATATTTGTTGCTGTATACATACCATGTATTGAGTTTTATTCTTTGACATAAGGAGCTCCGTCTCCTTCCCTTTTCTTAGTTCTGTTTATGTTATGCAAAAGTGACATAATATAGGTTTGACTTAGTAAACTAACTAGTCAAACTGCATTTGTATCTTCTCCTCCACTGTAGAGGGAAATTGAAAATGGGGGAAAGCATCTTTGTTCTGTTGTTTATGGTTCGCTGCCACCAGAGACTCGAACTAGACAGGTATGCCTTCCTCTCCGTGTCTGAAATCCTCTTCCTCAATTATACTTGATCTTAACTCATTGGAATAGATGTATACTATCAATTGAAGTCATTTATATGTTCTTTTCTTCTCTTTTCTTCCTTTTTCTGTTATACATTTCCATATAATTTTTTCCCTATAGTGAGTTATGTGTTTGCCATATATTAATAACAAAATTTATTTTCCGCCTCTCTCTAGCTCAAATGACATCTCCTCTCCTCAATATTATATATATATATATATAGAAAACCTTCTACCTGATATACTGCTTTGCATATTAATGTATATTGCGTGCATCTCATTTTTCTGTTGATTATTGTGTTTTTTTTTTTTTTTTTCTTTTTCCCTTTTTTTAATTTTCTCTCTTATGGTCAGTATATTTAATGATTAAGGATTAGCTGAGTTAAAATGTTCTTTAGGACTGCAGGCAACAATGTTCAACGATGCAAGCAGTGACTTTGATGTTCTTGTGGCTAGTGATGCCATTGGGATGGGTCTCAATCTGAACATTTCCAGGATCATCTTTTCAACCATGAAGAAATTTGATGGCATTGAGATGCGGGATCTTATGGTACCTGAAATCAAGCAAATTGCAGGTAGCTTAATCCTAGCCAAGCTTTAGAATTTTGTTTTGGTAGTAATAGCATGGTTGTAAGGGGATGGTACCCATATCAGACTGTCAGTCATCCAGTCATACAAGGACCTCAAAAGGAACTCTTTGATTACAAAAGTAGGTCTCTCAACTCCATCAAAAGTCCTCCTATTCCTTTTGCGCCAAAGATTCCTCGTAACACATAGAGTTACAGCTTGCCAAACCTTTGTAACCCTATCGCATTGGAATCCTCTTTGTCAACCTTCCTAAGCTCAATCACAGATTTTTGCATCACCCAAACTATCCAAAAAATGCAAAAACAAAAGACCAGATATCTGTCTCAAATGATTCCCCACTCCTATATATACAACACCAATTAACTTTCAATAAGTGCTTCTTACCGATGAAATCAGTTGTCAATATTTCTCCCCCATGACAGTCCACACAAAAAGGGTCACCTTTCATGGGACCCTTGCACCCCATATGCTCTTCCATGGAAAAGAGAGGCCTGTGGAACCCCTATTGGTATTTGGTTTCTTACTTCTGAATGAAATGAGATGTCTATTTGGATCCTTCATGAGTGCTTCAAGATGACTTATTGGATTTGCTTGTAGGGAGAGCTGGCCGGTATGGATCAAAATTTCCTGTTGGTAAAGTCACTTGTATAGATGCAGAGGATCTACCCTTGCTTCATTCATCACTTGAATCTCCATCGCCCACACTAGAGGTTATTCTACCATCAATGAAATGGCTTCATGCATCTTATGCATTTGACTTCTCTTAAGTTCTTTTTAATTACACGATAATTATGTGGTTTAGTATAATTTTTTTTTAATTATTATTATTTTTATGTTGTGTCCTCTTTTCTTAATTGAAGTAACTCTTGCAATGCAGCTTGCTGGATTATTTCCTACCTTCGATCTCATGTATATGTATTCACTTGTACACCCAACAAATAGCCTCCATCAGATATTGGTAGGTTTTCATTCAACCATTTTGGTTTTTTTTTTTTTTTTTGTTTTTTTTTTTGGGTATCTTCTGTATCTGTCATCTACTCATTTGTTTCATATCTATCGATCTTTATGCCCTAGCTATTTATTGAGTAATACATTTTCTAGAACAATTTAAAAAAAAAAAGTGTCTGTAATCTGCGTAAGTGATACCAAGGGTTGCTGATTCAACCTTTATCATGGTTTTTTTTAATGATGAGGAAAAAAATGAAAATAAAATAGAAGAATCATTTATGTTTATGTGGAGATTATTGAATGTTGGAGCTTCACTCTCTTGCCCCCTTGCAAATGAGAAAAAGTTTAACAAGATAAACAAATTATGATTGTCAAAAATAGCATGATTCCTCAATGAATGGGTTTGACATTTATGATGGATACTATCAAGTAGCTGAGAATTGTAACTGTTTGTTAAATAATTGAAACTTGTTGAATTTTTTTTTTTTTTTTTCTGCATTATAATATTAATGTGTTTCCAATTGTGTGATACTTAAAGGACCTTTTTTCTTAAATTTTCCAGGAGCACTTTCTTGACAACGCTAAATTATCGGAAAATTATTTTATTGCTGATTGTGAAGAAATGTTGGTACGTTTATGTCAAGCTCCCTTCCCCATCAATCAGGGGAAACGTTTTTATTATGTTGCTTTGTTCTTGGCAACCATGAATGTCAAGTATTTTCATCCCTGTAATTATGTAATATCCTGGATCAACTCTTACTTTGGATCCTAATTACATTATTGATTCCAGAAAGTTGCTGCTGTTATTGATGAGTTGCCCCTTGGGTTGCATGATAAGTACCTTTTCTGCATCAGGTAATATCTTTAGTCCATTTGAAATGGTCAAAAATTGTTTCAGGCTTTCTGTTTACCCAAGTTTCTAGAATGTGATCACTATCTTGGTGGAATTCTCCTAAGACTGAAAACTTGGTCGACTGAGCAAGTTAGGGTAGTTTTATTTTTTTTCCACTAACTTGTTCAGTTTCAGCTCTATTAATAATTGTGTTGTGCAGTCCAGTTGACATGGATGATGAGATTTCATCTCAAGGTCTTACACAGGTAAGATTGAATATATAGATCTTAAAAAAATAAATCGATGTTTGTTTTTAATTATGAATTAATATGATCTTTCATGGTGGACCAGTTTGCACAAAATTATGCAAACAAAGGCATAGTTCGGCTGCGAGAAATATTTACACCGGGGACACTTCAGGTGCCAAAAACACAAACTGCTCTCAAGGAGCTTGAATCCATACACAAGGTAAAGTCTTTACATCCTTTTTTCTAAGCATCAGTTATGATCCTGGGGAGATTAACTGGTTTTCAATTCCCAATTTCATTGGTTGAAAAATTCCATTCATTGATGGAATCTTTTAATATGTTGCATGTTTAGAAACACACTACATAATGCCTAAATAGACATCAGAGGATCTGAAATTTTTATATTGAACCTTGCAAATGACCTTAATCTTCTAAAATATGCATTAATTTTTTTTTCACCAATTTTATTGAACCTAAACAGTAATTATCATATTGATATCAGTAAATTTTAATGGCTAAGAATAATTTTGCAATTAAAAGGTACATCAGTTTTATTAGTGAAATGAATTATCAGAGTTAATCATGATTATGGGCATTGCATGATAGAACAGGAGGTGAGGCACATCTGTTGTCTGTTTGGAATTAATTAGATAATGAAGGGATTGAACTTGAGTAATTTCTAGTTTTCAAGGAACTTAAGCTCTAGATTTTAACTACATATAATTTGATCAAGACATAGGTTGTTAGCTGATGCTGTATAAGGGGAGTTGGTTTTGGCAGCTTAGAATTGTAGTCTATTGTGGCTTTGGTGTTTGCTCTCATTGGTTTAATTGCAGAATGCAAAGATCTATAAATAACAGTATTGGTTGTTGGGAAGGGTCAGGGGGAAGGTTAGGGTGTTGTAACATGGAGGATAGTCCCTTTGTCTAATATATAATCATTAGTAAGTTACACACAACTTCACTCTCCGTTGGCAGCTGAATTGTATTGGTGTTTTTGATGTGCGATCCTTTTATATTTCTTTATTGAAAGCCCCTTTTGTTTCTTTCCCTTGGCAAAGCATTTGGTGTGTTAAGGTATCTAAAAGGGTATCTTTCTTTTTATGGACTGCTTCTAGGGGTGGGATTCTTACTATAGATAACCTTGTTAAGAAGAACCTACCCCTTGTTAATTGGTGTTGTCTATGTAGGTGTGATGAGGAAATTGTGGATCACCTTTTGCTTCATTGTAAGTTTGCATATGCTTTGTGGAATGAGGTCCTTATTATGTTTGGGGTTCAGTGGGTGATGCCGAATACAATTGTTTCTCTTCTTTTAGGTTGGAGGAATTGGTTGGGATCTTTTTCTTCAAATGTTTGGAATATGGTACCAGCATGTCTTATGTGGTTAGTATGGAAGGAACACAATGCCCGAACTTTTGAGGACATTGAGAGACCTATAGATCTGTTGAAGAATCTGCTTGCTATGACTTTGTTTGAGTGGTCTCGTATTTGGAGTCTTACGCATTGTAGTTCCTTGTCTGAATTCCTTTATCTCTATTAGACTTTCCTTATGATTTGATTGTATTTGTTTCAAGGGCAGTGAGTTTACAATTGTAAACACATTGTTCTTTTATCATCAATAAAACTCTTATTACTAATCAAAAAAAATACTTCACTCTCCATCCTATTCTTATAGGAGCAGGAGCTGTCATTTAGGCTAGAGCTCATGGCCCTCTTTGTCTAATATGAAGCATTTGGAATGAGCACAATGGTAGAGATTTTGAGGGTGTTGGGATCTTGCTTCCCATACAAAAAGGCAGTGTTACAATGATTGTTGTCCTTCTGTCTTTCCTCTAATCGAAGATTTTTATTTTTCTTTATCTCCTTTTGAATTTATGATATCTCTAAATTGTTGGACATGGTTGCTGTAGCTGGTTAGTAGCTCACATATAGAACTCATGTAGTTGGGCAGTTCCCTTCCCTTTGTTTCCCCCTCTTGGCAGAATATGTACTTGCCAAGAAAAAAATTGAAAGAAAATACTTTTAATTTGTGTGCAAAGTACATTACTGTATATATTCTTCTTAGAATTCATATCTTGGAGACAATCGGCTTCTGGTTGCCATTTGGCTGTCTTCTGACAAAGCTGATCTTAATTTCCATGTTATTTATGGAAGATTATGAGGTAAACTTTTCCAAAATATAGGATTTTTTTGCATTGATTAAGTTTTAAACTTTGCAAATAAATTTGGGTGAAGACTTGTAATTTGGCCATTGTAGTGTCTACATTCCTGCAGTTGATGTCATATTGTAGATGTATACATTTTGTTTTCTGTGGAAATGATTTCCAGATTGACAAAGGTTTAAAGGCAAATACATTGATAGTCATTCAAGATGTATTTGTAGTATTCTTTTGTCAAACTCAGAAGTTGAATATACCACATTTTCTCTGACTCATGCTTCCAAGAAAAATGTTACTAAAATTCATTTTTCTTACTATTATATAAGGTAGGTTTGCTACTAAAATTTCTCTTTTGGTACCAAAATTGAAGGTGTTGGATCTCTATGTTTGGTTGAGCTTTCGATTGGAGGATTCATTCCCAGACCATGAGCTGGCGTCATCACAGAAGGCCATTTGCAGCCTGTGAGTTTGCTTAGGATTTGTTGTATGTTAGTTATTAATCTGCTAGCTCTCTTATTGTTCTACATTAAATTTGTAGGTTGATTGAGGAGTTCCTGGAAAGACTAGGGTGGCAGAAGCCAAAGGCAAGGAGGTTACCATCACGTGCAAGAATGAATTCTCTTTTGTCCAAGGACATCCGACAGCATTTGTGAAAGTCCTCACAGAAAGGCCATTTGTAGCCTGTGAGTTTGCTTGGGATTTGAAGTATGTTAGTTATTATTTTGATAGCTCTCTTATTGTTCTACAAATAATTTGTAGGTTAAGGAATTCCTGGAAGGACTAGGGTGGCAGAGGCCAAGGGCAAGGAGGTTACCGCCATGTACAAGAATGAATTCTCAATTGTCCAAAGACATCTGACAGTATTTGTGGAAGTCCTCATTTTCCTTGATACAGTCATTCCTTCTCTTAGATCTTCAAAAGCTTTTAGGAGAAGGATAATTGAATTTTTAGTTTAGTCACCTTACCCTCAACTTGTTATATCTGTGTATTTACTTCTCCTGTCCTGATTAACAACCAAAACAGAGCATGAAGCTCCACCTCTTCAAGAAAAATCCTTTACTTCAAATTATTTAATTCAATTATTTACTTTGGCAATCATTGTATTATTTGCACTACAATAATGTAAAAATATTATTGACTACGATGTGATATAATTTGACTGAATAATTACGCTTTTTAAACTTGTAATGACGTCTGAAGATTGAGGTGAACCAATTTTAGTTGGCCAAGATCTGATCTGGTATAATATCCAAGTATAGGATCCACAATAGAAAGTATGCAAGGAAAATGTGCAACATGACCTTTTTTTAGAAGGACTAATTTCATGATCAAAGAATAATGGATGAGCACCCGGTATATCCATTCGTGAGCATTATTGTGAAGTTGGTGTCAAAATCCCACCAAAAGTGGCATGTCAGGAAGTACAACATAATTTTGCAAAGTATATACTCAGTGAAACATCAGTGCTTGTATTGTTCTGTCCTGTAAAATTTAGTTCTTAGGTGCCTCTCCCATTTTGGGCCATGCCTAGAATTTGGTAATATTAGACCAGTTAGAATTGCAACTTCCTTCTGGAAGCCCAAAAGCTAGATACAGTAATTGCACCTTCCTTCTGGAAGCCCAAAAACTAGACAGACACTGGTTCTGTCAACTATTTGACGAGCAGAATTTTAAGTTTTAACTACATGGGAAGAAATATGTCCTCCAAGTTTTTAGAAAACTGGAGCTCATTGCAAACATTCTCAAAGTTGAAATGATCCCATATCGCATGTTGATATATTCACTATAATGGAATGATAAATTTCTCATCTGTCAAAAATGACAAAACTGATAAAATTATTCACATTCATCATCCTAGAAAATAAAAATAACACTTTGATTTCATTGGTAATATATTAGAAACTCATCGAACCCAATGTAAAATAGCTGAAGCAATTCATCCTTATCTAAAGACAAAAACTACCATTGTAGTAGATGTGCTCTTTTGCTTCGTTGTTCTGTGACCGTGACATCAACTTCTCAATATGTTCCTTTGCTTTTGTCATACTCTTGCCCTCAAGTCCTTCCGTCAACATCTTGTATGTGCAATCCTTTGGAACCATTCCCTTCAACACCATCTCTTCAAAGAACAAGCAAGCGTGTTCAAGTTTCCCGTTCTTACATAGTCCATGCACCAAAAGCGAATAAGTCCCGACTTCTGGACTGATGTCATTTCTAAACATGTGGTCTAACAAGAAGTATAGCACCTTCATTCTCTTCTTCTGACAGCACATCCTCAATAGAGGACCATAAGTCTTAAGATTTGGCTTGCAAGTATCCTCTTCCATTTGCTGAAGCAACTTCATCGCCGCCTCTTCTTGCAAATGCACGCAATAACAAGAGATCAAAGTATTATATGTCAACGCATCCCGACTAACTCCTTGCTTTGTCATGTCCTCAAATACGTCGCGTGCATCTTTAAGCCTACCGGACTTACCAAGAATGAATATCAAAGAGCTATAAATTGATGCATCAGGAACACAACCATTCCTCTTCATCTTCTCATAAACCTCCAAAGCTTCATTAATCCTTTTTGCCTTCCCTAGAGCATGCATTACAATAGTATAAGTCACCTCACTAGGCCGGCAGCCCTTATCTTTCATTTCTTCAAGAATTTTATCCACTTTACGGAAATCCTTTTCCCGACAATAAGCTCCAATGAAATAAGTATAGGAGAACACATCAGGCTGAAACCCATGTTTCTCCATATCCTCCATAGCCTTTTTGGCATGGTCTAATTTCCTAGCCTTGCACCACCCATGTATCAGTACATTGAATGTGTGAGCACTCAAAGGTATTACTTTCTTGAACGTCAAGAAAACATCATGGGCATCCTCAACACTACCCTCTTTCACCAATGCATCCATTAGTACATTCATTGATGTGGTATCTTTGCTCACACCAAACATCTCTATTTTCCTAAATGCCTCTATTGCCTCCTTGTATTTACCAGCCTTTGCAAGCCTCCTCATAACCTTACTCATTGTGACCAATGTGACATACCCACCTAACTCATTCATCTCCTCCACCAATTCCCACACAGTACGGAACTGCTCCGCCTTTCCTAAGATATCAACCATGGAATCATAAAGCTCAGGAGAATGCCTATAACCTGTTTGCATTTTTGCCCAAGTGAAAACTCCGAAAGCCGGGACCCAATCATTGCTAAATCTCTTCAAAAGCTGTTCAACTAAATTGTTTGATGCAATAAAACCAGACCCATTTAGAGCTTCCGCTGCTTTATCAGGCGACGGGTACCAATTCTTGAGGATTTTGCTGATTTTATCAACCTCTGTCTCAGTGTTTTCACTTAGCATTTGCTTAACAACTTGGCTGTGATCATGAAACTTGTGGTTGTCAACCCAACGAGCAAGTGAAGGTATAACAAATTCATCATCTGAATCTGGGTTTGATGGGTTTTGGGTGTCGCTGAATTTGACCCAACTTGGAAGCTCGGGTGATTCGGTGAGTTGGGTTGAGTCAGGCATGGTGCATAGTGGGTGGTATAAGAAGATGAAAGGCCTGGTTTTTCTAGTGTGAGAGAGAAGCTTAAAAATTTGGAACTTTGATGAGAGCATTTTGGATTTTGGACAAGGATGAGGCAATGAAAGATTGTTTATGAAATGGATTTGTTTGAGCTTCTACGTATGGTGGGCTTTGAGCCTATGAGAGACACGAAGAAACAAACCGGCCATAGCTCATGCGTGCAGTGTTTTTTGGTAAGTAATTGTTTTTTTTTTTTTTTTTTTTTTTTTTTTTTTTTGAAAAAGGTAAGTAATTGTAATTATTTGCACACTAAATTGTGTAATGCGCACAAAAATGGTGTACAAGGCTCATTTTACCATTTAAGATGCGAACAAGACAGCTTTTATATAATGAGTTCTAGTTAGTTTAACTGATAAATTATTTGAGAGGTAAATAAGAGATTTGAAATATAGTCTTTGTCTACATAAAAAACCGATTGTTGTAGTATAAATATTGATTCATTGGGCCTAAGCCCGTCAAATTTATATTTCTAACATGATAATAATAATAATAATAAATAAAAGACACTCTAATAGTGATTGGGGTTATTTTTTTAAACGTTAATGTTTGTAATAAATGTAGTACCAACCTACTATATTCATAAAATAGTGATTCATTGGCCCTAAATCCATCAAATTTATATTTCTAACATAATAATAAAAAATAAAAACACTCTAATGGTAATTAGAGTTTTTTTTTTTTTTTTTTTTGAGAAAGAATTAGAGTAATTTTTTTGAGAAGAAGAATTAGAGTAATTATTTAAACGTTAATGTTTGTAATACATGCAGTGCCTACCTACTATAGTCAGAAAATACTATAAGCTAGTAGCTACTGGTTAGAAAATACTATAAGCTGTTTTTCGATATTCTAAGCCTTAAGGCAGTTAGCTTATATGGCAATCTTCTTATCTGAATTAGTCAGTCTTGTTAATGAATTAGTTACTTATATTAGATGTATCCAGTGTTAATTTGACACTTAGCAAGGAACTAATTATTGTTAGTTGTATGAAAAATTTTATAATTACTCTTGTACTCTCATTCTTGTAATAAATTTTTGAGAATTAGTGATTTTAAGGAGAAGCCTTTTAAATAATAAATAGTACTCATCAATATATATATAAACTGAGAACTCATGCGAGAGTACATGAGGTCCTGCTAAGTGGCACTCTAATTTTGCATTTAGCCTTTTTTTTATCTCTTTTATTAATTTTTCTTTTACTGTTACCCAAAAGTTCACATTAACTTATTTTACTGTTATCTCATTAATGTCTCATTAATTAACTAAGCTTACATCACACCTTTCTCTATTCTTCTTTCTTCATGTCTTTTAACATACCCACCGTTTTAATATTTTAAAAAAAGCAAAAAATAATAATAATTAAAGACTAATAGTAATAACTAACTAGATAAGGCCTTGAAGAGAGATAGAGAAACACAAAAATGTTATGGATTGTTAAATAAAATGCACTATTTCACTATATATCACCAAAATAAAATACCTGAAACTAACTAAAAATTTGAAAGAGAGAGAAAGAGAAATCTAAGGAGTCACCATCTCTGTTATACAAGTCTCCCAGTACCATCAAGATGCCAAAACCCCTACGGGTATTTTTTTTTTTCCTTTTTTCTTTATAAAATTAGGTGCTTAAATACGATTTAGGTTTGGGTAATTTGGTTGGATAGTTTTTGTTTTGGGTATATAAGTAGAGATAATATTCTACCATGATTTAATTTTAAATCATCTATAAGATATATGCATACACACTTGCCCATATCATATTTAAATGTCACACTATCGATGAGTAAAAAACAATGAGAGAGTTAGGTATACTTTCATTTCATGGTATGAAATATGTGAACACAATACAAATTAGTTGATTTTCATGATCCCGTTACTCTTTTGCACTTATCTTTGGTTCCATGATTTTAAAAAAAAATTAAAATAAAAAATAAAATAAAAAAATCTTACCTTGAGAAGGCTACGAATATGCAGTGAAACTACTAAACTAATTTTTAATATCTCAAAATGTATATTTTTCTTTACTCTAATTTAGTTTACTTTTTCTTATAACATACATAAAACATTATCCAAAACCATCTTACATAAAATATCAAAAATCTCATGTTGAAGAGTACGAGATTGTGCCACGTGGCACATTCCTTGAATTTCTCTTTATTTAGTTTTCTACTTCAACAAATTTTGCATTTATATTAAAGTATTAGTTCATTGAATTAGCCAATAGAGTAAATGCATATATTAATTATCTATTTTTGTGCATTAATTATTTATATTAAATGAATTTATATGATTATTTTTATAAACTCTATATAGAAAATAATTTTTAATTGGAATAATAATAATAAATTTAGAATATGACATTCTTACTCATGTTTAGTTGCTTTGACAACAATCGTCACAAAAGCCATAAAAAAATTAAATATTTGTAAATTCACTAAATTTAAACTTAATCCTTTAAATTTCCTAACTCCTTTGTGTGTGTGTGCACGCGCATATGTGTGTAGGTGGAACTAACACTGTAATATGTATTCTATGTAATTAGAAAGATTACTAATATAATAAATATGTTTATTTTGTTATATTAATTATTTTAAGCATAATGAAATTTTAATATCATATTTCTAAGATTTATATGAGAAATAATTGGTTTTTTTATGTGAGAAACAATTGATTTAAAATATGGCATCTTTACTCAAATTTAGTTGTTTTTGCAACAATTGAAATCATGTCCAACAAAAAGGGGGAAAGTTTTTTAGTAACACACAATCAAGAATGTAAAATAATAATAATAATAATTGAAGGATATATGCATTTTTTAGTAGGCATGAAACATGTCTATTTATATTAGCTACTATATCATGCAACTTTCAATTTGTAAACACACATATATTATATGATCAAATCACTATACTACTCTTAATGTATTTCTATTTTGTCTATATATAAATTAACTAAAATTACAATTTTTTACAATGAAATTTATTGAAATATCTTTTTCATATATCGATAGTTGAGAGTGAGAATCTGAATCCTTTCTATTGGAAATTGAGGTGTCAATTAGTTAAGTTACATGATTTTTGGTAAAACTTATCGAAATATTGGAGAAAACTAATATTAAGTTGCATCGCACATCACGGGAACTCAAGTAGTTATGTAGTAATTGCGACTCATCCTCGATCAAGGCCAGAGTATCAGATTGAGAAGTCGCTCATTAATTTCTTTTAATTGTTGCTCAATCTGGGTTTGAACTTCAGGCAACTATTCTTGAGTCTGACCCTGTGTTACTTGTATGTCGAGCATATGAAGGAGATTTTCATAACACATATATAACTGTTGTTTGATCTGGGTTTCAACAACATGTTACTGTTGCTGTTGCTAATGCTTTTGTAGCAGATGTTGTTGTTGATGTGCTTCTCCTTCCAAAATATTGGAGACATTCGGAAGTAGAAATCTTTGAGCATGTCGTTGAATTATAAGTTGGTACTTCGCTGGAATTTTGGAAATTCCCTCAAAAAGCCGCCGAATATATCCTAATGCTCCGTTGACTTCATCCAAAGCTCTAGCATTGGCATCAAATACCAGGGAAGTGACACAGGCAGCTTTATGTTGCTCTGGTATTCTTTTTAACAATTCTTTGACGTAAAATTCACTATAATGATTCACTATTTTCCTATAATCCGAGGAACCAGCAGGAAATAATTTTCTCATGTAACAGTTTTCAAAACAAGTCCTCGAATGATATACACAATAAGCACAATTCATCTGATTTAAATCAATAAAAAGAAAAAGAAAAATGATTAATTGAATTAAACGAACCATTTAGAAAGAATCTTTTAATTACTACCATTTTTTTAACATGAAGTTTATAATATCTGTATCTTTACTAAATATATATATTTTAGAACAAATTTACAATTTAAATCAATAAAATGAAAAAGAAAACCAAATAATTCAATTAAACAGTCCATTTAGAAAGAATCTTTCAATTACTACCATTTTTTTAACAAGTTTATAATATCTGTATCTTTACTAATTATATATTCAAGAACAAATTTATAATTTATAATGCAGTATCGTTACTAACTTATCTTTACTAACTATATATCAAATTACTGACTAACAAAACAATAAAAAGGAACAAACATAAAAATTACAAAAACTTTTATATCATTTATTATATTTTTATCTATTAAAATTTTCAACAAAAAAAAAAAACACATTTCTTCGAAGAACTATAATCTAAATTACTTTTGGAAATTTAAAAAGGTAAATTTCCATACTTGCTCTTTAAGTCTGATGACTCTTGATTATCTTCTTGTAGCTTTCCTTGATCTCTCAATAGGATTCTTGAAAGAAAATTACTTTTTTGAAAAAATATATTGAATTAACTCTGAGATACCGTTAGGCAACAGTAGCTTTATACTCATAACATTAATCACACTTCCCTCCGACTTTTTTAATCCGTATTTGTACTAGATCGGTTCGATAAAGATAGTGGGCCGTGGCCCGTGAATGGAGGCGCAATTTTAAAGTTTTTAACACTAAGTGTAAATAGATATAAACCCATTGGGTATCTAATGAATACTCATTAGTCATTTATTCTAAAATTTAAAAGTTTAGGTTATGTTTGTTAATAGTTTTTGTTTTCTATTTTCAAAAACTTGTTTTTGGAAATATAAAAAATAAAAAAAATTCTTGTATTTTTGAAATTAAAAAAAAAAAAAAAAACATGTTTGGCTAGCTGAAATCAAAAAGATAGTTTTTTGAAGAAAAAAATAGAAAATACTAAAATATGTTGTGGGTTCTTATTTTGAACAATACCCAGGCCCAAGTAGAAACAAGGATCCTGAGCCTTATACTTGTTGTTTGGTGGACTGGGCTTGGTTCACTACAACTATATTGGGCTAATTATGAACCAAGCTGTACACAAAACATGGATTCTACAACACATACATACTCATACATGCAAATATATACATATTGTAAAGTAAAGAACAGTAAAGGAATAGTAAAGGTAAATAAAACGTTAGGGATCCTAAAAATGACGAATAATGCTTCATTATTTCTTGAGTTGCTAATACATTTTGTCTTTTTTGCACTAGGATATGTTACAAGGTCCAAATAAGTTCAAAAGTCATAGACTTAGATAGCTCCTTCGGGCTTCTAAGACTTGTGACGTTTGAATCCAAGTGTATCCTCTAGTGTCTATCTCAAGATCCTCCACGGAGTTTTCCCTCTTTTCTCCCTTTTTGAATTCTAAAGGAGTTTTTTAAAGGATCTTTTCTCTCTGATTCACTATTGCTGAATGGTTTTTTGCTATTAGCTCCTTCTCCTTTTATAGTGCTCTCCTAGTGTTTTTGGTGTACCACTACTTCCCTCCATTTGTTGCCCTGGGTACCAGAACCAATGTTATGTCAGTAATATTGATGGCTAGTCTCTTCCTTATTTTCTCATTATTTTCTCATTATTTTCCCTTTTGAGGTTCCCCCTCCAAAAGTCCCTAGCTAACCATCCTCTTTTGGGAGGTCCTAAGGGCTGACTTTCAATCCTCTTTTCCCAAAGCTTGTAGATACTACTTTTCAAATCCGCCTTTTGGCTACTTTACCTTTTGTCATTTTCTCTAAATGGACAAATTCCTTTCTATCAGGCTGAAAGATCCCCAATCAACTTCCTTCATAGTCCATCTCCCTACTTTCCCCGAGGCACCAGGCTTCTTTTCATGAAGTGTTGATTCCTAAGTCATCTGTCTCTTTCTGCATCATTGGGCGGCTGATGGGACATATCCCTCCTTGTTCTTTGTGTTCATGGGCATGCTCCCTTGAGTTGTCTCAATCCCAACTAGTCTCTTATTGCATATCCCGAGGATCCCAGGTTTCTGGGAATTCCCAAGTATCTTGGTTTAGCTTTCTTTTTGAGTTCCCCAGCAATTTTCTCTCTTAAGGGCTGGGCTGAGCTTCCTCTTTTCCCAAAGCTTTTAGATACTACTTTTCAAACCCACCTTTTGGCTACTTTACCTTTTGTCATTTTCTCTAAATAAGCAGATTCCTCTCTATTAGGCTGAAAGATCCCCAACCAACTTCCTTCATAATCCATCTCCTTGTTTTCCCAGAGGCACCAAGCTTCTTTTCATGAAGTGTTGATTCCTAAGTCATCTATCTCTTTTTGCATCATTGGGCGGCTGATGGGACATATCCATCCTTGTTCTTTGCGTTCATGGTCATGCTCCCTTGAGTTGTCTAAATCCCAGCTGGTCTCCTACTGCATATCCTGAGGATCCTAGGTTTCTGGGAAATCCCAGGTATCTTGATTTAGCTTTCTTTCTAAGTTCCTCAGCAATTTTCTCTCTTAAGGGTTGGGCTGAGCTTCCTTTTTTCTTTGTTTCATAAGGCTCAAAGCTTACCCATTCATGGATTTGGGCCCCTTCCTACTTATTTTAAGTAGTCCTTAATTAGCGAGTTTGGGCCTTACCCCTTCCTTGAAAGCCCAAATGGTTCTCAAATTTCAATTTTGTATCATTTTGGACCTTGATGCAATATTGTGATATTTTGGACCTCAGCATTTAGCCCTTTGAACTCGTGGGTTGCCTGCAGCCCACACGTGAGTAGACGAGATTCTTAGGTTTCGCAAGGATCTGCAGTTGGTGTTTTTACCGCCTTCGGGATCCCTTCCCCTTTTTATTATGGAACCCTGTTCCGTTACGTTACCCTCTAATGTACTAACCCACGTATTCCACTCCTCTTGTAACTCCCCCCCTCTTTTCACGGAACGTGGCAATTAAGTGTCTGGGTAAACTTCCTCCTCCTCTTTGTACGTTTCCCATAACTCTCATTAATAACTAACAATAACTTTTTTTGTAAAATTGAATTGTGGCAACTGGCGCGTTTTTCCATCTTCATTTTCTTCAACTTTTCTTTGCACCATTATTGTAGTCACTTCAAGCCATCTGTTCACTTTCAAAGATACTGTCCCAACTCATCTCCTCTCTTTCTGCTCCTTCCTTTGTTGCTTTCTCCCGTTCTAAACTCCCTTACTCTTCTATTATACTATCCTTGTATGGCTTCCTCTCCTTCCTCACGAAAAAGGAGAGAGCGTTCTCCCACCCCCTTTGAAGGTGAAGGTTCTTTAGCAGGGTCGGCACAAGGTGAGGTGCAGGAAGTTTCAGATCATTCAACCTTCCCTTTACGGGACCCCTAGTACACTCCCAGTTTTTTTTTTCCCTCAAGTCTCTCATGGTGAGGCTCCTTCTTCCCCGCATTCCTAGGTGTTTTCCGGTCAGCCCGGATTTGCTAGCTCTGCTCAGATTCCAGATCCAAGGGAAATTTTGGACCTTTAAATCAGGTGAGGATCTCGAAAGGCGGTTCCTATCTTTTTTGATTTTGTCCTGAGAAAAATTACTGGTTGGTCTAGTTGGGTAGATGAAGAGCTGTTTGATGGTGAATTTGTTAATTGTTTGGAGCGCACCGAGATCCTGAAGTCAGTGGCAATCTCTAGGAATCTTGAAGGTTTCAGGGATGCTAAAGACCTTAGACATTTGGTGCGCCGTTGGTCTCCCTCTCTTTATACGTTCTTTTTTTCCGTCGGTGAACTCACCATTACCTTGGAGGATGTGGTCAATAATTTCCTCCTCCTAGTGTTTGGTGATGAAAACCCCTTTGATATCCAGCTCTCTAGCAAGGACCTCAAGGTTGAGGATTGACTCTTCAGGCTTTTTGGTGGGTGTACTACTTCTTCTGGAGGCAAGCCAGCCAAGATGGGCAAATGGGTAGCAAACCTTTCTCCAGAAAAAGATAAGACAATTAGGCGAGCTGGGTTCGTGGCACTGTGGTTGAGTAAGTTTCTCTTTAGTGAGTTTCCTAGATATGGGATTAAGTCCACCTTTTTCCCTCTTGCTATTAAGTTGTCTAGGGGCACTCAGTATCCTCTAGCCCCCATGTTCTTAGGCCACGTTTACTCTCAGTTAGATTTACTTTACAGTGACGAGGTTGAAGGCAATTCCTGTTACACCATAACTTCGTCCCTACACTATGCTATTCTTCAGGTGTTTATGTGGGATCGCTCTTCTGTTACTTTGGCAAAGTCAGGAATCTAAAGTACGTGAAAGATAAGTTTCAAGGATCCCCGAATGTGATCAAGAGTCTCTGTGGCAGCTCTACTAATGGCCACCCTATTATTTTTCCCTGGTCTAACTTTAAAGGTGATAACTTCAATCTGATAGAATTATTCGACCAGGCATGGCATTTGAGTTGGCGTTCCCCCCGGGAGTTTAGTCCTGGATTTGCATGTGATTCCATTTTGTCTTCCTTCCTCAACTCTCTAGGGCACACTTTTGACCTTTGTCGAGGAGACAAAAGCAGCTTGGCATACTTGACCTGTACTAGCCTCTCATGGCTTCCAGTACCTTCATCGAGCAGTCCGAAGTACACTTACTATTCCGTACACCAAGTACTTAGACAGTTTGGCTTCAACCATGATATCCCGCCGGTATTCAAAGAGGTGGTGCCTTCCCTCCCATCTCTAGATCCATTTTTAAGGCTTCAAGCCTTTTCTTATTAGTCACAGAGGAGCCCCCAATTCGTGGTACCAAGTTCTCAACGGGGAGTTCTTTCTTCTAGTGGCTTTATTAGTTACTGGAGGAGGGTTTAAAAATCTTTCTCGAACTTCGTTGGCTCAGGTAAGATTGGAAGAGTTCTCGACCTTGATCTCTTCTCTGCCCCATCTTATAACAAACACTTGGCCCTTCCTACTGCTGGTATTGTATTTGCTACAATAAGCAGCAAAACAAGATTTGTGGAGTGGCACGCTTCTAGGGGTGGTTAGGTGTCCTACACCAATGACTTCCTTGCCTCTTGGCCAGGGTGTGACGTGATTGTGGGCTCTTTTTTTGTTGTGCCTATTAAAAATAGGATGTCTAAGGAAATTGGTGCCGCAACTCCTGTAGGCAAGGGCAAGGAGAAGAAGATAAAAAAGGAGGCTATCAAGAAGTTTGAAGTTGAGGGGAGTGCTGAGGATATTGAAGCTGGCCGTGGTACCAAAAGGAGAAAGACTACTTCAGCTTGCAAGCAGCTTGTTATTTCTGAAGGTCCTGAGGAAGTAAACCCTTCTGCTGTTGGAAAGGAGGTCAGCTATCCTCCCATCCCAAAGATTAGAATGAAGACTAAGGTAGAGTCCTCTATCCTTCAAACCCCTGTGGGTTCCCTTAAAGGAACCTTTTCCATAGCTGTCACCTCTTCAGCCCAAGGTTCTTCGGGGTATTTTTGAGATTTAATTATTAGTTGGGTATTTTAGACATTACACAATAAAATATTTTTAAAATCAAACTATTTCGTTAAGGTTTAACATATAAGGTATGATGTAGTGTATATTTGGCTATTTGATCATTTTCTAAACATAATAAGTGGAAAATTGTTCAGTTTTGAAGTTTAACAAAGGAATTGTGAAACATAAGGGGAATTACTTTTTCCAATTTATTTACATTTAAATAAATATTATTCTTTTAGAGCATTCACAATTGGCCTTGCAAATGGCATATGTAAGTAAATTTTAGCATTAAAGTACTAAAAGGCCCTAGCATTTGGCCTTGTATTGGTCTGGTACCCTAACAAAATTTGCAATACTGCTTCAGTACTATCACAAAATTTGCGATGGTACTGTAGCAACATTCTAAATCCAAAAATTATTATTTTATTCTACTTACAAAAATCTGCCTCCTCTCTCCACTGACTCATTTTCTCTCTCTTCAGAATATATTATTTTATTATGTACATATATTATTTTAATGTATTGTATGGTAAAATAAAAGTTGGGATGTTGAGTGTATTGTACAATGGTACCGTATAATTAATAAAATAGTTTTTTGAGATGGTAAAATATGATGAAATTATAAGATGGGAATGCTATTATGTTTTGGAGTTCAAAATAAATATTATCTGTAATCAAATAAATAACATTTAAAAAAAAAAAAAAAAAACTGACTATAATTGGACCTAAAATTTGATTAAAAAAATTTTCTGATTGGACCTCGTAATCCTTTATTTCTGAATAAAGCAAAAAATTTGGCATGAGCATGAGGTCCGACACTGACTGGTTGGGGCCTTTAGTGTAGCACTGTAGCCTGTCCCATATAAAAGGTCCACGCTTCTTTTACAGTCACCTCTCTTTCACTCTCTCTCACTCACTCTCTCGGCAAATGGACCCACTTTGGTGAAATCAAAACCAGCAAAGGCTAAAATCACATTTCCCTGAAGAGTAATATTTGCCGTTCAAAGGTAAGTCCTTTTTCCCTCTTTACTGATTTTCTTCTCTTTGTTACTTAAAACAGTGTTTCAATTTCTGCAAAATCATGATGACCCAAATTTCTTTTTCTTTTTCTGAATTTGTCACCAACTGCTGTGGTCTCTTGTTTTTTTGAAATTTTGATTTAGACCCATGATTGGAAAATTAAGAAGGTTTGGAAATATAAACAAATTTAGAAGCAAGAATGATTCTGGAGTAAATGGGTGTTTTTTGTGCATGTTGTAAAGTGTCTATAATCAAATGGGTATCTTTTGTGCATAACAAGTTGTTTTAGATTGACATGCAAACTTGAAAAACAGATGTGGGGTTGGAATTTTTGTTCTCACTAGAGATAAAGGGGAAAGAATAAATTTAAAAAAGAGAAAAGAAAGAGCTTTGCTGGGTATTGGAAGACAGACCTGCTTTGAAGATATGGAAATAGCAGAGCCTAAAATGGTTTTTTAGAGCGACCCATTTAAATGTTTTGCTATATGTACTCAGCAGAATTAAAGTTTAGTTTGAGAGTACTTAGATCAGTGCATGCTATTAGTTTGTTTTGTGCCTAGTTAATTACTGCATGACCTTTTTGTTTCGTTGTCATAGTTCTTTTATAAGGGCAATTTAATTGTGTCTTTGGGTTTATTTTTGGATTAACTTTGGCCATCAAAGCTTTTAAGAGAATCAGTGGTTGGTGTGAAACATCAATTCAAGTCTTCACTTGTATGACATTTGTAGTCTTGAAGCAAAAGGAATTAGTGTTCAGCATGGCAAAACTATTGTTCATGCAAATAATAATAATATAAAAACCATGATTTGAATCTGATTTGAAGGCATTGACATTTATCCAAATTAATAGTAACACTAATTTATCTATATATCTATCGCTTAGCTGATGAACTAATGAATAGATGTATAAAGTTTCTCTAAAACCATTCGCCCTGTTTGATTTCTTTTGCATTTGTTCATTTTATTGTTATAAAGCTTTATGGTTTAAAATAGTACCAGAACTTTCTGTGTTAATATGTGCAGTATTTAATGTTTCTTCTTCTTTCTGCATTCTTATGTGGGTAGCATGCTTGTTGTCAGACTAAAAGAAGTTACTTTGATCCATCTAAGAGCATTGAACTTTTTTGTGTTACCGTATTTAAGTTCTCTTGGTTTCATTGACATGGATGAATAGTTGGCGGTTTATCTTCTTCAGGATACATTCTCTATACCATGAAGAGGTCATTGCCATGGAATGAGCAAATTGATGTTATATCATCAGATGATTCTTCTTCCTCGGACTCAGAGATGGATGGGTGTGATGGAAAGCAGCCAGTTGATGATGAGTGTGACAGCAAGCAGCCAATCGATGACGAGTACACTGGCAAAGAATTATCATATGAAGGTATTAGTATACTTCATATCAATTCATATTATAGAAAGAACCTTAGTCTGGGTTCTTTTTAGAATAACCTTCTACGAACTACCTATTCTGTTGAAACCAGGTATGCCTCTCCTCTGTTTTAAAAATAGCCCTTTTTATCTGTCGAAATTTCACTAATTATAATCACCTACCATTAATCTGCATTGAATAAATGGAGTTTGTAACTTATATTTTTCATTTATTTAACATATCCAACATAAATGAAGCATAATTATGCAAATATCTCAATGGGCCATAACATGGTGTTTCAATGCTATTTGTTCTATAAAATGGGTTTTATGGTGAAGCAGTTTCAGCATAACAGACTCAGTTGATTAAGATTAACTAGCTATTAGTTTTGCTTGTCCATTGATTTTGCAGCAGAGTGACTCATAAGTAAGTTGCTTTCTGTTTTAACCTTTGTAGTATGAGAATCTAAAGAATCTATCATATATGATGATAGTGAATACTATATTTTGGGACAACTAATGTAATTTTTTTTAACATTTCTGTTATCATCATGAAAACACTTTGTAGCTCCAAAGAAATTTATGTTAAGTTTCTTGCTCCCTCCGTTGTTCAGAAGCTGCTTTCCTTGTAAAAAGGCCGATTCTCCATATATTTCTAGTCATGTCATATGCACATGTTCTCTGCTAGATCATTTTGAGATTCTGCAAGTTGGATAAAACAAATGGGAAATATTTGATACCTGAATCTTGCATGCCGATCAAGATGAAAAAAAAAAAAAAAAAACCTTCAAGTTATTACGTTGTTTGTTTGAGTTGTGCTAGCTTTTGTTGACATATTTTGCTTAGGTCTCAGCATGTAGGAACCTCTTAGAAGCTTTCTCTGGTTCATAACAATTGTGGACCCCATTTTTCAAATTGCAATGTAGATTAGTTCCCATCTTTCATTGTACCTCTGTTTTACCTTCATGAGTCCTTAGCATTGATCTCATTTGCACAAATGCCGTTATTTCATAAACATTCTTTTTTTCGTGTCGCAGATGCGTTAATCAAAAGTGCAGAAATGTATCAGGAATACATGAAGCATATCCCAATTCCAACACACCGTGGCTCTGTTATTCCATTTACCTCATGGATGGGATTAGGCAAATCCATTAAGCAGTTATACAATCAGCCTTTGCACTACCTCACCAATATTCTCCTAAAACAGTGGGATCAATTGAGGATTGGCAGTGAGGATGAATGTAAGCCTTTGGATACCTTAGTTCACCCTTGTAAAGCTGAAGCCACCATCTGGCTTATTGAAGAAGTCCACCGGCACACCTCATCTCATCTTCATTTAGCCAAACTTTGGCTTTCAGACCCATTGCACCATACTTTTATTGATTCCATTTTCCCAAAATTATGAAACCATATACTGAAAGGCCAGGCCCTTCAGTTTTCACTGGCCTTTGCGCTGATTCTGTAAAATGTCATCTACAGCTGTTAGATTTGATCAGGACCTGTATCTAATAAATTCAGTATGAAAGAGAGCTTTTATCTTGTTTATGCATTCTATTTTCCCCCTTTACCATAATTGTTTACTTTTGACATAAGTTGCTGTTGGAAGAATGTCTGCTCACTCTCATTTATTCTTGATTTGTTTATTTTATATCGAACAATGTTCTCTTGGTCGGAGTTTAAAATTGCAATGGTCATTCTTTGCTGCAAACAATTGGAATTAAACTGATACATAGTTTGGTCAAATTTTAATTGACATTATCAACAAATATATTTATTATACTGAGTGTTTAAGTACAAATGAATCATTTTGTTTGTTTCTTTCTTTTTGTAAAGTTCCACTACCAATAATCACAACAAGAACAATTCCCTTGCCGAAAAAAGTGAAACCTGCTATTGTCCCGGACAATAATTTCCCTTTCATATATTCTTGATACTAATTTGGAAAACGAGTGGCAATCAGCACATATACGGAGATTCTTAACAACACGAATTGGCGTTCCTTGACCTGTACTGATAAGACCAAAAGCTATGGCTAATTTCTCACTATGTTGGCTAAGCAAGTACTCTTTCTCATGCTCATCAACATCAAGCATAACATTGGTTAAATCAGGAACATGGCCTGCATGCTTGAGTCTGCAATTTATTTCTTGTAGCATCATTGCAATGTGGGCCTTTTCTGGGTGTGATTCATCACCAGAGGTGAACTCATGGATTATGCCATTAACCTGCATTGAACTTGATCCAGGCACTTTATGGATGCCTTTTTCTTTCAATTGTAACCTCACTTTTGCAACTTCATTCCATTTCCCAGCAGATGCATATATGTTTGAGAGAAGCACATGAATCCCTGTCCTATCAGGAGCCAATTCAGTTATCCTTTCAGCTGCATGTGCTGCCAATTTGACGTTTTTATGTGTCCGGCAAGCAGCTAAAAGAGACCCCCAAATCACATCATTAGGTTCCATGGGCATGCTCTTTATGAGATCAATAGCTTCTTCCAACAACCCAGCTCTGCCAAGTAAATCAACCATGCACCCATAATGGACAATTTGAGGGTAGATTCCATGGATTTCCTTCATTGACCTGAAAAGATGCCACCCTTGATCCACAAACCTGCAACGGCTGCATGCTGTCAGTAGTGCCACAAAGACTACCTCATCGGGTTTCACCCCTTGCCTAAGCATCTCATTGAAAAGCTCCACAGCTCGCTCCCCGTTTCCCTCCATTGCCATTGCTCCAATGGCTGCAGTCCAAGCAGAAACATCTCTTTTTGCCATCTTATTGAAAATTTGTATTGCACTTTCAGTGTCACCACACCTGGCAAACATGTCAACCAAGGCTGTGCCAAGCCGCATGTCACAGTGAATATTATTCTTTTCAATGTAGGTAAGGATCCACTTCGCAAGATCAAGAGCTCCTAAATACCCACAAGCAGATGCAACGCCCACCATTGTCACCCTATCTGCTTTAATCCCTTCATTCTGCATCTCTCGGAAAAGTTCAATCGCCTCCTCAAACATGCTCTCTTGGACCAAAGCATTTACCATTGTGTTCCAGGACACAAGATCATTCTCTGGCATTTCATTGAAAATTTCCCAAGCTGACTCTACATTATCATTTCCAATTAAACCTGCAATCAATGAGTTCCATGACACCAAAGTCTTCTTTGACATACAGTTAAAAACTCTGTGAGCCATTTCTTGTTTAGCACACTTCATGTACATGTCTATCATGGCATTAGAAATGTTATCCCAACTTTCTAGTCCATTTCTTAAAACATAACCATGGCACTGCTTTCCAAATAGAAGATCGCCTAATTGTGCACATGCTGAGATTGCTGATAACATTGTAACTCTGTCTGGTCGTGGTCCCTGTTGCAGCATCTCACCAAAAACAGCAAGAGCATCTCTCACAAGTCCTTGCCGCACATAATTTGACATGATAGTATTGCATAGAACCAAATTCCTATCAACACATTCATCGAAAAGCCTCTTTGCACTACCAATAGCTCCACATTTCATGTACATATCAACAAGCGCATTCACCATAAGCGTGTTACACTTTACTCCTTCCTCACCCACATAAGCACTTACCTTCTCACCCAATTCAAGATCCTTCAACTTTGCACAAGCCGAAATCACACACACCATCGTAACCGAATTGGGTGTAATACCCGTCTCCACCATTTCAAAAAACAAAGAAACTGCATCCCCTGGACAATCCCTCCTAGCATAGCCACAAATCAAACTCGTCCACGACACAACATTTCTCTCAAGCATCCCATCAAACACTTTCCGTGCATACTCCATCTTTCCACACTCTGCATACAAATGAATCAAAGAATTACCAATAAACACATCTTCCTCTAAACCCATCTTAACAACTACTCCATGAACTTGAATTCCCTCACAAAACCCAACAATCTTCGCACACGCGCTTAGTACAAAAGGAAACGTGAACTTATCAGGCACAATACCCGCAATCACCATTTCAATATAAAGCAAGATAGCTGCATCACCAAACCCAGCTGAAGAGTAACCTCTAATCAAAGAATTGTGCATGAACAAAGACCCAATACTCCCCTCATCTTCTCTATAAAGTTTGAATGCATTTTGAGCATAATCTAAGCTTTCAAGAGTGCCCATTTGGGCACACGCAGCAATTAGCTTGGACACAGTAGAGGGACTATGAGTGAGGCCTTTCTTTGTGAAGTGTGACTGTACTTGCTTGAGTTCTTTGATGGATTTGCAATTCTGGAAAGACCCAGTTGGAGAGGGGTCTTTGGATGTGGTCTTGGGGTCATTTTGGTTGGTGGGAGTTATGAAGGTTGGAGTGGCTGAGACCAGAGGAGACAGTGGAAGAAGGGTTACAGCCATAGTATTCATTATGGTGTTGGGTGCTAACTAACTAAACTGAAAGTTCTTGAATTGGCTCCCTCTATTTATATATTGGTTGACGAAATTGTGTGTTTGAATCAGTTTTTTTTTTTTTTTTTTTTCTTTTTAAAAAATTTTAAATCTTGATGCTTTTTTTTTTCTTCCTAAAAAATAAATACAAGTACAATTGTATGTAGAAAACTTTTGAAGGTTTAACTAAGTCGGCAATCAAAATGAGATGAGATTTTAAACTAGAACAAACAAACCATTGAACTGACAAAAACCAACATCCAATTTTCAATGGAACATATCTTGCAATGTCATGTTCCCCATATCAATTGTTGATGCAGTTGGTTATAGAGTGGATCAATTTGTTGAGTACAATTGAGCTAACTAAAAATGTTTTTATTCAGTTCGATTCTAATATTCTAAGTTAGAGACTTCTGTGCTTCTACCATTTTGGACAAATTGTTTGTGTTAATATATACTCAAGGACGAAGTCGGGTATTTGCTTCGGGAACCAGACTGTAATATCAAAATATAATTAAAAACATTCATGTATGCATACAAAGAGCATCAGTATTGGTGGTGTCAAAAATTTAGCAATTTGACACCAAAAAAACTATTTTATTTATTTTACCACCTCAGTACTTTACAAAACAATCAATATTAGTGGTTTTATTTTAGGTTTCAACATAATAAAATAATATATCCATTATAATAAATTAATATATTCACAATGTGAACACAATAAATAATCTAACCGGGTAAATACAATAATTTTTTTTATAAAATATTTGAGCTACAGTGCACTCACAAAGATGGCGGTGCACTGTAGCGCAACAGCAAAAAATTATTGCTTTGACTCCACCAATGCAGCCCCAATTTTGTAGTTTGTGGTGCTAAATATAGCAATTTAACTTTTTAGCACCACCAATACTAATACTCACTCATGTATCCATGTGCATATATGCATGCATGTGTATGTGTTTGCTTAAAATAGTTGGTAGCAAACAATTTCATGCTTTTTGAGAAAGGAGTAAACTAACACCAAATGAAGGTTCTTGAATCAATTTATATTTTGGACTTTGGAACATTATAAGCTTTAATTAGATATCATTCTTTCATATAAGATTGTATAAAGATCAGTAAGAAATCATCATAAAATATTGAGAACTTCTATAACTAAAAAACGAATATAAATTACAAATTTGTATTGCATCTATAATATACATATTGCTTTATTGTTTATACATATAAGATTTTATTAACATGTGCCCTAAGGGCACACAATAGTATATCATTTTTAAAATAAGTTTTATCGGGAATTGAAAAAGTTTTGACAATTTTTTCAATTCCCGATAAAATTTTTGTAAAAATGGATTTGTTAATGTATGCCATAAGGGTATACATTAATCGGACCCATATGTATAAAACATAGGGCACTTTTCTAAAGAAAAGCCATTTGGACTCACCTCAATCTAATAAAACCTACGAGCAACTAACCCCATGTCCAAAACCAGTGGCCAAATAATTTAGGAGCATTCAACCTTGATAGGCTAAGCAATTTATGCTCATGCCCAAGGGCACATATTGCTTTATTCTCATTTATCATATGATTGTTGCTTAATTAAGAGTTCAAATCTCTTGAATATTAGAATTTAAAAGATTAAAGTTCTTTTCTTTTGAGAGTGGGGAGCCCTATTATTCCCTGCCCCAATACATAGCTTCATGAAGTCTATTTTGTGCGTAATAAGTTTATATTAGTCTCAAATCATGCTAGATTTACTACTAAAAACTATACAGTCCTAACTTGTTAACTTTAATATAATTTCTTTAAAATTTTATTTATTAGGTCCTCATAGACAAGTGGATATAATCAACTAATTTAAGTTTCTCAAAATAAATAAATAAATAAATAAAACTAATTTAAAAAGTAGTCTTCAAGCTGCAAGTGTAATCACTTGGTTATGCAGTTAGCTCCAATGTCTCCAATTTAAAACCACCGCAGACTTTCTAAAGTTCCTAGATAGCCTGAGCTGGAGTTCATTCTTTATTAAATTTTTATTTTTTTACTTTTTGTTTATTGCCTTGTCTTTTTTCTTGTATACCATATACTTCGGTAGCACCCTTTTGCATGTTTGAAGGAATTTTACTTATAAAAAAAGGGGTAATTTCACTTCATTCACTTGTGATTTGGGTTAATTACACATTTACACCTTACCTACTTATGGTTTAAAAAGAATCACTTTACCTACTTGAGATTAAATTCGTTATTTAGCCGTAACCCACCTCCCAGCCTTTCAAAAAACCAATAAAACTAAATAGAGGTCATGTTCTTTTGGAAGGAACTCAAAGAAAAGGTGCTTTTCATTATCTATTAATAGAACTTCTATGAAAAGATTATCTGCACAAATTAAATTATTGTTGTTCCACTCTTACTATTTCATTTTATGCTCTATCAAGTGCAGTATGTTACATGTCTAATCTCACTGCTAATTTAAACTTTGGTTACTTATAATAGGGAAAAGAAAAAAAGAATGTGCGACATTTGGCAATTAATGGAGCATAAAATGGAACAATCATGCTTCAATGAGCCTGTCTTTTTTCTTTCTTCTCTTTTATGCCAGTCATGCTTTTTTTATGAAGGACTGAGAGTGAGAGAATCTCAGATAACCATTCTCCACATTTTGTTGTTTATTTCTTTGATTGTATGAGACTAGGAAGCAAGTCAAAAGAACCATTCCATCTTATTATTATTAAATTACATCTCAACATTCTTGAAAATTTAGGGTGGTAACAGAATTAGTTTTTATCACAGAGAGCCGTGGCTATGCCTCTAATAGTTTTGGGAGTTGTCCTGCAGCACCCACCAAAAAGAGAAGCCCCAGCCTCCCTCCACTTGACTATGTATGAAACAAAATCTTCATCTACATTCCCACTTGATTTCTGCAATAGAAAATCGTTTAACTTTAGTGCTTTGAGGAAATATTAAGCACCATCAGAACCTACTATCTAGGAGCTCAAACATCCATCAAAGAGTAAACCATGCAGCAGGTGGATTCAGTATACATTTCAAGAAATGCAGTAAACCATGCAGCAGGTGAATTGAGTATATATTTCAAGAAATGCCCCCTTTTTCAACTTGGAAGATTAAGAATTACATACTTGTAAAAGAAAAGGCTTACAAAGTAACATGCAATGAATGCAATTGATGTCACTTCAACTACATAATAATTATGTCTAAAGTATTTTTTTTGAGATAGGCTACACCGTTACAATGGCATATCATTTTGTAAGGTTTATGTAATAAAAATTACTCTCTCGCATCACTCTAATGGTAAATTATTGACAAGTGTGTTTTCAGAAGACCGGAGATTAGTGTCAATGAAGGATTGATATAAGCTAATTCTGTTAAACTATGCCTTACATCATGAATATGCAATTATTCTTAGTGATCCTAAATGGTGTATTAATAAACGATTGTCCTAAAAGCAATAAGCAATAGAGTAAGGCAAGCAACTCACCACCCATTGCTTGGTCTGACCATCATAAGTCTCACCACTGTTGGGATATATCAGAACCGGTTTACTCGTTACCTGCCAAAGAGTTGGCCAGAGACATCATTTCAAAATTTTCAAAATGTTAAGAAGGCAATTGTGAAATTCATCAGTAGCAGTAAATTATCATCCTAATGCTTCACTTGAGAGATCACTAGAAGAGACAGGCTAGAGATATATCATGACAAATGTTAAGCAGGATAAGTGTAAAATTTATCAGCAGCATTATAACCCTAATGCTTCATTTGTCTTTTAATTTGAAGTGACCATAAGAGTAAATTGTTGCAAAACGAAAAATAGAATGCAGGCATGACTGGCATAAAATGCTGTACCTAAAGGAACAGGAGGAAGAACTAATGTTTGCAAGTCTTTGGACGTTAACCAAGAAATAAACAAACAATCAAAGGCAAACAGCAGGAGTATTGTTAATTTTATAAGCCATAAAGCTAGAGAATCTTTTTGTAAGAGGTGTGTTGCAGTTTGAATTATTAAAATCTGAGATCACATGAAGATCTTGTCACAAGGAATATATGCTTAGTAATGAATTATTAGGGGCACCTAACCCAATTCCTTCAAAAGTTCTGGATAAAATAAGTTGATACAGAATCTCTATCAGAATGTAATCTCATAAATAAGCATCAACCCCAAAAATTGTACCTTTCGAATAGATGTAATCAGTCCATGGATAAATCTAGGAGGGGTACAGTTGATCCCAACAGCAACAACTTGCTTGCATGAATCTGCAATGGAGACACACTCCGAAATAGGATCACCACTAACCACATTAATTCCATCCTTAGAATTGAACGAAAACCATGCTGGAATTTCTATGCCTTCTTCTTCCAGAAGCTCAGCATATGCCTGCATTATAAAGAAAAATCAATGAATGTGTTACAGCCAGAGGTAAAGGTCATATTGGAACTAGTGCATATGCACATAATTAAAAAGAAAAAGGAAAAATATCAAAATATCAAGATAGATTTTTCAAAATTTTAATAGCAAAAATGTAGATAGGTATTCTGACTTCTGACTAGAGTGACAACCTCATTTCTGGATTACAAATTTTGACAACAAATGAGATGATTGAAAGACTTTTAACCTTATTAATGTGTGATACCAACTAATTCCTTTCAATGCATTGGCATTCTGTGGATTTTGGAACAATTCAAGACCCCTGTAGACTTTGTCCCACCACTTAAGGTTTCAATTAAAATTATGAAATTCACATTTGACTTGTTTTCTTCCCAGACCCATAAAGAAAGTGAAAAAAGGACAAATGGCTTGTTATTTTCACTTGAGTAAGGAGGATATTTGTTAAATCAGAAAGGCATAATTAAGATACGAACTAAAGCTATCAAGTTGATTTTGGAATTAAAAAAGAACAAATGTAAGCAAAGTATATATGAGGTTCACATAGTATTCAATATATGATTTTATAAGGAACTAGCTAACAAATTAATGAATGTGCTCTTTCATGAGAGAACCTCCAGTGAAACTACAGATGAAAAAGAATGATGGCTAGCACAAATCAGAAAACAAAATTGAGGCAGGTTGGCTAGAATTATCCGCTGGTAGTATAGACAGACATATACTGTAAGTAGATTGAAAGGTTCAATGGCTAGCACTTGGAAAAAAGCAAAATAGCATGGTACCTTTGCCTCTAGCTTATTTGGAATTGTTTCAAACGCAATCAGGTCAGCACCTGAGTTGGCTAGAATCTGTACCCTTCTTCTATTAAAATCCTTCAATGTTTCCAAAGTGATTGCATCGCCGTAGTTCCCACTGTGAACAGAGAATAAGAAAAGTTATAGAGACATGTTGATGTATCACAATAAGATAATATAATACCCTAAAGTAAAAGAAAATGCATTTCAACCCTGGCCAACATGCCTGGCCATGTTGGACACTATACCTGCTTTAAGAACAAATTCTTGCCCAAAATTAAGATGGGCTATATAATCATGTCCAATTGTCCACTACTAAAAGAAATGGCCAATCATCCATGTTCTACACGTCAAATGTGCAAGCATCTCTACCATTATCATTCGAGCAATGCAATTAAATAACAAGTGACTCACTTACATCAGTCACATTCACATACACAGCGATGTGCTTTGTGACAGATGCTACAAACTTATCCTTTTTCACAACTTGCTGTCACTAACGTTACTTTTATTATGCGCCAATCACAATATACAGTTGTGAAAATCTTTATGTCACTAGAGTTATTGTTTGTAATTAGATATAAAGCAAATGTCAATATCAATGAAGACCAACTTTAGAAATTAATTACTCCCTGGAGACCAAGTTCACACACCTATACTCAGAACCATCAGCTAGATAAGCTCCATAGCTTCCAACAGAAGCTGCAACCAAAATTGGACGTCTTGAAGTCCTTCCATTTTCCATGAAATCCCAAGAGTCTTTTGTGCATCGGTCATAGTAAATTTCCCGTGCCTCACATGCAATTTCTACACTTTTCCTAAGCAAAGCTTCGGCTTCTTCCTTAGAGAAGCCTTTAGCCTCAAATCCCTGAATCGTGGCCTATGCCAAATATGAAACATGGTAACTTTGATTAATAAGAAAAAATGCTATAGGTGAAAATAAAGTAACATGGAAAGGGGGTCTGAAAAATTACCTGATAAGATGCTGTAAGTATGATATTAGCTCCAGCATCAAGATAATCTAGATGAACCTGTTAAATCAATCAAGTCCATTAACAAAAAATGCATATCAACTGTTAAATCAAGCTTAGCCCCTTTTTTTTTTTTAACAAATTAAAGGGGATCATTATTCATTTTGTCAAAAAATCTTGAAAGATTTGAGGGGGAAGATAATTTTGGTTGGAAGAGCGCTAAATATAATATAATCTAGGATAATTCCTCTGATCCATTACATGGCAATTCAAATGACTAATTACTTGCACTTTTAGTCACATTACTCTTTTTTTTTTTTTTTAATATAAAGTCACATTACTTATTTAATGAATCAACTTACTTATTTAAAACAAATCGATGACAGTTTTATAAATTGTTACATTGGGTTAGAGAGATTCTTTCAAACTCGTTTGAAGGAAAATTCAACCTTATAATTTTGCTACACTTGTGTTATACAAAGTTGACACTCTAAGATAAGGACGTGTGACACATGCCGAGTAATATATGGTTGTTTCTAATTTGGATAATAAGAATATTCTTTTCTTTTTGTTTATTTTTTTTTTTACCCCTTTGTTTTCATCCTTATCATCCCATTTTCTTTTTCACTCATTAAAAGTTAGAGAACCTCACCCTACTTACCTGTTACTATCAATATTATTGTGTTAAGTGTTAACAGTGTTTTGAAGAACAAATTGTAGTTGTAACCTCAATTGCATGAAAGAGACAGATGTCACGAAAGTTCAAGACCAGTTCACTTTAGTACAAATACTCAGGAGGAGAGTACAGGATAGCTTTCGACACCTCAGTGTCGGCAAAAAATTATTGTATTCCTTTTCCTTTTGTTTTCTTCTTTTTATGAATCAGGACTATACAACTGTGCTTATCTTATATATATATATATATATATATATATATTCGAATGAAAGTAAGTGCAGCAGCTCAGTGATATTGAGCTGTCCCACATCGGTGGGGTGCGTGTGATTGAGTTTATAACTTCTTCCGTATTATTGACTGTTGCATGCAGTTTTAGTAATGACGTGTGAGTTTAACGAAAAAATTATGAGCGTATTCCATGTCTGTGGGGTGTGTGTTTGGATTTATAACTTGTTCTGTATTACTAATTGTTGCATGCAATTTTAATAATGATGTATGAGTTAAAATATATATATATATATATATATATATATATATATATATATATATATATATTTTGATATAAACAACAAAATCAACTCCTTGCAAGTTGCAATCTTCACATAGCATAGGAATTGTATTCTCAGAACACGTGTATCAAAGTCCTCCAAACGTGTATGCTTATCACTTATCATGATACTTGTGTGTTGTGACTAATCCGCGAGATACCACGAAATGTTCGGGGGAAAAAATAGAAATAGTAAAAAAAAAAAAAAAAATCATTGTAACTTTATTCTATTCAAAAGGTTAATTAGCACTTAGATGACAATTTATATATATGTACAATTAATAACATGGATTGGAAAGACAAGAAAATATAAGAAACGTAATCAAATCAAACTTTCTATTGATGTTCACGGAATTATATTATGATCTTTTTTTCTAAAAATATAATTATATTTTGGTCTTAAAAATTAAAATTTTGCATATATGTGTCAGAAAATATACTCTCTTAACGTTCTATATATATATATATATATATATATAAATTGGACGAAAATTTTAGCAGATTTAAAGGGATTTATCATGCATAATAGATTACAAAATTTTATCGTTAAATAAAAGTCAAAATTCACAAATGTAATAAAACCAATATAGACGTGCATTCATTTCATACCAAAAATTGAAAGGGAATCAAATATTATTTTTGCTTCTCATAGTCATAGTCTATATAAACTAAATTACACTTTTAACCATTAAAATTTGAAATTATCATCTTTTATATTAAAATTTTTATTTATTTTGGTCCATAAGTTCGATTTTGTTTTCAAAATAGAGCTTCTAGTTAGCTCTAAATTACTCATTAAAATAAACTAAATAAATTAAAGAATCATCCAAATGAAAACAACCCTAAACTTAAAGGTTAAAGTGTAATTTAATATCTAAAAAACAAACTATGACCTCCCTCTCACCCTTAACGGTCATATTAGTCATAAAAATATTAATTCATCAAAAAATATTAGTCATAAAAATGAACTAAAATACCACCCAAATAAAAATGACCCTAAACTTGAAGGTTAAAAGTGTGATTTACAGTATTTAAAAAATAAAATTTTTCCTTTCATTTTCTAGGTTCGTATTTTTCAAAGAAGTTAAGAACCACATCATGAGAGAGAGAGAGAGAGAGAGAGAGAGTACCCTTCGGACAAGATGTGGGGAATCGACAAGGCACTTGGCGCTCCAAAGAGGGTCGTTGAGATCAGCCCCATGTCTTTCCAGCTCTGTCGCAAAGCCACCATCAATGACAACGTAGCCACCGCACTTTCCGATGAAGTCCGACATAAAAGTCGACGACGTTGTTGTTGTTGTCTCCACCATGTTTCCTGAACCCATGTTGTGAATTGTGATCACTCGGTGGTGTTTGTTTTTTTTCGTGGCGGTTTATGTAGCTTTAAATGCAAAACTTCGAAGTGTGTGCGTGAAATTGAAACCGAAGCACACTTTTATAGAGTACTAGAAAGTAGAAACTAGCTAAACAGGCGGTGGTTACTGTCCAATCTTCTTACATAGAAAACAACAATTTATAGAGGGAACACAACATCTCAAGTTACGAATATGCCCCCACCCCCATTATGTTTTTTGTTCGTCCAATAATAATAACAAGGTTCGGACTAATCTTTCCCAATAGTTAGTGAGTCTTGTCCTTATCCCTAATCGTCATATCAATTTTATTTTATATGATTTATTTACGTTGAGTGTGATATGATTAAGAATATCATTAGGTTTTTTCTCAATAAAATACATAACTTTTTTCTGTCACATGAATTGTCTTACAAATAATTGTAACTTATGTATATTAACAACAAAAGAAAAGTAGCAGAACCCCCTATTATAATTGTCTTTAACCATTCTTTTAAGCAAGCAAATAAAAAAAGGATAAAGATCATGAATTTTGGGTCAAAATCAAACTAATAACCATTTGTCCTTATAATTTGAAGTTATAAATCCATCAACTTTAATAAAATGTCCATGTCAAACTTGATGGTTCTAACTTCTAAGAATTTTGTAACTCAATAGTATTGTCTAGTCTTCTATATTAGGGAGCTCAAGTTCTACGTACACTGTGTTTGGAAAGGGAAGAAGGGAAGAGAAAAGAAAAGAAGGGAAAAGCAGGGAAAATAAGATCATCTCTGCTCTTTGGTTGTCCTAGGGAAAAGAAAATTTGATGAGTGGGAGTGATGCTTTTTTCATGGTCCCACAGTTTTTGAATCAACCCAATTTCGCCAGAAATGGTACGACGGCATAGAAATATTTTTCTGGGGTTCATCACTTTATATTTTAAATGACCAATATGCCCTTAATGAGGGCACAAAGGTAAAAGCATGCATTTATCCTTCCTCCTCTCTATGCAACCCAAACATATGAAAGACAGAATTTTCATGTTCTTTTCTATTCTTTCTTTTCTATATCCAAAGTCCAAACACATCAAAAGAAAATATTTTCTCCTCTCTTTCCTTTCCTTTCCATTTTTCTTTTCTCTTCCCTTTCCCTAGCTACAACCAAATATAGTGCTAATCTTCCTCCCTCCCCCACTTATAGTAATGGTTGAATTAAGAATAAAAAAATTCACGCATTTTGTTCCCATTCCATTAATAACTGCAATGGATGGAAAGTGCTACAAGTGCATTAAACATGATAATATTGTAAAAATATTTGGATTCAAAATTATAAAAATCGTGTTAAAACTCTAGGCATTTATTGAAACTTATGACTTTATAATTTCAAACTAGAAATATAGAAAATTAGTTTGCTTTTAACCCCCTTTTTTTTTTTTGGAAACGATTTTAACCCAAAATTGATGAGGTGGTTTTGTCTTTTTTTTTTTTTTTCCTTAATTTTAATTAGTAAGGGAAAGCATAGAAGTACCATATTTTTTCATATACAATGACAACGTAGTAATGTTCTTCTTGTTTTCCATTTAAAAAAAAAAAAAATTCTTCTTGTTATTCTTAACAATTCTATAGACTTTTATTGAATTTCGGAAATTTTTACATGGTTTTGGTTTTGAAGGACAATGCTACATACATAAAAATTTACAATATTTTTCACGATAACTAAATTGATAAACTTTTACTGATTTCATGTAGACCCACCTCTTAAATCTCGCTAATAATCTATCACGTTAGCAGTGGTAAATAGCTTTGTCAAATTTTTTTGTGTTCAGAAATTTTTTATTCAATTAAGAACGTGTAGGACTCAAAGACCAGCGAAAGAGAGAAGACGGAAGTAAAAGAAACGAGGTTTTGCATAAGTAATTGACAATTTGACACATTTCCCTAACAAGTAACAAGTTAGATGATCCTTGTTGAGATATACATCAGATCTCCTACACATGCCGTGTAGGAAATTCCAACCCCCCAAAATTAATGAATCGTTATCGTACTATGTTCCTACTTCCTACCTTTCTGCCTTAATATTCTCTCTTAAGTTGTCCAAAGTTTTCGTTTTTAAGTAAAGTCACAGATGTAATCTTTCTTGTTGTTTGAGAATTAAGATATAAAATATTCTATGTATTTTGTTATGTGCATGATGAGTGGATGCTCTAGCTGTCTTGTATAGAAGAGTCCAAAAAATCTAAGGAGGCACCTTTTAAACATCATTTATCACAACTTGCTTTGGTGTCAATTAGTGATTGAAGTTATAGACTCATGTGTAAGTGATGTAATTCAATTACTAATAGACATTCAAGCAAACTATGGCAAAATGTGTCTAAAACTTGGGAAGAGTCTAAATCTTATTTATTTATTATAAGATTTAGATGAGTGGATGTTCTAGTTGTCTTGCATGGGAGAGTCCAAAAAGTCTAAGGACGCACCTTTATACACACCCTCTATCATAACTTGCTTTGGTGCCAATTAGTGATTGAAGTTATTTGAGTTATAGACTCATGTGTAAGTGATGTAATTTAATCACCAACAGACATCCAAATAAGTTATAGCAAAATATATACCAAAAGTTGTGTCCATAAAATGACTCAAAAAAAGTCTAAATCTTATTTATTTATTATAAGATGTGCTGATTCTATTTTATCATGTCTTATATATTAATAAACTATTGATGATATATTTAAATTCAATCCATTTATTTTACAATAAATTGGTAGTTTTTTTTTTTTTTGGGTGTGTGTGAGAGAAAGATGTACAATACCAAATGCACTGAATAATTTTATGCACCATACAAACAAACCTTGGGGGAAAAAATGTAATTATCACTAATTGTCCACGTACTTAGTGCGCAGTAAAAATTAGGACAGTTTTGGCTTTTCCTGAACAAATTTAATGATGTGATATACAGCACCAATAGCAGCATGTAAGTGGTCATAAAGACGTCCACATTCTATAAGAAAAAATGGAAAAGGACACGTGACTCGAAATTTCTTTGGAGCAAAGTGTAACCATTCATTTGTTCTTTATCATCCGATTAGTTGCTTTCTTCGTTTTGTTTGATTTCTTTTTCTTTTTGTCTTTGCCTTAAGATAAGGTGGAAGTAGTAGTTGTACACGAGGAAATAGACATGAGAAGTGGTGACACCACTACTTGCAAGCTTTAATTCAAGTGTATGTTTGATTAGCTTATTTTTTGCCAATTTATTTTATTTTTAGTTTATATTTTTGTTACTATTTATGGATCCTATTGCACTTTTTTGTACTATTTATAGATCCTATTGCACTTTTTGGTACTATTTATGAGTTTTATTATACTATTTTAACTAACATTTACCTTTATCTACAATACTTTCAATAAAAAATTTTCAATTTCAGTAAAATAAATGGATCCCAAACAAACTCTAAGCGGAAGGAACTGAATTATTCGTTTGCTTAAATTAGATGGTGCCATATGGGCAATAGAAGACTTTGGTGAATTTAGATTGCCTTACGCAACAATCAAAGTGAACAAGATAAAAAAGGTGCTTTGCTTATCATGACATAGAAAAATGAAAATGGTGAGGATGCTTTGTCTGCCATTAGATGGGATAAGATTAAAACCGAATAGGGTGCTAGCTTTCAATTGTCAATTTCGTACTCTATGCACTTTTTCTTGGGTCAAGGTCCCCTCCCTTTTATTCAGCCAAAAAAAAAGCTCCCTCCCGTTTAAAATCCTCTATTTTTCTCCTGTTTTTGTCTAAATGAGTGACATGTGGCAAACAACACATCCAAAGGTTAAAAAACATCCACCTCAACTTTGAATTTTCTCTTTGTTTTTGGGTCTTTCTCTCTCTCTCTCTCTCTCTTTCCTTCCGTCTCTCCTCTCTACACACCAAAGTCTTTTGAACAACGCTTGCACCTCAAGAGTACCTTCACCACAAACCCATTTCAGTTTTTGTTTTTGTTTTGATGAATACCCATTTTATATTTCCCAAAACCAAACAAAACCCCACAAAGTAAAACATAACAATTAACATCAAACATTGCAAAATCTAAGAAAAACTAGTAGCAAAATATCAAATGAGAAAGATCTGAACCCACGAGCACCAAGTTTTGGAATAAACAACTAGGTTCTCAGCCTCTTTCTTCTTCACGTTCTCTTCAAGGCAAGACCCAAAGGAGGAAGCCATGGCTTGTACCAAAAAGGGTCTGAGTTCTTGAGCTTTTTAACTTGGTTCTAAGGCCACGAGATTCATTGAAAGGAATAGAGCAAAAGGACTTGGTGTTGGTGATGGCCTGATGGGATTTCCTCATCTATTGTCTGCTTTTTCCCTTTTTCTTTGGCAAGTTATGATTTTTGTGCTTTTGATTCTCATGCGACTGTGACAATGTTGGAGAGAGGGGCAAAAACTTAGAGAAAGGGGCAGAGAGACACGAAAAGAAATAGAGAAAGAGAGATAAAAAAAACAAAGAGAAAATTCATAGTTGAGCTAGGTATTTTTTAACCTTTGAATGTGTTGATTGCCACGTCACTTATATAGACAAAAACAGGAAAAAAAAAAATGTAGGATTTTAAACCGGGGGGGATCTTGAGCTCTTTTTCTTTTTCTTTTTTTGAGAATCTTGATCCCCCTTTTTTCTTAAACACACAGAAAACTTAAACAAACATATTTCTAAGGTTCAATTCTCCGACCTCTAATTATCGATGTATAAGGAAAAAAAAATGCACCACCATGCTAATATTATGTTATTTATGTTAGCATTTCTCATTTTTAATTAGCCTTATCAATACAATTTAAAACATGAGTAAGTTTTATTCATTAAATATGGTCAATTGCATTTTTATTCCCTCAAATATGGTCTCTATTTGATGTTGACCTTTCAAATTTTTTTAAATGTAACAATTTAGTCACTTTGTTTAATTGACTAATGAAATGCTTGCCCTCATACATCAAAACCAAAATTGAACTGACCATATGTTTGATTTGAGGAACTAAAAAAAACATACCTCGTATGTAAGAAACCAAATTCAAATCAGCCCAACATTGTAAGGGGGAAAATGCAAGTTAGAAATAGACAAGGTAATAAATGAATTATGAACTAAATTATTACATTTTCAAAAATTTGAAGGAGCAAAATCATACCTTTTAAAAATTAAGGAATAAAGATCAAACTCCCCTCATATTTGAGGAACAAAAATGCAATTTATTTAAACCAAAGGCAAAAGATTTGTCACATCACACATTAACGAAAATGGCAGACATGTGAGATCTCACCCCGAGTCCCATACCAATGTGATCCTACTAGAAATCCACTTGTTAAGGCTTTTTGGAACAACTTATTAACGAGAGGGTAGTCTAAAATGAGATCTAAAAAAAGCCTCGCACACAAATGCATATCCAAAGGACAAATAATAAGTCTGGTCCACTGGACCCAAAACAAAATGGCCCTTAAAAAGATGACCTCTTTGTGGACTGCAAACCTGTATGGAGCTGGGTTGGGAGTTCTTTAAGAAATCCTTACAAATATGCATATAATACTCTACCTGTAACTAAATTCTGGAAAAACAACTGAGTTTTATAGTTTAATTAGTGCTTTATAATTATTCAAACCCCCCTTTCTGACCTATCAAATTATTTTTTTAAAAAAAGAAAAAAACTGGGCATAAAATTTATGGAATGCATAGATTAATTAAAAGTTGTATATAAATTTAAACGAGAAAATATCTACTAATATCATTGAAACCAATACTAAAATGGATAATAAAACTAAAAGAAAAGGCTACCTCAAATTACACAAAAGGAACACATCTTATAAGACCAAGTTTTATCATAATAAAAATTACAGTAAATGATTAAAAAATAAATAGTAAAATTTTTAATGATAACGTTGTTATAATTTGAATAGTATTTTATACTTCTTGAAACTTATTAATAAATTTTAAGCTAAACTACATACCCTTTTTTTCTTTTTGCTAAATAATGAGAAACTTTATTGAGACATAACATAATAAACACATGTATTACATATAATATTGTGGCTTTCTGTCTATACAATAGATAACCTAGCTGTCCTAGGCAGGGATTGCCAAAGCTCTTGATTACTTGTGCCCCAATCTCTACGTGGCCCTCCAGACCATGAATCATCCCCTCTTATATGTATTGAGTGAACCATTACACATAGGCTATAGCATCACTTAATCACCAAGAGAAAACCCATAGCACAAATACATTCAAGCTGGAATAAAATTTAATTTAAATTTCAACGCTGCAAACATCACATCTTCTGTCATAAGGTTTACCATCAAGAACCCACATGAAGTTCTTGTTAGTTTTACATAGTATACCATGAGAACCTAAACATGTTGTCTCATCAATTATTTAATATCACCATTAACCACATCAAATATTTTCGTCCACTACTTATTACTTAGTATCATTTTTCAGAATGGTTTCTAATGTCTTAAATGTGTCACTGAGTAAAGTTAGTTTTTAACCTCTCTTCTTCTTCTTTTTTTCTTCTTTTTTAAAAAAATAGTCTCTATGGTTAAGTACTTAAATAATAAGTAGTTGATGAAAACATTTGATGTGGTTAATGGTGATATTAAAATATTAATTTCAATGTCATGTGGGATGTTGCGTTGTCTTAAATTAAAAAAAAAAAAAAAAAAAAACTAAGTTTCTAAAATCACATACATGCTTGTTTCTAAACTAACAAAAATTCTAAGACTATATAAAACACCATAATTTGTGCCACAACTATTCACAACCATGTGATAGATTGTGAGTGGTGGAGAAAAAGTAGTAAGTCCTTGTGAAAATGACAGGTAGTCAATCACAATCTACCATGTTGGATAATTTTGGCAAAAATTGTGATATTTTATATGTTACTAGAATTACTCATAAACTAAATTGGGTTACAAATATCTCTCTCTCTCTCTCTCTCTCTCTCTCTCTCCAACACGAAAATTTCATCTTGATGTTAATACCAAAATCTGAGAGGGAGAGAGAGAGAGAGATATCAAAGGCAAACACAGTAAAATATCAATTGAAAAGACTTGAGTTAACGGAGAAGAAGAAGAAATATTTAAGTAATATTTTTAATTTAAAAAAAAAAAAAAAAAAGCAATAAAATCACAACTTAACATAACAAAACAAAACCCTCATTTTTCCCTCCCACAAAGCAAAGCTGAAATTTCCAAATTGTTTTTGCAAACCCCAACCCCAGCTAGCAGAGAATGTGAGATCAAAAGTCAAATTTCTATTTCATAGTGGTGGTGTGGTTTTTCTTTAGCACTAAAAGGATTCCAATGGAACTTTTTCTTTTTCTTTTTTCCCTAAATGAAAAATTTTATTAGAAAAAAAGAATCTTAAACGACTCAAGCTTCTTCTACAATAACACTATCAGGGAGCTCTGAGAGTTTAAAGGAGCCAAAACTTGTTACATCAAAAAGCCCACTTAGCCAAACAATGGACAGCAAAATGAGTATGTCTTCTAACATTACTAGACTAATTGGAGATGGGAATATAGGATTGCTTGTTTGATACCATGACATGTTTTGATATTTTAAAGTCACAGTAAATTTAATCATTTGACTATTATTACATTATAGATAGGATTAAACAATTGATGTGATTGATATCTGCACAGGTGTTGACTGTTGAGGAAGCTTGTGGAGGATGGATGCATCCAATGTTTCTGAATGACTAGAGCAATTCCAAACAGCATGGTTCCTCAATCTATTATTTATGTCCATGAAAGAAAGGTGCAAGTGGTATTGAGGCATTTACTTGTGAGGATGATTACATCATACAAGGGATACAGTTTGAATTTGTTAAGGATACAGCTGTAGTTGTCAAGGATAGCAGCTAAGTCATATGCAGCTAGTGTTACTGATGTACCACAGCTGTAGTATTCAAAATACAAATCTTGGATTGTGTTGAGATAGGATTAGGATAGGATAGAATTGTATTTAATTTTGTATCCAAGTGATAAGGGAGAAGCATATCTGATTTGTATAGATGAGTCAAGGCCGAATTATATGGAGAAGCATATCTGATTGTGTATAGATGAGTCAACGCCGAATTGTATTTAAATTTTGAATCTGTAACAAACTCTGCTATATGTGAAATTGCCTTGAACCGTGAATGGTAAGGCTTGGAAACAATTTCAATTATTGACCAGATGAAGTGCCATAATATCCTCCCTCTCTGAGCGTATTCTGGCTCATGTGATCAAATTCAACACATCAAGGGATGTGTGGCAAGCCTTAGAGAGAATGTTTACCTCTCAATCAAGGGCTCGAACAATACAAATCCACTATCAGCTCGCCACTTTGAGGAAAGGCAATTCCTCAATTGCTGATTATTTTCACCAGTTTCCAACACTGGTTGATACGCTTGCTGCTACTGCTCATGCCTTGAATGATTTTGAAATCATCTCATTTCTTCTAGCTGGTCTGGGATCTGTATATGATTCCTTTGTTACATCTGTGACCATGAGAGTTGATCCTCTCTCCATTGATGAATTATATGGGCATCTGTTAGCTCATATAATTCATCAATGGAGAGAGGATCAACTCTCGTGGTCACAGATGTAACAAAGGAATCACATTCAGATCCCAGACCAGCTAGAAGAAATGAGATGATTTCAAGGCCAAATTATATGGAGAAACATATCTGATTGTGTATAGATGAGTCAAGGCCGAATTGTATTTAAATTTTGAATCTGTAACAAACTCCGCTATATATGAAAATGCCTTGAACCGTGAATGGTAAGGCTTGGAAACAATTTCAATTATTTGTTTTTAACAGAATTATGCCATCAACAAGAAATCAAACACTTCAAGGAGCCAAAAGAAGAATTCACACATTCACTAGTATTGGAAGAATTTGTGAAAATGGTTGGAGTAGTGATTATCCTTTGCCCTTGCCACCAACTTTTAGTTCTTTGGCTGAGGTCCAGGGTGGTTGTATATACTTCATGGCGAAGGATAAATATGGTTGTCGCTTCTTACGGAAGGTGTTTGATGAGGGAACACGTCAAGATGTGGAAATCATATTTGACGAAATTATTGGTCACGTTGTTGAACTTATGATGGATCCATTTGGCAATTACCATGTGCAGAAGTTGTTAGATGTGTGCAATGAAGAACAGAGAATGCAGATTGTGCTCATGGTGACCAATGAGCCAGGAAAACTTGTCAGGATTTCTCTACACACGCATGGGAAAATTCTTCATATGTCACTAACTATATCTGTAATTTGTGTAGGGAATTGATATTCTTTGCAATTTTGTCATTGTATTTCCTAGTAAAACTAATAGGTAAAGCACTGAAAGTCTGAAACAAAGCAATGTTGCCAAAGGAAAGAAGCAAAAGCAACCATCTTAGGCTCTGCAAAGGATTTGGAAAATCTATGGATTTAAATGGGTTGTAGTGTAAATGGAGAGAAATTGAATCAAAGATGAAGGAAAAGACCCACCAGAGGATAAGCATTAATGGCAATCTTTTGTATTCACTTATTCTATTTTCTGAAAAGACTTAAGTTGCTAAAACCCATGTCATGACTAGGAAGACATATTTACTGATGCAAGTCCTAATATTCCTGTTAGAAATACTGAATGATTGTATTGTATTTCTCAAGTAATAGAATATACATAAGTGCCTTTATATAGGAGGCAGAGTGTGTAGTACAAGTAAGTGTGCTATACAAGTAAACAAGGCGGGCCTAAAGCCCATATACCCTAATACACGTTAACAGCCCCCCTCAAACTCAAGGTGGATGTGAGACCAACTTGAGGTTGTCAACCAAAGTGCGAAGACGTCCCTTAGGATGTGACTTGGTGAAGATATCTGCAAGTTGATCTTTAGAAGAAACTAAGATCAGCTTGAGAGCACCATGGACAAGATGATAGCGGATAAAATGACAATCGATCTCGATGTGTTTAGTCCGTTCATGGAAGACATCATTGTGAGCAATATGAATGGCACTCTGGTTGTCACAATAAAGAGGAGTAGCAGAGGATGTGGATACACCTAAGTCTTTGAGAAGCCACCGTAACCAAAGGAGCTCAGATGTGGTATCAGTAAGGGCACGATATTCTGCTTCAGTACTGGAGCGGGCCACATGAGTTTGTTTCTTGCTTCGCCAAGAAATCAGAGAAGAACCAAGAAGAAAGCAATAACCAGTGGTGGACCTGCGATCAGTGGGATCTCTTGCCCAATCAACATCAGAAAATGCACGGAGTACAAGAGGTGACTGAGTAGAGTAGAAAAGACCATGGAAGAGAGTGCCCTTTAGGTATCGAAGAATGCGCAGAACAGCAGTATAGTGAGTCGATCATGGAGCAGACAGATACTGACTCACCTAGTGAACAGCATAAGAAATGTCTGGACGAGTGATAGTGAGATAAACTAGGTTGCCAACTAAGCGTCTGTAAAGAGAGGGATTAGACAACGGTTTCCCCCCTGATGGAGTCAGATGCGCATTAAGCTCAACTGGAGTGTCAACAGTCTTGCTATCAGTGAGTCCAGCTCGAGACAAGAGTTCAGAGGCATACTTGGCTAGAGCAATATAAAGTTCATCTGTAGAATGAGTGATTTCAAGACCCAAGAAGTAACTGAGATGTCCAAGATCTTTTATCTCAAATTGCTGACTGAGAAAATCTTTGAGTTCTTGAATGCCACTGAGGTCATCACCAGTTATGATCATATCATCCACATACAAGAGAAGTAAAATAGTGCCTTTGTCAGTGCGACAAAGAAATAAGGCAGAATCATAATGACTGGCCATGTAACCTAAGCGAGAGATGGTAGAGCTGAATTTGGCAAACCAAGCTCGTGGAGCTTGTTTAAGGCCATAAAGAGCATGCCGAAGGTAACAAACCTTATTTGATTCAACAGAGAGACCAGGAGGAGATTGCATATAAACTTCTTCACTTAAATCCCCATTAAGGAATGCATTTTTGACATCCATCTGAAAAAGGTCCCATTTTCTAGCAGCAGCAACAGCTAAGAGAGCTCGAACAGATGAGATACGAGCAACCGGAGCAAATGTCTCTTCATAATCAATCCTATACTCCTGTGTAAAACCTTTTGCAACAAGACGAGTTTTGTAGCGCTCAATGGACCCATCAGAGCAAGTCTTAATCTTGTAGATCCACTTACAACCAATCACAGATTTCCCAGGGGGGAGAGTCACCAAATCCCAAGTATGGTTTTTAGATAATGCATCAAGTTCCTCTTTCATTGCAATTTGCCATAAAGGGTCAGTGGAAGCCTCACGATAGGTGTGAGGCTCATGCAGTGTAGGAAGGGCAGTGTAACAATGATAATCAAGTAAATGTGTAGGAATGGATCTTACCCGAGTTGAGTGACGAGGTGGAATGTCTTGTGCAAGATCTTCAGGCGGAGCAGGAGCAGGGGACCCAAGCTCAGGGTTGGGTAGCTCGTCTTCAACCTGTGCATCTTCCACCTGTTCATTAAAGAGTGAACTAGGAAAGGGATCAAAGGTATCTGGTGGTTGGATAGAGAAGTCTATAGGAGGATCAGGAGCAGTTACAGAAGGAATATGTGCCTCATCTGGAAAAAGATCTAAAACAGAGGAGGAAGATAGGAAGGCACGGAAGTGAGAGAGCTCGACAAAGGAGCGATGTTCCCAAAAGACAACATTGCGAGAGATACGAAGACGATGAGAGATAGGATCATAACACCGATACCCCTTTTGAGTTTCGCCATAGCCAAGAAAACAACAAAGCCTTGACCTAGGCTCAAGTTTGTTATGCTCATGTGGCTGAAGAAGAACGAAACAAGCAGAACCGAAGGAGCGAAGGTGGTGATAGTCTAGAGGTGACCCAAAAAGGCGCTCATATGGAGTTTGATTTTGAATAACAGGACTTGGAATGCGATTAATAGCATGAACAGCATGAAGGGCAGCTTCACCCCAAAAAGGAGCAGGAACTTTGGCAAAGAGAAGAAGAGCACGAACAGTGTCAAGAATATGACGAAGTTTTCGTTCGGCTCTACCATTTTGTTGAGAGGTACCTGGACAAGTTAGTTGATGAACAGTGCCATAGGAATGCAAAACAGCTTGGAAAGCATATTGAGTGTACTCAAAAGCATTATCAGATCGAAAAATTTTGATACGTTTGGAAAATTGAGTTTCAACCATTTTTGCAAAATTAGAATATACTTGCAATAACTCAGAACAATGTTTCATATTAAAAATCCAGCTATAGCGAGAGTAATCATCAACAAAGACAACAAAATATCAAGACCCACCAATACTAGAGACAGAGGAAGGACCCCAAACATCAGAATGAATAAGGTCAAAGATATCAGTGGATATTAATTCACTAGTATTGAAAGGCAAAGCTGGTTGTTTTCCTAACTGACATGAAACACAATCAAAATTTTCTGTAGACACTGAACCTAACAAACCTCTAGAAGCCAATTGTTGTACACAAGAGGAAGATGTGTGACCAAGTCGAGTATGCCAAAGTGCAAGGGAAGGGGTAGAAGAAACTGCAGCAGCTGCAACAACAGAAACAGGAGCAACAAGTGGAAGACAAAGGTTGTCCACGGGAAACATACGCCCAACTCTGGGACCGGTCCCAAACTCCTGTCCCGTCCTTGGATCCTGCATAATACACCCAGAATAATCAAAGATAATGTGATAACCTAACTCAGCTAATTGTCCCACAGAAAATAAATTGTAAGAAAGGTCAAGAACATTAAAGACACCAGGAATCGAGAGACTGGAGGTCGAAACGGAACCTATATTATGACCAGACATAGTGGAACCATTTGCTGTGTGAATATTAAGAGGGTGTGGTGCAGGTTTAAGTTCAGAAAATAAGGACGAGTGAGGAGTCATGTGATTGCAACAAGCAGAATCCATAAGCCAAGAGGAAGGAGACATACCAGATAAAGCTGAGAGAGAAGAGGAATAAGATGCATTACCAACCATACGAATGACATTGGCGATGATATTTTTAAGGTCATCTGTGGACATGGTGAAAGTGCGTTCTGAAGACTTAGACTGTGCAGAGACGGGAGCCATTGGTTGGACACTCTCAGTGTTAGCAACAGTAGCAGCGGAAATTGACACAGTTGATTTGTTGCAATGATAGCAAGTCTCAATATTGTGGCCAAAACGTTTGCAAAAACTGCAAAAACGTTTGCTGGATTGTTGGCGACGATTATTGCAACAAGAAGAAGACCTGTCCTTATTTCTCATTTAGAAGCACAATATGCAAAAATGGACTGCAAAAATGAAATCTACGCGAAAAACTGGATAAGGAGCACCTGGACTGCAAAAAGTCAACTCTGGTCAAAAGTCAATGGTCAACCTGGTCAGAGTCAACAGGATGACGTTAGCAGGCTGACAGGGGATGACGTCAACAGATGATGAAGCGCTGAAGCAAGCAGGTGACGTCAGCTAGGGCTGACGTAACAGAGATGACGTCAGAGATGATGTCAGCAAATAAGCCAGTGGCGCGTGCAGCGCGTGAGGCGCGTGGACCAGCTTCGCCGAAGATTCTGTCAGCGCGTGAGAGCGCATGACCTGTCCAATGATGCAGTTTCTTCTCCGATGATGTAGATCGGAGAAAGACGATTCTTATGGTGTCGGCGGCAACAAGATCGGAGATACCCTGGTGGCGCGTGAGGCGCGTGGATCAACTCCGCAGAAACTTTGACCGGTGCGTGGATGGTCAGATGTGGATGTTTCTGGTGGCGGTGTGTAGATCGATTGAATATCTACACGATGATAGGTCTTATGTCCTAATCGGAGGTCAGAGGTGACAAATCCGATGATGGCAGTGGTTTTGGCGGTGAGGAAGAGCTTCTGGCGATGGAGATTCAACCCTGAGGACCTCTAACTGCGGCGGAGCAGTTGGGGGATGGCACTGAAAGGGTTTATTGACCGCAGAAGATGAGGCAGCGGAAAATACCGACAAAATAAGACTGCAAGACACAAGAAAATTAGAGCAATGGCTCTGATACCATGTTAGAAATACTAAATGATTGTATTGTATTTCTCAAGTAATAGAATATACATAAGTGCCTTTATATAGGAGGCAGAGTGTGTAGTACAAGTAAGTGTGCTATACAAGTAAACAAGGTGGGCCTAAAGCCCACATACCCTAATACAAGTTAACAATTCCCAGTATTCATACCAACCAAAACCTAGGTACAAAATTGAGATGATAACATTAGAATTTAGAAAGATTAGTGATCATTGCAAACACACTGTAGCCTCCAACTGGTCTATGTTTTTTTAATTAAATCACCGTCTCTCTTTTGCCTCACGTTTTGCAAAACTCATGTTAGAAACCATGACAAATGTTTACGTTGACAAACTCCAAGGAGATATCCATTAGGATTGACACCATATTCAGAATATGGTGTCAATCGTAATGGATTCTTTGAGAATATCATATTCTCAAAGAATCCTAGTTGAAGATAATTTTCACCTAATCAAAAACCGAACATAAAAAGATGAAATACTGTGGCTATTGGCTAAGAACTTAGAACAGAGAGTCTGCAATCAAAAGAGTAGGTAACATAAAAGAAGCTCAAACCTTTTCTATCTAGTATGAATGCATGCAGCAAAAAAAACAACAACAACAGCAGCAGCAGATAGAAGCAAGCAACATGAAATAGAGAGAGCGATAGTAGCTGGTGTTGATGACATCGATTTCATGAAGAGTAACGGAATGTACGAGCTCCTTACGCTTCTGGAGCTCGAAGAGTTCCCTCCTGGCTAGCATTGCCAATGGGGTGAGAGAATGATAGTTTTTTTAGATATATATATATATATATATATATATAAAAGAATGTATTTTAAATGTTTATTATGTTTTAATTTGAAAAATAAAAGTAACATATGAGTGCTTTTGAATTAAAAAAAATAGAATTTTTTTTTTTTTTAAAGATCAATGAGAGAATTTTCCAATCTTAAGAGATACGGTTCCTATAATCAAACATTTTGTCATAATTTACAAGTCCAAATTTTTTATCTCATATATTATTTTTTATGTTCTTAATATGCATATCAAATTTTGTTTAAATCAAATATTATTTGCTTTTCGATCAATAAACTTATTTTTTATGTATAAATTTTATACCACAAAAATTTGGAATTTAAACATTTAGTTAATGACATAACATTTTATCTTTATGATTACATTTGCTTTTCTACCTTTTTATGAATACAGTACTAGTGGAATGAAATTTTTTTGGGTGAGTATAAACTAAAAATAAATAAATAGTGTCCCCATCCAAGGTTTTCGAATTACATGTATTTTCTATTAAACATGGATGTCTTTATTAAACTACATGTATTTTTTATCAATTATATGGACACCCAAGAGAAAGGAATTGAACATGGATGTCTTTATTGAAAATACCAAGAAGCACCATTAGATTTTGATTTAATTTTTATTTATAGAAAATTGATTTTGTTTCTAGTACTGCAATGTGATGTTCAAAATAAGAAAAAAGTGAAATTTTCCCACTTAATTTTATTTGGAATACAGTGGTCGAATGAGATTTTTTTAGGTGAGTATAAACTAAAAATAAATAAATAGTGTCTTTGCCCAAGGTTTTTTTGTATTGCATGTACTTTTTATTAAACATGGACGTCTTTATTAACTACATGTATTTTCTATCAATTATATGGACACCTAGGAGAGAGGAACTAAACGTGGAAGTTTTTATTGGAAACCCTAAGAGGCACCACTAAATTTTGATTTAATTTTGATTTATAGAAAATTGAATTTGTTTCTAGTACTGCAATGTGAGGCTCAAAATAAGAAAAAAGTGAAATTTTCATACTTGATTTTATTTGATTGAGGCATCAGAGAATGTGAGACTCCAAAACAAAACTACGTTTCTAATATGTATAATGTACTGTATAACATAAGCAAATGTAAAAACTAAAAACCCAACTTTTATTATATTACATATAATATTGTCCCTTTCTGTCTATACAATAGACAACCTAAATTTCCTAGGCAGGGATTGCCTAAGCTCTTGATTACTTCCAAGTTCCAACATGTGCCCCAATCTCTACCTCGACCTCCAGACCATTAATCATCCTCTCTTACAAGTATTGAGTGACAACCATTACATGCTATAGCATGACTCTTCAATCACCAAGAGAAAACCCATAGCACAAACACATTCAAGTTGTAAAATAATTTAATTTAAATTTCAATAAACCTTTCTCTATTGATGCACTAAAAACAATTTTGCAGACCTAAGACAAAACTGCCAGAGCAATAAATCCAATGAACAGCTCCATCAATTTCTTATTGTTTTCCTCGCACCATCAATTCAACAATGCTTGCAAATGGAAGATAAAATGATCAGGGACCACGAGCCGTAGCAAAACAAAAACAGCCTGAAGCCTGGTCATCCGGTATCATCCCTCCTCCTTTGCTTGTATCAATTGCTTCTAACATTCTCACCACCTCATCCATTTCCGGACGTTTATCTGCATTTGCATCCCAGCATTTTCGCATTATACTTGCTAAACCACTCGGACAACATCTGGGGATTTCTGGTCGCAAGTTCTGTCAATAAAACCACAGAGTGTGAAACTCCCTCAGAAGATTTAGATGTCAAACATTTACTGTATAACAGAATTCATTTTGCCATTTAAAACTTTTATTTTCTGTAAGAATTATTTGAGAAATAGACAAAGAAAGTAATCACAGACTCAATGTAACTAGCATCATATGCAAGCTGACAATTTATAGTTAATGAAAAGTTAATGAATCACTTCTATGATTAAAGTTAAAGGAACTTCTAAAAACATGCATAAATCAATAAATATAAAACACACATTCAGTCTTGTGATTCCTCTAGTTAGCATGGGCTGAGTAGATAGACTCTCCTATAAGTTTTAAATAATAGGATTAAAAACAGAAACAAAAAATAAAACCATAAGATCAATGTTTCAAATGGCCAGAACTAGCAACTATAATAAGCTTTCATATCGTTTTTCTTTTCTTTTTTTCTTTTTTTGGCTAACAAGCTTTCTTCAAAGTTGAAAGCAAAAAGAACTTGCACCAGTGATATAATATGCTGAAGCTAGTTAAAAATCACACGTAAATCATATAACTCCTATTAACATCAGTAGCATTCAAAGGCACTACTACATGCTTTAAAATGGATTAGTTACAGGAACATGTTCATCATTTTATTCTTAAATTCCAAAGATGATATCCTAAACATGTATAAGTGCTCCTCCATCAACTGGCAGTTCTAATGCTGCTTCTTTTTTCCCGGATTAGTAAGTTACACGCGCACCTAGTGGATCTTGAATCCATGAGCTCACCCTCCACCTTTCTCTTACAAGGGAAAGAGGTGTCATTTGAACTAGAGCTCATTGATATCAGTTCTAATGCTATTAGAAACAAGCAAAAGGGTACCATTCCCAGGTGTTGTCTGAAACCCACTAACTCAATGCAATGGCAAAGCTTTCACAATTTAAATATTGATACAAAACTGATAGCAGATACCAGGAAAAAATTTCTATAGAGATAATTTATTCATTAGATGAACTGACCTGTCGAACTACTGCAGATGACACATCAGCGAAGCTAAGATCTGGGTAAGGCATATCACAGCAATAGATTTCCCATAAGCATATGCCAAAGCTGTAGACATCACATCTTCGATTGTAAGGTTTACCATCAAGAACCTACATAAAGTTCTTGTTAGTTTTATATAGTATACCATGAGAACTTAAACGTGTTATCTCATCAATTATTTATTAGAGGGTTGTGTGTGTGTGTGCGCACGCGAGAGAGAGAACAAACAAACAAACAAAAAGAATTTGTAATTCAACTGGAGCCCAATAACGTAAGAATGCAAATAATTTATTTTTCTACTTCTTTTCAAGTTTGATTCAAGTTTTTATTCACTTATCTTTTTGATAGTTCACATGGGGACACAAATTCTGAGGGTCCAACCAAATAAATTCTACCCCATAATAGAGGAATATCTTTAACAACAATAAAAGTTGGAAAACATCATCCAAATCAAAATTGAAAACGGGTCATTCAAAGTACTCCTAAAATTTTATAGTCTCCTCGGCTCATAAAAATCATTATAGTAGAATGACATTTCTATTTTCTCACATGTTGATGTTCATCATAACATATAAAAGTTTCAGCTGTTGACTATTTCTGCCCCCACAAAAACATTTAAAGATAACATATAAGGTTTTGGCATGATACCTCTGGTGCCATGTATCCAAGGGTACCAGTTTCTCCAGTCATGTCCCCTGGATTCTGAGCTTCAACCCGGGCAACGCCAAAATCAGCAATTTTTAGAGTTCTGTTAGCATCAATTAACATATTTTCTGTTTTGACATCACGATGTACAATCTTCTTTGAATGTAGATAGCTAAGACTGCAAATCAGAAAGATTCATCATCAGTTTGTCAATTTTATTCACATATCTTGCCGACTGAAAACCAATATATATATATATATATATGAACTCTTATATAAGAATGTCAGAAATATTTTTTGATAATAGGAATGTCAGAAAAATTGGAGCTCACCCTCTAGAGAGATCCAAAGCAAGTTGGACCACAACCTTAAAAGCAAGTTTCTTGCGCCTATTTCTTATCAAGAACTGTTTTAGTGTCCCACCAGGGAGATACTCCACAACAACACAACATGCCCTAGAAGGAAGGGAATTGTGACCATCAATTGAAGGGTTTTTAGAAGGAATCTTAAGATTTGAAGTTCCCATTGAAGCTCCAACAAACTGTAATAAAAAATTATAAAATAAAACTATTATAACTGAAAAGATTATGACACACAATGAACTAAAAATTTAAGTCCTACCACATTGAAAAACTAATGTGTAATACAATTTTGTATTATATCTTATAAAGTAGGTAAGGAAAACACCATAAAGACAACAATGTAAACTTTCACAAGTAATACAAAATGGAAGTAGTGAAGTCTGGAGCAGCCACAATTAACGCTAATTTAATTAATCACATAGATGTCAATAAATTGAACATAAGACATTGAAGATATGAGTTTTACTTTTGTAACATTAGGATGGTCAAGCTTGTGCCAAACAGCAACCTCTTGCTTAAACGATGCCCGCAGAGCAGCATTTTGAGCACCTGTATTAATACCATCCTCCCCCCAGTCCAACAGCTTCACTATAATATCAAACATGAGAATGTGGTGAGAAATTGACATCAAAATAAATCTAGTGTTAAAGAGCTACTACTCTAAGCTAGCAGAAAGAAATAGAACCAATCCCGCCTCCCCCACCCCAAAAAAAAAAAATCATAATAATAGTTTGACCTCCTTTCAGATTAAGTCATAGATTTTTAATTTTTCCAGTTTAGATCTTTATGATTTACAAGATATGTCAGTGATAGCCCTCCATCCATTTGACACTGATGTCATTTAATCAACACCCAAAATCTTCAAAGCCAAACACAACACTCCCTCTCAAGTCACCCATATCACACCAGAAACCACCACCCGCAGCCTTCTCATCACCTAAACTTTCTTTCATAGCACCCTAACCCCACGGGAAGTCAAAGCCCTGCTGCCTCCTTGAAAAGTCTGCTCATCCTTCCATTTAAAACCCAACTCAACCAAGGCTCAACTGGCTCTATCCATACATTTTTAAAAACTCGGCAAACCCACTTCGCACCACTCAAAACCCACAATCAAACAACCTCCATAACACCTCCATGGCAGCCAAAACTATATATCCCATCACCCAATCATATGCCCATACCCAAAATGACCTTTTTGTCACTCATAATCAAAACAACCACCAGACACCACCCCATCCCACTAGTCCACGGCCAAAACTGCCAAGACCCATACAACCCCCAAATCCCCATAAGCGAAATCCACCACTCACATTGACCACCCAAAATTCCCAAAATAAAAACCAAGAAACCCAGGTGACTGCAGAAGACCAATCAACCCTCACTTGAAACCATTTCACTGGCTATCCAAGAAACCACACCTACGCCACCACCCAAACCTACCATTGTGACCTAAAGAGGCATGGACACAAAAATAGACACCAACACAACACAGTACACGAGACATGACGACACAACAATTCTTGAAAAATTAGGACACAAAATCGTAGTAATACAACCATATATATACACACACACACATACATATATTACTTTTTTAATTGTTGTATTACCGCCATAAAAGATCCTACCTAGTGCACAAAGCTCCCACTTTTGCGAGGTTTAGGAGAGGTTAATGCTGCCTACCATGACCTCTCCCAAACCCCGCAAAAGTAAGAGATTTGTGTATTGGGTATGACCTTTAAAATAGGTAACATACATCCTTAGGTATATTTCATTTATTTTATGCATATTTTATGTTTATTTTAAAGTTTTCAAAATAAATAACAACTATCAAAATATTCACATCTAAAATCATATGAATTTTTCAAAATAGTATATATTTTTTCCACCCACACAGTGAGGACACATGTAGTGGAGTCCTTGGCATGTCCATGTCCTATACGGAATGACCAGAGCTTTTGAAGTGACCAAGCTTCTTAGGTCACTCATGATCCCACCAAAAGCCAAGACCCATTCATTGCCATCACACACATTCTCATCTCCACCAGTGTTAAGGAATCAAGATTGTCACTGACTTGCAGTGTTGCATAAGAAAAAGCAATAGAAAAGAACATTTTTGTAGCCACTATCCATCCTAAAGCCATCACCGAGCCTGTACACAAACTCACTCACCCACTCATTTCCCTTAGGCCACGACAGTAGCCAAACCATCACTATTTCTGTATTTCATGGGAGCATCAAAGAGAGAAATAGAGATGGGTCATTCAAAGGAGAGAGAGAGAGAGTGGCATCCTGTAATTTTCAGGTAGCTTATCTGCTAAAGGTGAGACAAAAAGATAAAGTCAGCTTATTTTTAAAAATCTAGTTTGTTACTTATTTGGTAAAAGGTGAGACACAAAGAAAAATTTTGAAGTTTTTTTTCCCTCCATTAGTGCCATCTTTATAGAGATGACGGGAGACCTCATTTTGTAATTGTTTAAAAACATTAGGACTTTAATTGAAAAAATTAAGAACCCAAAACTTAATCTGAAACAAGGATAAAATTCCTTCTTTTTTTTTTTCTTAATTTCCCCAAATTTTTAATCAATATTGTATCCTAAATTAGACACAACTTAGTGCATAATTTTTTTTTTTTTTGATAAGTACAACTTAATGCATAAATACCACAATGATATAACTTAGCGGTTCATAAATGTCACAAACACAATATGATAACTAACAAGTCTTCTTTCAACAACTCACAACACCCCCTTCCTTGCCCCAACAAAGTAAAAACCCAAGATCAAAATTTACCCTTAATCATTTTAAAATCAAACCAATTTATTCACAATTACTACCTACCACCTAAATTTTCAAGAAGTAAGATATCTATGCTAGTGTTATAGGAATTCTAACAAAAATTTAATATCATTGGAGACTCAAATTTGCTCACAACTGCAAATGATGGGGAGCGTCATTTCTATGGTTGCAAAATGCTTAGTAGATAACAAAATACCTATGGTACACAAGTTATACTACATTTGCATCAAGATGGAAAGTGCCATGAGTAAAATCATGTGGAGCACAATTAACAAACATACAGTGCCAAAAAAAAATACTTCTCTACATAACAAACAAAAAGCTACTTCCCCATAAAATTACCAAATCTTTTTTGTAGACACAAGACAAAAAAATTACCAGAAAATTACTTCCCCATGGCACACACACTATCAAGTATAACAAGAAAAAAAAATTCAGAGTAGAATATTTAAATAATCAATGAAAATTACTGAGAAAATCAATTTAACAAAAAGCAGAGCAAAACTGGTTCAAAATAGGCAAGAACAGAACTTTTTACAAGCTACAAGAGTAACAAGATTATTAAACTGCAGCTTGATGTCCATTGTAATAACCATAAGTGACAAGATGTCGGTTTCTAGAGAAATGGTTTGGATATTTACAAGTCTGCATAAACTAATTCAATAGTGAATTAAACCCACTCAGGTTCTCATCAACTTCCAATCACATAAAAAGAAAATAACGCAGCCTTAAATCATTTATATCAATCTCAACCACAAAACCCAAAAGCACATGATTAGTATTAGTTAGAAGCTAGAACTCACTCCAGCTTAAATTCAAATTTAAATTAAAAACCCCAGACAATAAGATGATGTCTATCAATTAAAGCACTCTCCATTTCAAAAGAAAATCAAAATAAATTGGTACACATGTTTTAAATTTTGTTCTCACGTTTCTTTGATAAATCTCAATTTACCACCAGAGGAGGCTACAACAACTCCGAAAGCTCATCCTAAGGGCTAGTCATATCAAACTGATACCAGTGTTACATAGAAGATCTTTCTACAAGTCCACATATTTTTTCCCATACATATGCATGTAAAGCTAGAACATGATGACAGGAAAATACAAAATATATTAATAGGTGGGCAAATTTTGGCTACAATTCCTTAGGTGATGTACCTTAGGTTCCCTAAATAAATTCGAACGCATAGCCACATTGATCAATGCAATGCAAACAGTGTCATCTTTCCCAAATAAAATTAAATTCAATCGTGTGATTATTGACCAATGCAACCACATGGTTGTGAGAAAACTAAGGTAAAGCACCTATGTTTGCCTTTAACAGGCAATTATACCAGGATGTTCAAGCTCCAAAAATCACATCTCTGATTGATCATAAGTATGGAAGGCAAAGGCGGGGAACATTATAAAAATCCAAAAAAGCTAGAAATTCCAGACATCCTAATCTTTTCTGCACCAAGAAAAAGAAAAAATACAAATGAGAAGAAAAGACAATAGAAAGATCACCTGCAACATCTTGGTTATCATAAGTACCCCTGTATACAGTACCATAGGTCCCATGAGCTATAACATATCTGATATCCATTTTAGATAAATCAATCTCCCACTCTTCTTTGGGCTTTTGGGAATTAGCGTTTGTCGAAGACCAGACCTTGCTCAGGTGCCTCTCCAGCTGCAAATCCAAGCTTTTCAAATCAATTTTATCTGCTCTGAATATCATTTCTTTGCTACTAACACCTCCTGTACCCTTCACTTTTGAATTCATGCCTGCCTCTTCATTATCCATCTTCTTTAGTGTCTTAATACCTCCAATATCCTCACTTGCTCTCAAATCCATCATAAAGAACCCAAATTGAAAACCTCAACTTCGCAATCAGAAGCCTCAAATTCCAAAGAAAAACAAAGAAATAGCAAAACCCAGACACAAATTTATCTATTTTTTTTCTTAAAAAATCAAAATAACTATTAAATCTTCATCATCATCATGAAAAACTATAATGCTCTAAAATTTACAAACCCTCCTCCAATCAACAATAAACTTTATGCAACAAAGCTTTTCTCCGATGAAAGAACACCAACCAAAGAAAAAAATTATCCAATCAAAACCCAACCTCAACAACCCAATTCCTATTCCAATTCCCTCCAATATTGACCTGACAACCTAAAAATCAACAATTGTAAAAAGCCCACCAATAAGAAAATCAAAGAAAGAGAAAGAGAAACGCTCTTAATTAGTATTTAAATTAAAAAACAACTGACCTTACTAGTTCAAAACCCCAAATTTCCTCATCACCAACCATCTTTCATTTTTTCTCCATTAAAAATATTTATATATCTATATGCATAACTAACAAAAACAAAAACAAATAAAATAAAAGTAAACCATTATACTAGAAAGCTAAAGAAAACGACCCATTTCCCACCATTCCACAGCCAAGACCGAAGACCCAGATTTTTAAATAAAAAAATGAACTTTCAAGTACAAACTACAAAACCCACCAAAAATAAGTTGACTTTGAAAGATGGAAAGTGAAAGGAAAGGAACAAAAGGGTCGGCAGGGAATACGAAAAATCAAACCCAAAGGCATTGAATTTGAAAGCAAATAAGAAAGTCATCAGGGTCCCATGAGTCCATTATCATCATCATGGTCATCAGGCAGGGGCTCAACTATTCCAAGAAAGCGAATTGTCGAAGAGGGCTCGTTTGGTAAACGAAAAAACACGACATGGGTACGCGGCGAGAGGGACCAAACTAGGGTTTTTGCGTGGTGGGTCTTGGAGAGAATTGAAAGAAGGTAAAGTCCAACGCAAAAACCCAAGACCAGAAAACCAAGGAAAGCGTGTTATATATATATATATATATATAGAGAGAGAGAGAGAGAGAAGCGCGGGGCTTCTGATATTTGAGGGCAGAGAGAGAAAGAGAGACAAGACAGAAAGACAGATAAAGACAGACAGAGAGGGCGAGAGAGAGACTGTTTCAAATTCAAAATGAAGGACAAAGGTACTAAAGGAGCGTACAAAACATGTATGTGTAGATGTTTGTTCCTCGTACGGGTCTTTTTCTTTTTGCCAGGAAACAACACACTATGTGATTTTCTTTTTATTTTATTTCTGGATAAAAACGCATATGTGATAATTAGTGCATAATAATAATAGAATTTAATAAGGTACCATATTATTTTATATTTGGTGTATTAAAAAATATCTGAAAAATCTTTAAAAGTGATATTATATTAATTACATCATTAATAATATATATAATTATTATTTTGTAAACTTATTACGGAGTATTTTATTAATATCCGAAAGTACTAAAATTTCTCCATATCTATTCGCCATATATGCAAATGTTTAGGGATTGAGATTTGATGCAATTAACCCCCTTCATCTCACAATAATTATTTATTAATCTTACTTTTTATTTTTTTTCTCTTTTTTTTTTTATATATTCAATGGCTGAAATTTAAAACTCAATCATTCATAGCAATTGCATTAGGTTCAATATTTAGGATATTACACCTGGTCTCAATTCAATGTTCGATTCTATACTTCTATTATGTATGTAGCTAGATCTGGAAAAACTAAGGGATATCCAAGAAGTGGAAATTCTTCATATCATGCATGTTGCTAGATTTGGTAGCACAAGGGGATATCCAAGAATTGGAAATTCATAAATGTAGTACCCTAATAATACATCTATTATTTGCAAATGACATACTCATCCTTTTCAAAATAAAACAAACAAACAAACAAATAATTTTTTTTTTTAATTCCCCAAAGAATATCAAGAAACACTTGACAACTTTTGTGACATTTAAAGGAGGATAAGAATGATGGAAAAGGGTACTAAAGAGTAAGGAGTATACAAAGCACCTATATGTTTGTTCCTCGTCTGGGTCTTTTCTTTTACTAGGCACAATTTTTTTTAAACCCCATGTATACATTTATTAATCAGTGCATAATAGAGTTTAATGGTTATATTAGGTGAATAAAAATAGAGAAATGCTAACGAATATCCTTAGGACATTAGTTAATAATCCATTTAAAAAAAGTTTTTATGGAAAAAAACAATTAATATTTTGACAGTTTTTTTCATTTCCCATAAAAATAGTGTCAAAACTTTCTTAAAATGTATTGTTAACCAATACTGTAAGGACTGAAATTGTATTGGTCCCAAAACCAGATTGGGCTCAAATGCTAACGGCCCAAACAATAAATTTGTAGAACGTGGGCAGAAGAACTAGATCTATCCTAGAAGAAAAATGATTAGATTTAATGTTTCAAGACGATTTGACACAAATACCATCAGAAATCTATCTTCGCCATAGCTTAAGTAGTTTGTTTCATATGGTTTTCTTCAAAATAAAATTGCACAAGAGTTCCAATCCCCTCTCTCAGTGCATTTTTCCATGTTATGTACTGCAATCTTGATGTCATCCTTACCACACACGTATAAGTTAGATTCAGGAGATTTCTTCCTGTCCCATCTAACACTTCCTAGAACCATCAACCAGTAGCTGTAAGGCTGTTTGATCATTGTTCAGGTATCATTTCCACATTAATGCGGCCAGAGAATTGGTTGAGAGGCAATTAATGCGGAGGTAGTAGCCTTTAAAGATATTTGTCTACCTTTTTATTCTTATCCCTGATCCAATGTCCTACCCTTCGTTATGATGTAACCCCGAAGTAAGTCTGCGATGATAAGACACTCAGATTCACCTCGGACACAAATTGCCGAGAAGGTTTTTGTCCTCGGACGGTTATTTGGCCCTATCTCACATTGTCTATACTCCTCTCTTCATTTAATTCCCCTTATGACCTTATTTGGGCCTCCTCGGATGGTCTAACATCCTCGGATTGGGCCATAGGCCCAATTAATACTGCTTTAACAATACTTCCTAATTAACTGGTTTCCACAAATATTTTAAAGGTACTCTTTAGCATAACCCATTAAAATAATATATGGTGAGTCTATATAAGTGTGGTGTTACATTAGTTACAGTTTATTTTCCCCTAAAAAAAAAAAAAAAAGAGTTACAGTTTATTTTTATATATACATGTGATGTGAGGAGTAGATTAACTAGAGTGATAGGTTCATTGACACCAATTCATCATATGAGGTTTTATATTATAATTTGTGTATAATAAATAAATAAATTATGATTGATCTATGTAAAAATAACGTTCCATTAATCCTAACTTGTTATCTCAACAAAATATAAAAAATTAAAAAAAAAATTGTTTCTAACATTGTTTGATTGTCTCTTTTAACCAATCTATTTGTACTTCTTTTATGGACCATTGTGTCCCTTTCTATCACTATTTTTTTTTCCATTATATTTTTTGTTTTATTTTTTATTAAAGTGTATTAATTTTTGTATAATTTTTCTAACATTTTTTAAATTTTAGATTTAATTAGTAGATAGATATAAGATCTTCTGTGTGTGTACTTTTACGGGTGTTTTGTGGACATCAGTCTATCAAAAGATCCAGAAGATTAGGATAAAAATAAATAAATAAATAAATAAGCATAATTGTTTTGAAAAAAAAAAAGGAGAACAGGGGTGCAAAATTTAGAAAAGTAGTCCATTATAAAAGGAAGTTTTGCCTGAGTTGCTTAATTTGACCAAAAGTGAATGATTGATACAAGTATGTTTGACACCTTCTTAAGTGGATTATGATGTGTAATTACCCCAATAAAAAAGGATTATGGTGTTTGTTAATATATATTATAAGTAAGGGCACTTTTATTAGTCCACTTTGCCTAATTTGGCATGTTGCTTACGAGTTATTATGACTGAAGAGTTAAGACCCAGTCAACGGCAAAGTCCAGATGGCATTTTTGTAAGGGACAACAATTAAATACAATTTTATTGTGTTTTTCCAATTGTGGAGTGGGACATGTTTCTTTTGAGGGAAATCAATCAATCTAGTTCTAGTTGATTCTTAGAACAACCAAAGTGAATCCTACTGTACAATACCCAGGTTTATTTGATCCACTAATCTTCTTGCCTAACAAATCCTCTGTAGTTGTTTTATAGGATTATTATTTTCCTTTGTACCTAACAAACACATCTTCTACCCAAACTTTTGGTTTTTGGTTTACTTTTAAGCATGTTAAAACAGAGGGTAATTGTTTAGTCCATGCCCTTGTAGGAAGAGTAGTTTCATATGTAAGGTTAGATGTTTGGATAGAAGAACAATCACTTTTTTTTTTTTTTTTTTGAGAATCAAAAGAACTATCACTTGATTTCAAGAATGTATTCCAAATTGATTTACGCTAATAAAACTTCTTTACCTTTTCTCAAAAAATAAAATAAAATAAAAAATAACACATCTGCTGAATTTTTTATTTTTTGCTGTTTTAATTTTATTTTTTTATATAATTCAATTGTTACAATAAGTGAAAGGGGGGCCAAAAGTCTTATAACTTAATCAGCGTCTTCTCATGCATGCACAAAGTATTTGGAGGTTTAGAGAGGAAAAAATTCAAACAACTAAATTATAAAAAGAATCACTTAATACCAATTATTCAATTATTTCAACAAGTGAAGATAAGGAAGATTTGAATTATATTTATTTTCAAAAAAGAGATTAGTCAATAGACTTAATACCACTGAGTTATACAACTTTTAACATCATTTAATCATTTGATATGAAGAAATATCCTCAGAGTTTTTTTTTACCTCCAACCAGTAAGCACTAACTCTCTCTATTTTTAGTCGATAGTAAGCACTAACTCTCAGTCTCTCACTAACTCTTATGATCACTGGCTGAAACAATTTTAAATCAACATATGCGAGAACGAAGTTTTTTTTTGAGAAACAAGAGAACGACGTGTATCATTTATTTATTTGATAGCATTAGAAATATAGCCCAAGGTCCAAAAGCCAGTTGAATTATTAATATAACGTCTTAAATCCCAGTTATGCTAGGAACTGTTTGGATACAGCTGAAAACTGAAAACTGAAACTGAAAACTGAAAAACACTGTAGCGAAATAATTTTTAAATGTGTGAATAGTATCGTGGGACCCATTTTTAATGAAAAAGTTACTGAAAAGTGAAATTTGTGGGTCCGTGAACAGTACATGATGTGTTGTGATTGGTCCAAAAATATTTGAAAAGTCAAAGTTTGCGGCTACTGTTCATTGAACAGTGCATGAACAGTAGCCGCACCCCTCAAAACGCTCAAAAACGCGTGAAAAAAAAAAAAAAAAAAAAAACGTAAACGCAGACGCAGACTTTTCATCCCAATCCAAACGCAACCTTAATACACGTAGCCAGGGTTAATTTAGAATTATTCTCATTATAAACATTGAGCCTTATACCTAACCTAATTTTACCTACAACAATTCAATAATATTTTATTATTTTATGGTATTAGAGACACTCCTTTACAACCTCTATGCAAGTGTTATAGATTAAAATTTTATCATATATAATATTTTTTTTGTCCAAAATAGTATAGGTTTTTTTTTTTTTTTTTTTTTTTTTTTTTTTTTTTTTTTTGTGGTTTCATTTCTGTCACTCACAGATGAAAATTTTGTACCATGGGCAGTAGAGATATATAAAAGCTAAGGTATAGAATGCTTATGATGTATATGGGCTTGGTTGAAATGATTTCAACAGGTTGATGGGGGAGGGTTGCATCTGATACGTGCCATAAATGGGAATTCAAGGAACCTTCAGAATGCGAACCAAACATCTCCAACGACTGGCAGAGTTCTTTTGATGCTGTATATATGCAATAAAATTCAAACATCAATATTTTCTTCCGCCATGTAGAAATTTGAGATTTGTATTTCACTTCTATGTATATATATCATATTCCGTCTATGTATATATATCATATTCCATCGATTATCCATATTATTTTGGCTACTATTAATTACGAATATATATCCTCTGTACCATTTGTTGTGTATTACTTTATGTTCCACCAATCATAACTTATCATGTATTAATTTTACTTTCCTTATAAAATAACAGAAGTTTAAAATGAAAAAAAAAAAAAAAAAAAAATCAATACATGACAAGTTGGAATTGGTGGAATATAAAGTGATACAGAAGATTTGTATTCATTAATTACATGGTACAATAGTAATGATTGATGCTAACCTCCCTATTTTGGTGCTATTTAACGCGGCTTCCTCCTGTATGGACTGATCAATTCAAATCCAAAATTCATATCAAAATACAATGAATTATATCATTGTTTGTTAGAGAAAGAAGATGGTAATTTAGGTAGTCTCCTAAAGATTAAATGGGAGAGATGGAATTGAAGTGAATAGAAGGAAAGATATAAACTTTGGTGTTAAATCGCCCAAACTTCCCATTGAAACTCTAGGTTTCCCGAAAGAACAACTAGAGCACTAATGTGAATAGCATGGTAGAAACATAAATGATGTGTTTTTGTTTCATCTTATAAAAAAGAAAAAAAAAATTTCCTCAGGATGTGTGTATTTTTGTTTTGTCTTATAAGTTCATTCTCAAATTATACTTGAGATTAAAGTTGTACATATGTATGGCCAATTTTTTATATATTTTTTTAACTTTTTTTTTTTTTTTGAGAAAATTTCAACCTATGACATCCATTTATGATAACTCTTTATTGATCATTAGACCAAGATACTAATTGGTTTTTGGTGTAGGCGAAGATTAAACCTTAGATCTCTTATTCAACTATCAAAGACTCTACTAGTTAAGTTAACTATAACCCATTATTTTCAACCTTTTTTTTTGAACTAAAATTACTCATTTTCATTCATTTTTAATTCATTATATATGATTAAATAAAGTAAATATATTTAACATTTGCTAACTATCTGATGTAATGCACAGGTTAGCGACTCAATAAAAGAAGAGACAACATCATACGTGGATAATCGAATTTGGGGAGATACCATAAGAACCATTAAACTATTAATTGAAGGCCTCCAATGTGAAAACATCTAATTAATTGAAGAAGACAAACAAACTTTGAGAGATGGCCCGCATACCGAGAGTCAACCAAGAAAGAAAAGATAATTGCATGTACAGATTTTATTTTTTATTTTTTATTTTTTTTTTTTGAGAAAACATGTACAGATTTTTAAATGCGGGCAAAAGTAGCCGAATGGTTGTTCGGATATAATAAATATTGTAAATATAAATAGTTTATGCTAATAGGTGCCCTTTGGATAATGATTAATAATACATTTTATGAAAATTTTGACATAATTTTTATGAAAAATGAAAAAAATTGTTAAAATATTAATTGCTTTTTTTTTTTTTTATAAAAACTTTCTTTAAATTGATTATAAACCATTACCCTAAAGACATCCATTAACATTTCGCAACATAAAAAGGATAGGAAAAATGATGATATGGATATGGACGATAATGCGTCACAGTAGGAACATAACAACATTTAATGCTATACTTTAATTTTTATATATTACTAGTTACAGACTCATGCAATGCACTGAAAAATTTGACAATTTGTTTGTTTTGTTAAGTGAAAAATGAAAATAGTAGATCAGACTTATAAGTGTTAGTCCCAAACAAATCTCAAAATGAAGTGATTATTTTCTAACAAAATATAGTTGGTATATTAGATTTTTAAAATTAAGTTATCAATATTTATTATTTGAAAGTGTTTTAAATTTTGTAATTTTTATATAATTTTTTTTAAGGAAACATAATGCTTTTATATTCGATTATTATATAAGGTGAGATATTTTGTAAATAATTAAAAGTGTGATTGGAATTTGTTTTTAGTGCACCTTACAAAGGATTTATCTTCTATATATATATATATATATATTTACATTTATATATTTTTATACAAGATAGAATTTTTACTCTAGTCTAATCTAAGTGTATATGTGTGTGAAGCTCCCTCTTGAAGACTTGAACCCCAATCCTTTTCCCCTACACCCCACAAGCACTTATACTTGTGGAGTAATCATCATACTAAGGGTATGCGGTAGTATCTTCTATATGTTTTGAATGGCTTAAAGATGAAACAGATATAAGTAAATTCTTCACTTATATTATGAATACACACACACACAATACTTTATTAATATAAGAAAAATGTAACTTTATCAAAAACTTACTAACATTACACTAAAAAGATGGGACAATTGTCAATAAAAGAACTCCTCTTTCTACAAAGATCTCTTTGAAAATTATCAACATTAATTGTTAAAGTTATTTAGTAGTAAATTACTTCTATTGTATGCTCAAAAACTCATATTCATGTCTCTATCCAACAGGTAATTATTGGGTACTTCCAGAATACTATAAATGCATACTCCCTCCTCTCATATAACCGTGGTCCACTAATTAAATTTATGATAGGACCCACAATTCATATAAGAGGAGGAGTACGAATTCATGGTACTCCGAAGTATTCAATAATTTTCCCTATCCAACACACTACCCCTTTTCAACTCCAAGTTAGCAAAAATACCCAAAATGACTGGGGAGAGGAAAGGTTCGTTTTTTTTTTTTTTTAAGGGTACTCTCGAGAACAGATCTAGTGGAGACAAGGTAGGGCCTGTAGCTCAAAGGATTAGAGCACGTGGCTATGAACCACAATGTCGGGGGTTCAAATCCCTCTTCGCCCACAACCGACCAAAAAGTGAAGGGCTTTTACCTTTGGGGTAGGAAAATTATGACCCGGATAGCAGACTCAAAACTATGGAACTTGGGTGTGCGTCTTTTGTTGAAATGTAATGGCCTTACTTTTTCTTGAATTGCAGGAGCATCGAGATTGCTTACAAAATTTTGATTTCTCCTACATGTCATAATTATTATTTTTCTCAATTGTGCAAAATAAGAGTTCATAGTACCTACAAACCATCATGATTGAAACAAATTGTTTTATTAATAAAAAAAAGCCAAAAGAAGAAAAAAAATTTGTACGATACAAAATGTAGATTGTGTTTAATATATGTTGAACTTACAAACAAAAAGTTCTTATTCATCTCGTTTTCCTTTTCATCGATGTTATTTTTTTTTTTTTTTTAACTATGTAGTTTGTGTTTTGGATATTAAAGAGAGGAATTGTAGATTTATATAAATATATATATATATATATATAGTATTGAATCTTTGCTGCATTTTTTCCGTTGATGTTACTATTCTTTTAACATAAGGGAGATAAAGTTTTGATATAATTTATTTTCTTTTATGCTTTTGAAGTATGGGTTCATTGATTCAGCCAAAAAAAAAAAAGGGTATGGGTTAATTGTACCATCTAAGGTAACATGAGTGAAGAGTGGGTAGCTAGCATGGTGGTCAAAAGGTACATACACAATCTTAGAGTATTTCCAGCAAATTCATCAAATTTTTGTACTGTTTGGAGAATAACTTTTACATTTTATCTATTCATTTTTTTAAATACACTTTCCAACAGATTCTCTATCTCATTCTCTATCTCATTTAAATATTATTTCTTCATTCATTATTTATTCATTTTTTAATAACTACACATCTTCTAACATTTTTTTATTCAACACCTGATTATTATAATAAAATCATGAACCCACTATTTCATTTCTACTACTTATAGCTCGCCACGTAAGTAAATTGTGGCAAAAGTAGTAGAAATTGTTGTGGACCTTGTGGCACTTAACTTACTCCTTATTTTATTATCATTTCCTAGATTTAGGTGCTTCTTTTTTTGGGGGGATTTGCCGATTTGTTACTCTCTGTGAACTTTTTTTTTTTTAATTTTTTACGTACCACCTTCACACATTACCATAGAGTAAAATCAAGCACAATTGAGATAATTATGGAATTTTTCCAGTAGGGCCAAATTTAGTTTCTATGAGAGAGAGAGAGAGAGTACCTGCTAAATCTAATGGTGCTTCCCGACGTGCATTGTGTAACATTCTTCTAAGCAAGGTCCCTGAACACGGATACCTTATGATTCTTTGTTTTTGCATTCATCCAAGCATCGAAAAACGAGATCCAAATTTGGGTTGTATATATTGTTCAAAACGCAGTGACTAAAAAACTTCTCGAAACACATACTCCATGTTTAAAATTTTGATTTTTCAAACTTTTCAAATGTTTGCATACATATTATAAATTCACTCTCAATACAATTATGAATTGAGTAATAAACATAATCAAATTTTCAGAAATGAGAGAGTGAGATTGGAGCTGAAAATGGATGAAAAAAGGAAGAGCCAACGTCGGTAGCTTGCATTTCAAAGAGATTAAGAATAACAAACACCATTATTCCTAACAAAGCTTTACTCATAAATTTCTTATTCATAGTCTTGCTTCCACTTAAGATATATTTTTATTTAAAACCTAAATTTAGAATCATAACTAACCCTTTTTTTTTTTTTTGAGAAATAAGACCAAGAATCCAATAGATCAACAGAAGGACTGGTCAACAATTACAAGATTATGGATGTCCCTAGGGAGGCCATCAGCCCAAAAGCAAGGACAAAGGGAAAATTTAGCTAATTTTGCTAAACTATCAGCAACAGTATTCCCCTATCTTTTAACATGAGAAAAACAAATAGAAGCAAATTCAAGAGCAAGAACTCTGATGTCTTCAATAATATGGCCGTAGGAACTGGCACAGGAAGAGTCTGCGTTGAGAGCTTGGATAATAATCTTAGAATCACCTTCAAGAACTACATTCTCAACGCCAAGATCCAAAGCAAAGGAAATTGCTTTTCTACAGGCTAGAGCCTCAACTTCGTCCACTGAAGCAGGGAGGAAAATCCTATCTGAGAGTGCACCAATGACATGGCCACCAGGATTCCTTATCACCACTCCAATACTCGCCATTTTCTGGTCCTGGAACAAAGCACCGTCGAAGTTAATTTTGCAAAAAGGGCTTCGAGGTGGCTTCCAGTGAGTGGGTTCAGAGATTATGGGTTGAAACATAGAATCATGGTTCGCTAACTTTGTTGAGCTTTTGGTTGAGCAAAACTCCTTGACATAGTCTAGCATGTCAGCATAGATTTTTTTGTATAGGATGCAGGGAGACTTCAATCTAAGAGCATTACGATTGTGCCATGTACTCCATGCAACATATGCAAACCGTTCAGCCAAGGAATGATTGTTGTTGCTTGTAATCCCAAGCCATAAGTCCCTGAAATCCACGAACTGTACAGCCAGTTGATTCCTGAGACATGGTTCTTCCCACCAAACTTCTTTTAGGGCCTGACAACCCCACAACACGTGAATCACATCCTCAACTCCATCATGGCAAAGATCACAGACAGAGTTTCGAGTAACTTTCTTGGTGAATAGGTTTTTCTTTGTGGGGAGCGATTCGCGGCAAGCTCACCAAATAAAATGTTTAATTTTATTTGGAACATCCAAATCCCAAATGTGGTTCCAGGAACTACTGTGAGCTGAGGGATTTGAAGGTCCAACAGTCGGAGTCCTAGAGAGCAATTTATATGCACTCTTTGTCGTGTATTACCCCGATATAGAATCCGCCCAAATGAGGGTGTCATGGACTTGGCGAGAGCTGAGGGGAATCCCCAAAATGGTTTGAGCTTCTTGGGGGGAGAATTCGGCACATACACGATCTTCATCCCAGCAATGGCTATCTTCGTCAATGATTGCACAGACCCGAGCATTGATGGGCAGATTTTTCTGAGGTGATAGCACTCTGCTCGCACACTTGTCAGGGAGCCACTTGTCACCACGAATACGAACCTGCCTCCCATCGCCAATACGCCAAATTGAACCACTTTTAACTATATCCCTTGCCTTAAGAATGCTTGCCAAGCAAAGGACCCAGAAAGCTTCACATCAGAATCTAATATGGAGTAGTTAGGGAAGAATTTAGCTTTGAAGACTTTGTAAAGCAAGGAATCAGTGTTATGAAGGAGGCGCCAAACCTGTTTGCCCAATAAAGCCAGGTTGAAATTTTCAATGTCTCTAAACCCCAAACCTCCTTGAGATTTTGGCAAGCAAAGCTTGTTCCAGCCAACCCAGTGAATTTTTCTGGCCTCCCTCGTATAGCCCCACTAGAACTTTCAGATCATTGATTCAATGTCCTTACAAAGGCTCTTGGGAAGCTTGAAACACCCCATAGTAAATGTTGGCATTGCTTGAAGGACAGATTTGATGAGGACTTCACGACCGGCTTGAGACAAAAGTTTTTCTTTCCACCCTTTGATTTTACTCCAAACTCTCTCTTTGATGTAACTAAAACTTTGCTTTTTTGCTCTCCCCACAAAGGATGGAAGGCCCAAATATTTTTCGTATTGGGAAACCGCTGGAACACCAAACAAATCAGAAATTTTGCTGCGGGTGGGTTGCTTTGTGTTTGTGCTAAAAAACAATTGAGTTTTACCCCAATTGATTTGTTGCCCCGAAGCTTGTTCATATGTGCGAAGAATGTCCAACAACGACTGGCAATCATTGTCGTTTGCTTGACAAAATAGCAAACTGTCATCAGCGAAGAATAAATGAGACACTTTTGGCCCCTCTCTACACAAGGACACACCATGGAGATTTCCATTGCTTTCTGCTTGCTGGATCAAGGCATGAAGCCCTTCTACACATAAAAGGAACAGATAAGGTGATAAAGGGTCTCCTTGGTGGAGACCCCTACTAGGGTGGATCAATCCACGAGGTTCGCCATTCACCAAAATGGAATAAGAAACAGATTTAATGCAGCAACTAACAAGGGAAATCCATTTGTTGTCAAAGCCCAAATGCCCCATGATTTTTTCTAGAAAATTCCACTCAACCCTGTTATAGGCTTTACTCATGTCTAATTTCAAAGCCATAAGACCCGACTTCCCCTTCCTTCTATTTTTAAGGTGATGTAAGGTTTCAAAAGCAATGAGAATGTTGTCCGAGATAAGGCGATCGAACATAAAAGCACTTTGAGTTTCCGACACAAGTTTGGGGATGATTTTTTTAAGGCGATTAGCAATTGTTTTGGAGATTATTTTATATATGACATTGCAAAGGCTAATGGGCCGGAAGTCTTTTGGGTTGGTAGGGGCATTTATTTTTGGAATGAGAGAAATGAAAGTATGATTTATGTTAGCAGGCATTACACCATTATTCAAAACAGATAAAGAGCCTTCAATAACATCATTTCCAACAATGCTCCAATAAGATTTAAAGAAAAGAGGAGGCATACCGTCTAGGCCAGGGGCTGTAAAAGGCTTCATTTGTTTCAAGGATTGTTCCACCTCGAGAGCAGAAAAAGGCCGCGTTAATTCTGAGTTCATTTGAGCTGTGACCTTGGGTTCAATACCATGAAGAAGAGGGTCGAGGTTGGAGGAAGGAGCAGCTTTAAATAAATTGGAGAAATATCCCACGAAGGCTTCCCCGATACCTTGATCTTCCTCCATAATTGAACCGTCTTCAAGCACCAGCTTGGAGATGAAATTTTTTCTATTTCTGTGATTTGCACAGCTGTGAAAATAACTGGTGTTCATGTCCCCTGCCTTCAGCCAATCCACTCTCGACCTCTGGTGCCATAAAAAGTCTTCTTTAACCATCAGCTCATAAACCTCGCCTCGAAGGATTTTTACCTAATCATGGTTCCTGCCAGCCATAGACAAAGCTTCAGCTTGAGCAAGAAGAAACAGTTATAAAAACAAAACTATTTAGTCTTAAAATATTTTTGTTCAAATAAGTATTTTTTTTATATAATAATTTTGACTTCTGGAATGTATAAGCAATTTAAAGTTTTGTGACTTACACTTTTCAGTAATGTCGTTTGGATAGGGTCAATAAGTGATTTTTCACACAAAGGCTACATATGCTCCTAAGAGTGCAATAAATATCAAGTAAACATGTGAGAAACTATTTTAAAATTTTTGAATGATGATATTGGTTAGCAAAGCATCATACATATTAGAGTATATGAAGTCCAAATTATTCATTTATGAAAAGACAATAATGCATATAAGCAATCTAAGTATTTTCTAATAATTTTCGATTTTGTAGTATATAAGCAATCTAAAGTTATGTGATTTACACTTTCAATAATGTTGTTTGGCTAGGGTCAAAACATTTAAAATATGTTTTTATGTTAACAACTGATTTTTCTCACAAAAGTCATATATGCTCCTAAGAGTAAATAAATATCAAGTAAATGTGTAAAGATGAATGAACCACAAATCGCAGTATATAATATCAAAGAAACAATTTTAAAGTTTTTGAATGATGACATTGGTTGGCAATGTGAGGATGGAACCGTACGATGTGAGGAAAAAAATAAATGAACCGTCAAATGTGACAAAAGAACTACCACACGTGATGTTGGAATTGCACAACATAAGGATGGAACTGTCAAATATGAGAAAAAAAATAAGAGAACCATCAAATGTGACAAAAGAACTGTTATATGTGATGTTGGAATTGCACAATATGAGGATAAAACCGTTAAATGTGAGAAAAAATAAGAGAACCGCCAAATGTGACAAAAGAACTGTCACATGTAATGTTAGAATTGTACAGTGTGAGGATAGAACCATCAAATGTGATGTTTTGGTAACTTGGTATAGCAGGTTGCTAACTAATGGGTATCGTACCAAAAAAACAGGTCAAATGTGATGTCTTGGTAACCTGGTATAGTAGGTTGCTAACTAATAGGTATCGTACCCAAAAAAAGAAGAAGTGAGTACCGTAGAATTATCCCTAATTTGAGAGATATTAACAATTTTTTTTTTTTTTTTTTTATACAAGATAGAATTTTTACTCTCGCTTACTCCAAGTGTATATATGTGTAAAGTTTCCTCATGAAGACTTGAACTCTGGCCCTTGTATCCACACCTCACAAGCATTTATACTTGTGAAGTGACCACCGCACTAAGGATGCATAGTGGTAGAGATATTAACAATTTTAACGTCTGATAGAACATGATAATTTAAGTTAGATAGACTTGTTTTTTTAAAGTAATTATGTATCTTGCCCATAAGAATTTTAAAAAAAGTTATAATGAAATTAATAAGTAATTGAAGCTGTGATTCACAGTGGCGAAGTGTCTTAATAAAGAGGACTTTACGTTTCATGGATTTTCTTGCTATCCTGTTTTGCCCATCTGAAATATGAATCAAGAAAAATAGGGAAAACCCTAATTTCACTTGAAACACAAATCAACCCCCCCAATTCTTCTCTAACTTTTCAACTTGGCCAAATCTGGTCAAACATTGTGATCAAGAAACCAGATCTAAAGTTTGATTGAGTTAGATCAAGGTTTGACCAACATTTGCACACTCTGACCGCTTTTTTGTCACAATCCGACTATCCAATTGACACCATCCTTTACCAACATTGATATTTCACCACATTCTTCTAATCCAATAGTGAGATATTGAATCTGAGACAAACATAAGATGGACACAAGAAAATTTTTAAAATTTCTTTTATCGTATTTATAATTATCAAAAACTTTAAAAATTTAGCTAACAAAATAGTAGTTAGCCCCTCCAAATATTTGATTTAGTCTAATGGTGCTCATAAAATAATGAAGGAATTTCTCAATTGGCCTCTTAATTATAGAATCAATGTGTTTTGTTTTCTAAATTTCATTATTTAATGTGAATTTTGCAGTTGTATCTATTAAAGTTTTGTATCTGTTAGAGATATATATTAAACATATATTAGCCTAATATAATAGGTCCAAAAATATAATAGGTCCAAGCCCAGTCCTGCTTGTACTAGTAGTCTAGGGTTTAGTCGTCTATATATACTCATGTTAGGGTTCATAGTAACACAGGAGGTTATTGTACTACACTTTTATACAATAAAGATGTAGCCCTTAAGGGATTCCTCGGTGGATGTAGGCCGTCAAGGCTGAACCACGTAACCCTCGTGTTTTCGGTGTTCCTATTCTATGCTTTCCCTTCCGCATCTACTCTAGCATATATAACATGGTATAACACATCGCATTGCTAATATTAATAATATTTATTTAACAGTATCATTCATGTCTTGGGGACTATTAAATTGATTTTTTTATTCACTTTAGTAGAAAATTTTGTAATTCTTGTTGAAAATGAAATTTTTAAAAAGTTCACTAAGTATAAATTTATTCTAAAAAAGATTATCATCGAGTATAAATTTTTTAGGGCATACGAAGTTCTTTTTATTTCCTCGAAAAAAAGGTTCATTTTTATGATATTTTTGTACAAATCTAGTATTAAACATTCAAATTAAACAACTTTTGCCATTAGAGTTTAAAAAATTATAAGTTCTCCTAAGAATTATTTTGTAAATATATATACATCAAAGTTTTTCATTTTGGATACAATTAATTATGAATTAACACTTACTTTAGTATTAAAGTTCATATATATATATATATATATATTGGTATTTCAATTTGGCCCCTCAAACAAAAAATCCTAGTACACTTCTAGACACAAGTCATTGTCTCTGCCCTTAAAAGAACTTTGAGTTCCTTGACCGTAAAATCTCAATGATTCTTTCACCAACGTGAATGTTTTCCAATGATCTTCCAATTCAATAGTACATTTTTTAATCTGAACTAGCTCAAGATGGACAAGCCTTTGGAAACTTTGATTTCCTTGACCGCAAGATTCAACTGTCGAATTCATATGATCTTTTATCCACATGAGCATCTTCGATACCCTTCAGATTGTTAATGCCAGATTTAGATTGCCAACACCCCAAACCACTTGATGCCTTGATGGGTTCTTGGTGAGACAGGTAGTGACGTGTGTGTGAATTGTGTGGATGCTTAAGCAATGTGTGCGCATTAATGAGTCTATTTATTATTTCTCCATTTTATCTATGAGTTGCCACCAACCATACGAGTTGCCACCAACCATACGGTTTTTTGTGAGGAGAACTTTGGTTCAAATCTCTTCACACCCACTTATTTACAAGAGAGGAAAAAAAAACTATTTCTAGTTTGATATATTTTTTGTTAAAAAAAAAAAAAAAAACTCTTTTCATTATACGATAGTTACAATAATAGGGTAGAGGGATTTAACCCATTGACATCCCCGTTAGAAGTATTAAGAAGTGTCAATTGAGCTGTAGGATTTTGTGATGCATTTCCCTTTTAAAAAAATCAGCTTTAAATTTGGTATTTCAAATATACATTTCTCTCCACACACACATATATATTATAAATGTTTTCATAGGCATATTTCCACCGGAATATGATTTTTTTTTTTTTTTTTTGAGAAGTTCACTTACATACTAAGTAAAACTAATTATGATTTTATTTTATTTAAAATTGATATAAATTTAACTGATTTTGCTATGCTATTTAACTTTGTATTAAAACCGAAACAATTATGTGATTTCCAAACACCCTTCCCAAATTATCTTATTTTCTTATGCAAAATTTTGGTACAGTTTCTTAGTACATTGACTTCTCGTATTGGGATAATTCAATTGCATCCTACAATTCACTCCAATACTTCACAATTTTTTTTTTTTACTTTTTTACTTTTACTTTTTTTTTATTCATATTTTATATTTAACGATTGAGATTTAAAGTTGCTTTTTGCTGCAACTATAAATCTCGACCACCCATACCAATTATATCAAATGCAATACTCTAGTTTTCAAGAAACTAAAGAGTGGTTGATATTGATGGTTGCAAAAAACAACTTTCTATCTTAACCATTGATTAAAAAAGGTTAAGAAAAAAAAGTCAAGAAAAGATAAAAGCGAAAGTAAACTAGAAAAAAAAAAATTTGTGAGATTGGATAGGGTGATAGAAATAATAAAATATGTTTTACTATTGTATGCCCTAAAGGATACATTAATAATTCATTTTTGAAAATTTTTTATGAAAAAATGATTAACTGTTTTAATGTCTTTCTCAATTCTCCGTAAAAACTTTCCTAAAATAGATAATTAATATATGCTCCAAGAGCATACATTAACAAGACTGATTATAATTTTCTTACTTTTCTACAACGTGCAATGCAATGTACATCTTTTTTCTTCCATCAATCACAGAAATTTTCCTTACTGCAACTACATGGTAAAGAACAATTTTCCTTTTATTTTTACGGTTCAGTTAATGTATGCCCATTAGGGCACACATTAATCATCCATTTTAAAAAATAATTTATGAGAAATTGAAAAGGTATAAAAAAAAGTTAGTCACTTTTTCATTTTTCAATAAAAAGTTTTCTAAAATGGTTTACTAATGTATGTCCTAAAAGCATACATTTGTAAAACTCTTATTTATATGGTCTAATTATCACTTATTTTAAGAAACTTTTTAAAAGACTAGTTTGGGTGGTACATGCACGTGCTGCCCGAGTGAGAAAATTAAGATAGTGCTTTTTATTTGTAGAAATATGAAACCATGTACCAAAAATGTTTGTCATAAAATTATAATCTCATTCATATAAGAATTTTGATTACACAAAACTGAGTTTACAAATATCATCTTCCAACAATCAATAACTGAATTTTACTAAAACATTGTCACAATATTTAATTTTCACAATAAATGTTGTCATATGCTGTAGTTGAAGTTTTTTATCAAATACCTGCAACCATCCATAACGAAGACTTTGTTATTCACATTGCTTTTTTTATCATCATACATTTTATGTGTTTAGCTACGATGTTTTGTTTACTTAGTTTTAGTGATCAAACACCATTTTAAGCAAGCAAATAAATAAAGAAGAACAAGATACAAAAGGTATATTTGTCATCAAACCTTCCATAAGGTTATAAGTCTAGAACATTAAAACCCAGTAATTCAATGTTAGGTAACAAATAAAACACTCTATATCATCATTCCAACTTTTCAAGCATGACTAGCAAATAAAACTCAAAATATAAATATAAATAAATAAAAATTGAAACAAGGAGCAAACATTCAGTTTAGATATGTTGAAATAACACAATGAAGCTAAATTTACTAACAAAATCACATAGTGAAGTAGAAATAACAAGTGCAAAAATCTAATATACTTAAATTAAAAAAAAAAAAAAAAACCTATAAAATTAAATCCAATTACTTATACATGCAAATGAGAAATTCAACTCGAGACTCGTTGAAATCTCAAATTTAAGTTATCAATTTTTAAAAACCTTATATTTTAAACGTTTAATTTATTATTTTTTGAAAATATAGTTGTAGAGAGTCAAATTTTATACCAATCACAAATTGCCATGTAAAACCACTAAATACATGTAATACATTTAAAACGGCTAATTACAAGATACCATGTGATACTTAGTGGGTTCCAATGTCATTATTCAAAAGCCAGTGGCAATATTCCAAGTGTCAAAGAATAAAGATTATATAGAAAACCTAAGAACCAATCAAATGTTAGCACGTGTTAATTTAAATGACATAAGCATTATAATTTAAAGCTGTCATATGTTATTTTAAATTAAACCACTATGACTAATCAAATAATGCCATGTGTCCCTTGGAGAATAAGACATAAAGTCCTTTCATTTAAATTATGACACATGTCATTAATAATAGCCAATCACGTGTCATCACATCTCCCCAAGACCCCTACAAATAGAGACCCTCCTCTCTCTTGGGGGGAGATATTCACACACATTTAGAAGTCTCGGGGCTCTTCCAAAATCAAGCTCTAAAGCCTCCAAGAACTTCAACCTACCACAATATGTGGGTTCAGCGGCAAATTGTTCCATCCGACACAATAAAATGGTTCTATTGCAACGACAACAAATCATCACATAAAGTCCTAAAAAATACAACCCAATAAAAAGATGTGCTAAACACATAGTTCTAAACTTTGTGCTAAATTTAGTTCCCACTTTCCCCATATTTGAATTGGCAAATCACTCTCTCTATCTCCCCATCTTTCTCTATCTCGCCAACATCGTTGTCCACTCCCCTTTTTTTTCAAGCACTTCCAGTTTTTTTTTTTTTTTCTTTTTTTTGCCCTTAATTAGCACATTGTCTTTGTGCTTTGGTTTTTTGTGTTACTTGTGGGTTTCAGTTAGTTCAATTGGTAAAGTTTTTTATGGTTATATAAGAGAACTGAGGTTTAATCCTCGCATATACCAAAAACTGATTAGTGTCTTAATTTGATGATAAAGAACTATTATTAGAAGTGGATGCTATAAGTTGAAACACTTTGAAAAAAATATTATTTATTTAACTATAAAAAAAAAAAAAAAAAAAATTTTGTGTCAAC